>NC_064874.1:75416056-75423556 GCF_943734745.1 Anopheles darlingi | reverse complement strand
TATCACTTCATAAATCCTCGTGCACGACCATACCCGCCCGGGGATGCACATTAATCTTATTTTATGTCCCGCACATGCTCGATCGATCTCTCGTCACTCCCGTGCCGTGTTCATCTTTCTTCATCTATCACGCGCGCATCTCGCTCTACATTATCCGCTTCTTATGCTTACAATTTTTGCACCGAATTTTTGGGTTTTGTTTTCTTCCGTTTGTTATCTTCGTTCTACTACTCCTCCTTTCTTCTACTACTTCTTCTGTGGAATCGGTGAGCAGCGGCTCACGCGAATGCATTCGATTACGGCTTCTCGCATAATTTGTCGCACCATCACCGTGGATGGTGAGCGCACTGATGATGTCGGGGATGTCAGACGATTGTCACTCGATCGATACGGACTTCCCAATCGATTGTGGCTCGCAATCTTTTACTTATCGTCCGGCGGCATCGCACAGACCAGCGAAATTTGTGTCTCGCTAGTTGTTTCCCTCTTTCGATTTCTCTCGTTCTGTCTCTCTCTTTCTTTATATCTCTTTCTCCTTCTCTACCTCTATCTCTTACTCTCCATCTTAAACTCTGTTTTTTCTTTGTTTCTCAATCTCAATCTTAAACATCCATGATTTCGTTCAAAATTATTCAGCAATAGCCGATAGTAAACATTTCAATGCAATCTTTTATGCCAATCGTACATTGGCGCCCATAAACGAGTTATCTATATAAACATTAATACCCGTCTAGTGTGTCTCTTCACAATCTACTGAATCGGAGCCGCATAAATTACGAATTTATCTTGGTTACTTCAGTGGCCATTGTGCAAACAAAAGGAACCGCCAATTACATGGCGCAGACTTTCCATTCTTCTTTTTTTCCTTATCCAGCATGTTCGCAGTGCTGTGATATCTATTCTGTTTTTTTCTTGTTAAATTGTACAATTCTAGGGGCTTTTGGCCTTTCGACTCGTGCTGCATAATCTATTCAGATTTATGCATTTGAATGTATCCAAGTAACGACGCTCAGGTGCCACCGAGTGCGAAAATTCTCTTCGCAATTAACCATAAAGCTCTAAAGGGCTTTGGAGCTTCATCGATTTTTGAAATTGTTATTTCGCAACAAAATCATCAACAATTCGTGTCGATGTCGATGCCGTGGTGCTGGTGGTACGATGGAGGCGCCTCAAAAAAATTAAAATAAATCGTGAGTCACCATGCGCCTCCATACATACTTACGTCATTTGCATCATTCATTCATAATAGTGCAACCAGCCGACGTCGTCTAGGCCCGATTCATGGCTGATGAATATTCATAGACCACTATGTCAGTCTGATCTTTGTGTAGTTCGTTTTAATTCAATACCCCGGCACTCCACCAGTGAACATGCAGGCGGTTCGGTACCGGTCGTGCAACAATTGCTGGAACCATCATGTTCCAGTTTCGTGCTGTGCCAAATTAGTGTCGGGAACTAATAATAACGCAAAGCGACGTGCGTTTGAGATTTAACATTGCTGCTACCAACCTCACTAAAATGGAAACCATGTGGGCTGACGGTTGAGCAGAAGCGACGAACAAATCCAAAAAGTGTAGCTCAAAAGGGAATGTTTGGGCTGAATTGTACCAATCATGTCCCACACACGAATTGTGTTCCAACACTAGCAGAGTTGCATTAGTTCCAGAGTTGCAGCCCCAAAAGCAACCAAATTGAATGTCTGAACTTTCCATTGACGTCAATCAGATGTCATATGTCTTATCACGGCACAGTATGCACCGACCTACGTGGTTAGAGCGCAACACAGAAAACATGCTCAAAACACTCGCTCTCACATTTTTCTTTTTGTTATTTCCAAAGCAGCATTTCAACAATCATAATCAATCGCAATACTCAAAGTTTTCCGTTCGTGCCATATTAATCCGAACTATTTCAACATTTTTTATCCACTCCCGTGAATAAATGCTTCGCTTTCGAATTCTCTTTTCACATTTCACAAACATGCGAACGAGTCTTTTGAAAATTCATGCATTTCGCTAAATCAAAAATCACACCGTTGGCCCTCTGAGCTGTTGTGCTTGCCTCAAAATCGAAACACTCTATGCCACGACGCCATAACTTTCGGCTATTCTTGGCCTCCATCCTATCGTACTACAATCTGAAACGCTATTCCCTTATTGCTAAAAGGTTATGCTTTGTAAGAATGTCACTCATCCAACCGGTGCGGCAGCAGCTGGCAATAGCCAAGGCAAGTTCAGCAATCAGTTCCTTTTCGCAAAGCATCGTTTGCTCGTTTGTCCCGAACGTTTGATGTTCTGTGGTTTTTTGTTCAATGTTTTACTGTGTGGCTATTACTGTCGCCTCTGTGCAATGTGCAGCCTGTTTTATTCATTTATCTACTACTTATTAAACTATGTCCTTCTCTCTTCATGCTTTGTGATATTGCGTTTATGTTATATTTGATCCATAAGTGCCTTTCGAAGTCGGATTGAATGATACGATGCCTCAAGTACTGTGATTATTAGGAATCGTCGCTTCTCCATGTATCACACAAAGAAGTAAAGCGTTTCTGTTACCGTGAGCAGATGATTCGGTTTCATTCGCAAGACTTTTCCCTGTTTCTGGTTGAATGCTTTCCCTTCTTAATAGCGGCTGTGCTCTATTCAACAAAAGAAGATCGATCGCTTTCAAATTGCATCGATGAAAACGTTTGTCAACCATATTCTACCATTCGCAAAGACGTCCATTCCTTTCATTGAAACGACAATACAAATTGAATAGATATTATTGTTGTACATCCTTTAACGAACGCACCCTATCAATTGATTAATAGCAATACAATCATTCACTTTGCGGAACAATGTCTGCAGTATGAAAAGCTCTGGGTTGTTTCATCTGTGTTTGTTAAATTTTAAAGGTATTCATAAAAACTATCGCTTGATAAATTTACCATACACTTTCAGTATTGCAATTAGTATCAAGACGATTTGGATTACACTTTGCAATGCGAAGCAGTCCATTTTTGTATTTAGCATTTAAAATGCCATTAAAACACTTCCATCTCTACGAAAAACACAAACATCGTAGACTTGATTGCTTTTCAAGATTTTATTATCAATTCCTTGAAGAATGACCATCAAATTGATAGGTGGATAGAACTGTGGATAGTACAGATTTTAATTACTTTAGCCACATGAGGAGAGCAACATCTTCTGAGCGTTCGATTATACAACTGAAATACGAGCAAAGTTTGCCCGATTGGGAAGCCAGCACAATATTTACCGATGTGCACAGTGTTCTCGATCGATTAAATTAAAATGTTTGGTGGTAGGTAAAGAACGAGAGACCGATTATCGAAACACTCCAATCAGCGTTCCAGATGCCAATGTTGGTGGGACGTTTTCAATTTTATGATATGATATGATGAATTTCATTCCATTCAACACATGGATAGAAGTTCTTCATGAAACAATGCAAAATAAGGGCAGTAAAACAAGAGCATTCGCATAACCCCTTAAGAAAACCAATTCGATATTCTTCTACAGGATTCTTTCGTGTCGATATACGCCATTTATTTTTTTATTCGTCTTATTTTGCATACTGCATAGCATACGATGCATCCTCGATTTACTTTCTAATGACAGTTAAAAACTTTAAACTTCACCTCTTTTTCTCTAACATGTCCTTTTTCTCTTTCCATTCTATCTTAATTCCTTCGACCAAAACCAACGCTATTCTACTTTCCATTGTTTTTGTATGTCATTCATTGTTTTGAAAACATATCCCAAACCTGCTACTTATTCGATTTTTTTGTGAACTTAATCCGGATAAAACATAAATGTGAAAATCTGATCAAAACACTTAGTTGCGTTAATAATGCCAGCAAACTATAAACCACACCTAGAGACACTAATGTGATATTTCTACCGTTACGTCCTTTACTTCGTCTGTTAATTGAAAGTATTACCACCATTCTTCCATCTTTAACATTAAGGGAGATAATATAAAATAATAATATAAAATGGAACAAAAGATCTCAGCCTGCCAAAGATTAAGGACTATTTTACCAATAAAGATGTTTAAGCTGTAATTCATTATTTTATCAATAGTCTAGATACAAAATCTCAAACTATTCACACAACCCGAAAGCAATCACAACCATAAAGTACAAACTAACCTAAAGCTAAAACCTCTTGCGGATAATTACAGTTTAAGCTCTCGCATGAATTGTAAAATAGTTAAACAACTAAACTACGAAACGGTACGTTAAATATTGTTGAAAAATTTTGTATCTTGATTTCATTTTCAAATAAGCTTTGTCCCCTATCCTTGTCTTATTGTTTCTACCTTTCCCATACATTCACCGTATTGAAAATTTCTCTAGGTTATGTTGAGCTCGACAGCATCATGTCCACATGCCAACAAGTGGCACTAAGGGAAACGATAAAGACAGAGAGAGAGAGAATGAGAATAAAAAGAAAGAGGTAGAGACAGCTTAAACTTGAAGCCAAAACCGAAATTTCATGAATATTTTCTATGCAAATTATAAACAGTGTTGCCGACATTTGTTTAATTTCAAGTTGTGATCATATAATACACTTGCTGAAAGATGTTTCATGAGTTGCATTCCATTTTATTCGCTTTGAGGTAGAATCGTTTTTAATTCCCCTTAGATTTCCTTTGTATTCTAATAAAGTAACAAATCAATACCTAAGCTTCATTTGTATATCTACATTTTAATATTTTGGTACTATTTTATTGTTGGCTAGTTAAGACGCTTTTAATTGAACAACCTAAATCGAGTCCTGCTGCTCGACGTTTTGAATGTTATGTTTTGCTTTTGTTGCATTTTTCCTAATCTGTACTTCCTACTAGTTTCCCCAAGATGATGGACCAAATTGATTTGAACTCGCTTTCCAGTCTATATAATCCTCCACGACACTTGCTACAATGCACATGCTTTCTGGTATTACGGAGTCGAGTCTGGAGAGATACTTTCTTTCACATTCGCTGCTTTTTATCTTCTCAGAAGTTTTATCTGAAGCACTTGCTAAGCCGACAGCTGGTCGCAAACGGTATGCCATCAACCTGGGTTTTGAAAGCCATTTGTTCCTCATGAGCTGGGAACAAATAGCAATTGAAAAAGCGTTGAGCGGAATGCGAATCACGAAAAAAAAAACATTTTGATTTCAATGCCTGTTGTATGTATTTCTAAGTCTAAGTCATTATCAATGTGCTTTGATTTGCCTTGTTGTGTTGATGGTTGTGCAATATGATTTGAACTTTGGAATCGAACAAAAATTTAAGCTTACAATGGTGGCTTTTCTATATTTATCGTGTGGCTCCATCAATCAACTGACCTCATTTAACTATGTTCCCTTCCCGCTTACCATCTCTTCCTGCACCAAACATTACGCTGCCACCGTGCTATGGATTGACGAAAATCTGTGTTGGATGTTGCCAATAAAAATCTGGACCACCGGAAACTTCCCTCGGCAAATCCGTGGTTTATGTCGTTGATTTCCCCCTGGGATTGCCACACGACAGTGCTGGGTGCCTCCGGTGAGATTCTTTTGGAGAAAATTTTGGAAGAGGACAGTAGCTACGGTGATCCTGATTACTACTCACGGAACGTGGGCCAATCGCCCCCCGGAGCGGATAACGATAAGCGGTTGCTGCTGGGTAACGGCCATACCGGCGCCATTCACATGACCGACATCTAAGCAACGATGACCAGACCAGGACAGTGGTGGGATCCACGGGAATTGTATGGACTGGAAGCTACGAGGGGAAACTCTACGGGGTGCTATGGCAATGAGAGCTGCTGTTACGCTGCTCAGCCGAGAGGAAACCATTTTCCAAAATCAGCTTAAGTAAGGATACATGTGATGACGCGCAAGGAGATGACGATGATTTATGTAATTTTGGTGGCTTTGTAATGATCGCTAATGTATTTGCCCTGAATCACTCAAATAATGACGACACGTTTGTAAACATCCAATTCGCATCTAATTGAAACGCTATTAAATAGGTGCTAACGGAAACGAGACAATGTTAGGGGGCATTGATTGCGAATAACACATTAAGCACATTAACAAACATTCAGGCGCACATAGCATACAACTCAAATCACGTACAATGTCTCCAAGTGAGCTCACGTCAAGTGGCATTAATGTGAAGACAACAAACATCCAGCAAACAATAATCATATATTATCTCAGCATAGTATCACTCAAACGGAATACATGTTATGGCATTCAACATCGCATAAGTCATCTGGTTAAAAGTGTTATCAGTTCTTTAAAAAGCTCTTTTTATGCCTACTGCTCAGTGTCAAACCACATCGACAGCAGAAGAATATTAATAAAAGTTTTATTTTACATTAACAGAGACCAATAACTCCTCAAAAGATTGTGGTCGTATTTATCACTGTTACGAACATCATTTTATCATTAAAGCTTTTGTTTATTTCTTAAATCGATTTATTAATGATAGATCATAGCAAAGTATCCAACTCAACAAAAAGTGCGATGCGATAAGGTGGGAAATGCTCACGAAGAAATCAGATTTGAATGGAAAAGGCATATTTACAACAGAAGCCGAACGATAACCTTGGCGCAGTCAAAACTATTCGTCGTATAAATCAATGTAAGTAAAGCTGATTGTCGTTTATTGCCATTTCGATGTATATTTCATTTTTCGACCACGTATCGTAATTTGCACTCTTTTTATAGTAGGAAAATGTTACCGGTACAGCAACACACGCACACTCTTTGTACGTGTACAAAATCAATGCAAAACACGAAGAAATCATCTTTAACGTAATATTACCAGATACCACGTCTGCATGTAGTCTATGCGGTAGCGAATAAGAACTTTCCAATTACTCGATAACGATAAGGGATGTGCGGAGATGCAAAACAGCTGCGATGACGCTCTCTAGTCACTAGTGACACTCTCTAGCTAGCTTCCTCAAGCCAACGATGCGATGCTTCAGTTCTCCTTATGCCATATGATAAGCGATGTACGGGGAAACGCTACAAGAGGAATTACCAATCATTACCGACGCCCAACGGTATCATACAGACGACACGCTTACCGACACGAATCGGACATGTACCAAAATCGCATTTACTTGAACAATGCTTTCACGAGAGCAACACGATGTAGAAAGCAAAAGCCACTGAAAAACAAAAAAAACGGAAAATAAACAAACTTCTAAATTATTGCAAAATAAAATCCTTATAAATAAAAGCATCTCTTTCTACCGAAAACTACACCAAAGAATAAGATACACCAGTAACACAGCAAATAATGGCAGCGAAGAGCGCGTGAGATTAGGTAGCATCAATCATCATACATTGTTCAATGTACTGTCAGCAGATGCCACTAATGGCAGTTGACTGTGCTTCGTTTTGGCAAAAAGGTGAAGGAGGAATGTGGATAGAATTGGTTAGTTTTTATAATACATACTATCCTGCAAAACGAATTTCATTTTGCCCTCCCTACATATAAAAAGGT
>NC_064874.1:75401056-75411056 GCF_943734745.1 Anopheles darlingi | reverse complement strand
TCTCGGTTCGTTCTTACTCGCTGTTCGTCATGTTTCTCTTGCTGGCGTTTCCAATCCTCCAGCGTGCTCTTGAAGTCAGGCAATACATCCAATTCGCCCAGATATTCGGAAGGATTCAGTGAAGCCTCTAGTGTTCTTAAAAAATGTATAAGCAGGTGAGTGGAATAACTAACGGTTTGATGTATAATTACTCACCTTTCAATTCCCTTTGAGGGTCTAATGTGCAGGTAGCTCAGCGAAGAAGATCGGACAAAATGACCATCTTCTGCGGGCGCTTGGCTGTAGTCATTGTTCTCTTCTCTGTAACAAACAATCAAATAATCAATATGCTAGTACGACTATACCAATAAGCTGATGCATACTTGAGAATTGGGAATATCTGCTCGTCCAGCTGATTTAAATGATACTGAATGCGGTGAGCAGCGACGTATCCCGAGAAACTGTTCACCTCGTTCAGTGCTATGTGCCTAGTGCTGGCGGAGAAGCGGTCCATAAATTGCTTGTATTCTGGGCAGCGCATCACATTCAGCGGGCTGAAGTGAATAACGAACATGGCATGATCGGAATTTTCAGTGGCCCCCTGTTGATACGGTGCAAAAACGTTCGCTTTTTGCTGGAAATCTTTGAAATACTCTTCACTAGGAATGTCAAGGAAGATGAACACCGGTCCAGGATCGTCAGGAGCGCGTACGTCGCACGATCGCACGACACGACCATCGGGAAGGGTGACGTCGTGGCCGTTCTTCAGCTGACCCAACAACGGCCCGGCCGGAACTCCTTGTTCGACACATTTTTCTAGCGAGAGTTGGCCTTGCCGTGGCTTTAGCTTACAGATGTAAGCCATCACACTCTCCTCCTCCCGTTTGATCCACTTCGTACCTTGGGGCTTTTGGTTACTTTCTTCTTTCGACGATACGGAATCTTTTCTCCGTTCATACGAGTAGTAATCGGTGTCATCCACCGGTGCGTCCTGCTCCTGTTCGTCACCTTCCTTCGATGAATTCTCTGTTTCCCGCGAGATGACGACATACCGCAGGGTCATGACGTGATCTTCATACACATCGCCCGTACCGTACTCGGCCGCCTCTACCTTCATGTCCTTCAGGATGACGAAACGGCGCATCGCCTTGAACAGCTCGCCCAGTCCCGGTGGACCGTGTAGCGAAACTTCGGGTACGCCGACGTCCTGCATGGTCAGGCAGATTCCCGGTAGTCCTCCGATCCGGTCCCAGCTAGTGCGAGTCATGAAAATGTTCTCCAAGCAGGATAGTTTCGTCTTGTGCTCGTACGCCAGCCGTTGAGTACCTTCTCCACAATTAAACAGGTATCGCGTCTGGTCCGTGAAGAGGTACACGGAAGCCGGAGTACCCGGGGATCCGCAGCCCAGTACCTGCAGATTGACGATGCCGGGTGATATTTTGGCCACTTTCTGTTTCAACTTTAACCGTTGCTTCTGCGCTTCGGCGATGTGTTTGGGATCGAGGGGCATTTTGTTGAGCACTTTTCGTAGTTTCTCGTTGATCGAATACCAGCGTCTTGAGATGGAATAATGACTAACTACATAAGGATTAACTAATCTGAACACACTATACATAGATCGTAAATTGTAGGCTAACGAGGATCGCGAGAGAAATTTACAAAAACGTGTTTAACAAAAATCGCAACTTGACATTTCTTTGTTGACAAACCGGCAAAATTGCCGGCCGGATTGAAATTATTCTCAAAGTATCGTCGTTCGATGGTGATTTTTATAAACTTAATGTTTATAATATTCGGACCTAGATTAATGATATTTAAATTTCTTGAATTATTCGCAAAATTATCGTGGATGACAAAACGACTTGACGCGATCGAATAAGGACCTTCCTCAACGCGTCGTTGCTTGATGTTGATTGACCAGCAAATATTTTCTAGCGAAAAAAGCGCGACAGGCAGCCATTTTCCTTTTGGTGAAATCGCTGGCGTCGTCTTGCAGAAGAACCAAGAATTTTAAAGAGAAAAGTTGGCGTGGATCTTTTGCAAAGATTATTTTCAGTAGTGGCAAAACGTAGAGAACTTGTGTGTGCACATCGTTGTCCGCTAGTGGAACTGTGAACTCATCAAAATGAGCGGATACGCCAGACCCCCGCCGAGAATTGACGGCATGATTTCGTTGAAGGTAAGTGCGGAACTTTTCCAAAGTCGGGCTCCGCGTGGAACTGCCGGCGATGTTAATATTTTCCGGACCGTCGAGCGCTTGGTTCCGTTGTCATGAGGGGGCATGGAGTGGATTTTCAAAGTGCAATGCGAGGGCTACTTCAACCAGCTGCTGCGGAGAAAGCTGGCAGAAAGTCGTTCATCGGCAGTATGTGCGACCCTAACCTGTTATCGTTCCGCTATCTAGGTCGACAACTTAACGTATCGCACCACCCCGGACGATTTGAGACGCGTATTCGAGCGTTGCGGAGAGGTCGGCGATATTTACATTCCCCGCGATAGACACACTCGCGAAAGCCGTGGATTTGCCTTCGTACGGTAAGTTCGAGACAGGACGACGGGAGCTTCCGGTGTATTGGATTACAAGTAAATTTTTCTTTACCTATCACGCGATTTAGATTCTACGACAAGCGTGATGCTGAGGATGCACTAGACGCCATGGACGGACGCATGTTGGACGGCAGGGAGCTTCGCGTCCAGATGGCGCGCTACGGTCGTCCAACATCGCCCCAGCGCCGTGGAGGTGGCAACAGGCATAATGGACGGGAACGAGGACGTTCCCGGGAGCGTTACCGTCGTCGGTCAAGGTCCCGCAGTGCCGAACGTCATCGACGCTCGTATTCACGCTCCAAGTCCCGTACCCCACGCTCACGGTCAGGTAGCAAATCATCCCGTGGCAAAGACTCGCGCTCTCGCAGCCCTGCTGATCGTGCAGCTCATTACTAAGCTCCCGAAGCGCAGTTTTTCGTGCAAGGTAGGTGTCACCACACTTGCTTATCACATCATGTCGTTGACAGATTAAGCGCTCTAACCGGATGTTTTCTTATCGCTTTTTCCCACAGTTCGACACAGTGCCTGCTGTTTAGGTCTTGCGCCAGAGAAGAGTCTTTTAAAACGGACGACAGGCGATCGCCAACTATCAGAGGTAACGATCATCATTTACTTGAACATTCGTATTTTATTTTTCCTGTTCAGTAAGCGGTCTCTACCGCACTTCGGTTAACACCCACACTAGCGAGTATTAATTTGGTCCCGAAAGGGTCCGTAAATCAATTCGAAAACCTTCGCTTCTCTAATTACACACGATATTAGACTAGTAGAGCGGTTTGGCGTTATGGAATGAAGCGTTGTCTCGAATTGGATTTGAAAAGGAAAATGTTTCACGAGAGTCGTCCATCGATAGATAGAAATTTCGTAAGAGGGTGATCAGATTCGGATGCATCCAGCATAAGCGCATCCTCGAAAAAAAAAACGCGGTCCCCTTGCTGCATTGAATGGAGCGATTCTTGCGAAAGGTTTCCTTGCGATATTTTCAACAGATTAGTTCTGTCTTATTTTTTCTTGCTTCTTTTGTTTTTGTATCCGCCGTCGTACCGGACTTGTTGGTCAGGGCCACGATATGCGGGTTTCATTTACTAACCCGGAAATTGTGTTACATGATTTTGGTTTTTGTTTTTATTTATCATACACAAACATGGCCGTAACTTTTCGGCCCTAGATGATGTGACCCTAAAACACGCACACCATCACCTACCTGTGTATAGATTGAAAACGGCTGTATCCCTTCGGCTAATACGCTGGTACTAAACGAATATCCGTCTCACATTCACTTAGGGCAAATGCGGTTGCTGTGCGCTCTCCTGCTGCCTGCAGATTTGCCTATCCAGAATCAGTGTTGCGTCCTAATGCTGTTTTCCGTAGCGGGTTGGTGTGCTGTGCAGCTCTTTTCCGCTCACGCTTTGTGGCGGAGCGGCCGATAGGTGAGAGGAACGCGGGCGAAGAAGCAGCCAGCAGGAACGTACGAGAGGTGAGGAGACACACGGCGGCGGCGCGTGGTGCTACTGCATCATGCCATGTCCGCGGAGCTACCTTTGAAGATCGCTCTGCAGATGATGCTGTGTATGCTGGTTGGCTGACTTGCTCGCAGAGAGTACCCGGGGGTTACCATAGTGTTATCGTTATCGAAAAGGGAGGAGTATCCGGTGCTGCTATTGACGACAAGCAGCGGAGCAGGGGTGTTCCAGTGGATTCGGGCGAAAATGGACGACTGGTGGAGTTCTTCGACGAAAGAGCATCTGTCAGGAGAAAGGAGAAAGGCCCGTCACGTCGTCACACAGCCTGTCTACGCAGCTTCTTCCAGGGAGCAGTACGGCGGTGAGCGACGGTGATTCTACGTCTCAATGGTGGTTGGCGGGGGCGGCTTCGGCTGCATTCACCTGTGCTGCTGGTCGTGCTGCTGCTGCTGCTGCTTCTACTGCAACTGCTGCTGCTGTCCACTACTGCCGGTGCTGCTGACATGGATGCTGGTGCGCTGGTACTGGTGGTGGTGGTGGTCGTGGTGGCGAGGTGAATATTGCAGCGGGTGTTCTTGCAGCTATTAGCTACCAGTGCTGTCAAACTGCATTTCCCCTGTAGCCTGCTTTGGCTGTCCGTTAGCTGTCCGGAAGCTGCTGAAGATACTTAGTCGATCGAGCAAAATGAGGAGAAGGGGGCACGAGAGGACGAGAGGAAAAGAGACTATGGGAGAACGCACGACGGCGGTCGGAGATTGGCGGTTGTATTCCTTGCCCTGCTGCCGTTGCTGCGTCGCGATGAAAGCATCACTTGTAGCAGGATTTTGTGTGTTTTTCTTCTCTCTTTCTTCTTTCCTTCCAGCTGGAGTAGTATTGTATGAGTTTTTATCTAGTTCTCCTTTCTACTCCTCCTACATCTCCCTTTCTCTGTCTCATCCTCTTTATATCTTATCCTTTAATAACCCTTTCCCATGCTATGGTAGATATGTTTTTGGTTTAATTTTGATTTCTTCTTTTGTCACCATCGCGTGTCAAATTTAGACCACACGATACACCTTAAAACACGTAGCTCGTGGTGCCACTTAATCCAACACACACCTTCTATAGAAAGTTTTATGCAACTACGCTTCAAGTTCGTGTTAGATCTGTGTCTTCGATCGCAGTAGCAGTTGAATAGTATACTCGGATATCGTCCTGCAGTTTTGACCGATTACGCATCACGCATGATCGTACCGCAGTTCAGCCGAACGGACTAGAAGTCAATTTTTTGTACAAAAGACAGAACGCGCTATGATGGCTGAAGAATGCAGAGGTGTGAGAGATTCTACAAGTTTTACATCTCAATGCCGCCAGGCAAGTTGTAGAGTGGTTCGCAGGATTGGGCCGGCGAAATCGATGGAGAGTTTATCGGATGGCCGAGATTTGAAATCAACTTTCTTGATTGTATCACTGTCGACTACTTACGTTGATGCTGACGGGGAATGCTGCCGGCAGCTGCACATCGACATCATCGTATCGACGTCCCTCACCACTGCTGTTGCTGGTCCGTCCATGAATACTGATTGGCATCATGTTGTGGCAGTAGGCTGTGGTGCGTCCTTGAAATGAGATGCCCTCGCTTCCGATGGATGCTTTGTTTCCCGTTTCAATGCAAATACGATCATGTTTGATGGAGCCGCGTCGGATGTTTGATGGATCGAGCGTGAACGTTACCCAATGATTCCAGAACCGTGTCCAATAGTTTGCAGTTTTATATTTACAGATTTCTCTTCATACAAAAAATGAACATTTATAATTCAACGACAAAAGCTTTGAACGACTCACAAAACCCTCCAAACTCCACAACAATCAATCGCCTGTGACATTCGTGGCATCTCCAGCGCGAAGAAGCCTATGCGCTCGGAATGGAGCTCCCGAAGAGGACAATGGACAACGTGTATCGGTTGTCGCGGAGACGCCCGTCTGGAAATAGCAATTCATCGGTCTTGTAAGAATATGAAAAAACACATTTAGCTTTTAAGTTATCGAGACAACGGCGTCATATAGATATGGTACTACATCTGGCGCTATCGTGCTTCATACCCTTGCTAAAATCGTAACGGGGAAATTAATGGTTCTTAGGAATACGGCTGGTGTGGTCTATTTTTCGTTTATAATACGCTGCATATTCCCGATCTGGGATGATATAAGTACGCATTTAAGAGGTAATGAAAAATGAAAATATTTTTAGTGATTACCAGGCGTGTCCATTTGGACCGTATCGAGGAAGAAGCAGATCAATCTAGAGCAGTGAAAAACCAGCAAAACAAGCAGAGAACACAAAACAATCAGCAAAAGGGAATGGTAAGGAGCTGTACTAAGCGTAATAATAAAACTGGCTAGGATTTTAGGCGTCACGATCGTTGGCGTCGCCCGTTGCATAGTCAAGCTACACACATCGTACTTTGCGATCCGTTTCCCGCGCATCCCACGGTCTACGCGGAGCCCAGTTGCAGTCGAGCCTTTACTCTTATGAATGTACAATCGTATCAGAAATGTATCCTGGCGCAACGCGCAACCAACTTCGTGGGAATACGACGCAGGTAGGTGCAATGCTCCTGGCTGGGTTTCTGTTCCGTTTGGGATGATGCGTTTTGGAAGCGTGACGATACGATATGGCACCTCACAACCTTTTGTCCTTAAACACTCCTGTCCTGCATCTAATTTTGCGAACTAAAGTTCGCTATCACACGCGAAAACAAAGAGAACGTTAAAGGTTTTTTGATATGTACAACTAGTTGGTAGGAATTAGTTTGCTGAGTATTTTAAGTGTGTAGGGAACAACTACGTCCTGCAGGGTGTGAGTAGAGCTAGGTCCGCGGATGTGGAAGCCGCAAACCTACGAAATGCCGGAACAAAAGTTAACAGCCGGCACTTGCAGAATAAATTTATCATTTTCGCCGAATATTAGCCGCCTGCGTGCAGGTCACAGCATATGTCTTCACGAAAAGACGAGCTCTCTTGCTTGTGTGCTCCTGAAATATTTAGCTCGGAAGCTGTGTAAAGCTGTGCACTTCTCCAACGTAACACCAGAATGTTGCTGACAAAATGTGGTAAATGAGTAAATAAATACAACAAATCCGTAAAGCTCACTTAACATTGAACCATGGATTTCGAGTTTATTCAGATGACTGATAGTATCAATAATTTCGTTTAGTAATTAAAGAAGTTTCCATCGCCCGTTTGTCGCGAATAGCCAGGATTAGTAAGTGGCGTGTGAGGTCCAGTATTCATCAGCTTCACACTATTCGGCGAAGATTTTTCACGTAGTCCACCAACAAGTAGCGGGTGCTTGAGCGGTATGATCTTCTCTGGACTAAGATCGCGAGTGTTTCGTAACCGACGGAACGTTCGCCGACCGAGTGTTTCCTCCTGCAGCACGACATCGTTTTTGCCGAGGAACAAATCATCGGAATGGTTATATTTAGCCGCCAAGTTTATGTCCAGCGAATCGACGGGAATGTTCCTGGAATACATATACGTTCAGATTACTGCGACCTATCTTGATTCGGATGGTTCGGTCTCAAACACCTACCCGTAGTTTGCGAAATGAGCCGCGCGCCGAGCCGAACTGAGCGTTTGATGGTAGAAAACTCGCTCATTGGGTGGCAGATCGTCAGACCAGCGTTTCGATGGGTGTGGTGGTGGGGGAGTCGGTAACGCCTTCCGATAGGTTCCCTCTCCATCGATGCAAGGTAGATGATCTTCGTTACGCTCTCGCTTGATCGGTGTGTCTGGTTGCTTCAGCACCATCGCGCTACAGCGGAGATAAAACGGTACGAAAGTACAGCCTGGTGGTTGCGGATTTCCTTGAGCGGTTTATTTTAAATTCAAAATAAAATTCCTCTTCTTTCCAAATCTTTTGCACGAACGTGCTCTGATGCTGATGAGCATTTGAATGGATGCATTCGCACAGTCTACTGCGATGGTCCGAATACATTCCATCGCGGCTCGCCATCGTTGGATCGATATTTCCATGTTAAGTCATAGTAACCGCCGCACGCGGTGCCTACTTTCCATAACAACTCACGCACGACTTTTTACTAGCGTCCTCACCGTCTCATTTTGCCCACTATTACGCTTCCGGTATGGTCGTTCCTTCCTCTATTCCAATGCCCCCCTCATCCTTCTTGAGGATTTTACGTTCTGGCGAGGTGCCGGGACTTGTAACCTTGACATCATTAGTTGGCTCGTGGTCCCCTATTCCATCCTGTTGTTCCTTCCGTAGAACTCGTCTCTGCTTTCGTTTGTTCTGGTTTTGCGTAGATTTCAGCATTCTGTTTTCACTAACCCTGCAACAAATCGAAAGGCACAGAGAAATTAGAATAATGAAAATCAAGCATACAATTGAACTTGAGCCACACTTACATGAGCATTGCCTTCGTTCCCGGGCCCCAGTGGGCAGCAGGATTCTCCTGGAAACGTGTCAACGACTCCTTTCGACTCGGTGGATTTGCGTCCGGGTGCAGCTCGCCCAGATTGTAATCACGCGCCGGTTGCTTTGCCAGTATGGCCGTCAATGGGACACCTTCGAGGAAACGATCCGGTTTTACCGGGTGTATTCGGTGCCAGCAGCGTAAAATATCCCACAGCACACCAATCGGGGCATCCGTTTTGATTGAAGTGCGACAGGCATGGGAATAGGAAACCCTGAACCCGGCATGTAGCAGTGCGGACCGTAATTTAAGCATTGAAATGGACTCAAGCTTCAAGATTCCACAGAGCCGATCGAGTGCGTAGTACAGTGGTACATCAGGTAGCTCCTCGCGTACCACTGCCAGTGTACCACTGATGCGCTTTAGCGTCATCAACCGTTTCGCATCCTCCGACTCAACCGTTCGACTGAGTTCTTCCAGAAAATCCGGATCATGCAACGGTGCGGACCAGATCGGACCACCTAGATGATGCTGATGGTTGCAGTGCTCACAGCGGCTGCTTACGAACGGTCCCGTCGGGATGCCAAATTTGATTTGCTGTGGATTGGCCTCGGTTGGGTTCGGTTTCAGTACACCGAGCGGTTGCAGAGTGAACGACTCACACCCCGTACACTGGTACACCATCGATTGCTTACTGCTGCTCTTCTTGCACGCATACTGGCCAGTGTAGATGCGCACAAACACCCGGATGTAGAAATCGGCCGAAATGCTAAGTAGCGGTTGAATATAGCGTCCGTACCGGGTGGCCGTCGTTTCGATGCACCGTAACAGTATCCGCAATGCCATCTCATGGCAGGCTTTCGTCTTCAGCGGTATCGAACCGTACTTGACGTAGCATGCTTCCGGTGTATTTCCAGCCAGTACGGCCATATCGGTGGCAGTGATGAGCAACAGTCCACCATCCTCCACGCTCTGCACGGCACCATCGAGGAAGCGCGTCGGGTGACCGTATGGATCCAGATCTATAGCGGTGAATCGTTGGTCCGGTTTTGTCGACATGTACATCAGGGTCCTAGAGAACGAGAAGGAAGCGTTACGAATCAAACGGTACACCGCGCAATTGTCGCACCACACCCCCTGCTTACATCGCATCATTAAAGCTGGGTTTGATGATTTCCTCCACTTCGTTATGCTTCACATTTTTCTCTATCGATTCCACGGCAGATTTGGAGAGATCGTTGGCGATGATTTCTTTAACACCGGGGACCTCTTTTGCATACCGTATGCTTCGCAAGCCCGTCGCTGAAAGTGCCTCCAGGATACGTAGCCCATTCTGGAATCACAGATCGTTCCGTGAATACTCAGAACCCACGGAGTGCTTGGATTAACCTACCTCGTGTTTAATTCCGGGTTTCGGGGGTTGATCCTCCGTCCCATTTTTCTCTTCGTCCTTGCTGGTTGTACCATTTCGGTTTTGTTGTGCCTTCTTTTCTCGCTGATAAATGCGCGAGAATGTGGTCAGTACGCAGATGCTCAGATCGCGGTTGAACTCCTGCGCCGGGTTGTAGAAGACGTGATCGGACATCAGGATTTCGG
>NC_064874.1:75391056-75396056 GCF_943734745.1 Anopheles darlingi | reverse complement strand
TGAAAAATTGGGACGACTTCGGTGCTGTATTTTTCTCCCAAAATTGACAAGCGTTCGGCGTTGTGTGTGTGTGTGTGCGCGCTTGGTGACAGCCGTGTCAAACTTAACGAAACTGCGTTAAACTCAACGAAAGGGACTTTGTTGAGTTGTTTGTTTTTCGTGGCATTGGTTTCTCGGATCCGGATTTCTTGTGCTAGCATATTTTCCGAAAATAATCGCTCGCGGAAAACGATGGCGGAGGCGGTGCTGATCGGGGAGCAAATCGAAGACGATGAGGTGCAGGAGATACTGAAGACGGGCACCGATCTGCGACAGTATGCGGCGCAGATCGAGAAGGAGTTCAAGGAGGTGGAGAACCGTTCGATCGACGATTACATTAAAGAGAGCCAGAACATCGCCGATCTGCACAACCAAATCGGTAGCACTTCGAGCATCCTGGAACGCATGGAATCGATGCTGATGGACATACAGGGTGCGCTGAATAATATCAGTACCGAGATAACGTCGTTGCAGAAGAAATCCGTCTCGATGTCCGTGCAGCTGACCAACCGACAGTCAATTCGGGCTCAGATATCACAGTTTGTCGAAGATATGGCCGTTCCGGAGGAGATGATCGCGTGTATCATGGACAGTCCGGTAACGGAGAAAGAGTTTGTGACGCATCTGAACGAGCTGAACCACAAGCTGAACCTGATGAAAGAGCTGAACTTCCGGGAATCGAAATCATCGCAGGACGTGAGCGACGTGCTGCAAAAACTGAAGATCAAAGCGATGACCAAACTGCGCCTCTACCTGATGGAGCAGATCTTCAAGTTCCGCAAACCGATGGCCAACTATCAGATCCCACAGAATGCGATGCTAAAGTACAAGTTCTTCTTCGAGTTCATCCTCTCGAACGAGCGGGCCGTGGCGCAGGAGATCTGCAACGAGTACGTTGATACGATGGGCAAGATCTACTACAGCTACTTCAAGAGCTACTCGACACGATTGGCGGCACTGAAGTTTGAAGAAGCCGTCTCAAAGGACGATCTGATGGGACTAGAAGACTCGGCCCCGAAGAGTATCTTTTCCAAGACGAGCTCGTTGAAGAACAAGAGCACCGTGTTTTCAATCGGTGATCGCGGTGAAGTACTTAATCAGCAGCTGGAAGCACCAATCATCGTGCCACATGCGCAGCAAAAATCTCGATACCCGTACGAAGCGCTGTTCCGTTCAGAGCAGTACGCCCTGGTTGATAACGCCTGCAGGGAGTATCTGTTTGTGACGGAGTTTTTCATCCTTCGGGGACAGCAAGCGCAAGATCTGTTCAATCAGATTATGGGCAAAACAACAGCTCTTTTAGTTGTAAGTACACCGTTTCAGTGTCGCTTTCGGAGTAGGAATTGAATTCAGTATCCGCCTTTTTCCTGCAGAAAAACCTGGAGGTTTACGTACAAGACTGCTACGATACGATCGCACTATTCCTCTGCATTCAACTCTGCCTGCGTTATCAATTGATGTGCCACAAACGTTGCGTTCCAGCGTTGGATAAGTAAGTTTTGTACAATCGAGTGGATTTTTCCTCCCACCAGCAAATTTGCAGCTTACTAATCTCTTCCCTGTTAGATATTGGGATAACCTGCAGGCTGTTATATGGCCCCGGTTCGAGCAAGTGTTTCGCATGAACATTCAGAGTATCCTGGACTGTGATCCGACCAAGTTCCCCAAAGAAACCGGCCCGCATTATGTACGTACGCCTTTGTTTCTGGTATTATCATTCGTTTTAATTGTTGTTGTTTTCTTTTCCTCCAATGAAGATAACTCGCCGTTATGCCGAATTCTCAGCCGCCATAGTTGGTATATCGGAAAACTTTCCAAACGAGTTGGTCAGCCACCTACTGCTCGAGCTGCAGGAAGAGGTAAAATGTTTCATGTTACGAATGGCGGCAATCTTCACTTCACGCAAAGAGCAGTTAATCTATCTGATCAACAATTACGATCTGGTGCTGGGTGTGTTGATGGAGCGGACACGCGACAATTCGAAGGAAGCGGAAGCATTCCGAGAGCTGCTAAGTACCCGTAGTGCCGAGTACGTGGAGGAGATCCTGGCGCCACATCTCGGTGGTATCGTGCAATATGTGAAGGACTGTGAACAGATGCGGGATAAAGAGCAAACAGAAGAGCTAAAACGCCAGGAGCGTCGCTCGTTGCAGCTGGTAGCCAACTTTTCGGCCAACTGGAAAAAGTCACTAGAAGAGCTCAACCGTGAGGTATTTCTGTCGTTCCCATCACTCGTAACTGGTTCACAGTTGTTGCAGCTGGCCCTAGCGCAATTGGTGCAGTATTATCACAAGTTCTACAAGTTGCTGACACCGAACGCACGCGCCCAGCTCGTGAATATCCATGTGATAATGATTGAAATCAAAAAGTATAAGAGTAATTATTAGTTTAGACCAGAGTGGACAGAAGCATTCCAAACATTTCCCACGAGAGAGGAACTCGACGACGACGGTACGTACTTCATTTTGTTATTTATTGGTTTATCTCGAAAAAGACAGATTACAAATATAATTTCACTTCCATTGTCCGGATCCGCCTATCTGTTGGCGTGTTGCCCTTAATCCCTTGATGAGAAACGACCATCCCTAAGCAGAATGGTTATCTTCAGAGTGACGGATCGCGTTCTCCTATTGCACCACCATTCAATCTTCATCGTTCAACAGCATTTCGACCAGATCCGCGTTAGAGCACTGTGACCCATCAAGCCTCTGCGGTGATCTCCATCGGAGTAGCGTGGGAAGAAACACCAGATGCGTCCGTGGGTCCTTTCGGTACGGACAGTTCTGGTCTTTCCAGCTAGAAGCGATAAGGGGAAAGTGCAATTAGTTACTGAGTCATGACATCATAAATTCGAATGACGGGACAAAAACGGGGGC
Organism: Anopheles darlingi; assembly: GCF_943734745.1. Taxonomy (NCBI): domain Eukaryota; kingdom Metazoa; phylum Arthropoda; class Insecta; order Diptera; family Culicidae; genus Anopheles; species Anopheles darlingi. The sequence continues at coordinate 75,393,141 of NC_064874.1, read as the reverse complement.
AAGCTGCCAGCATACTCACAATGGGCGTTCAATTTCGACCGTAATGAAATGGCTTTTTTCCGGGGCCGTCTCCAGAGCTTTGCCGATGACCGGGGCAGCTAAAGTGGACAGAGATAAGAGAAGTGTTATTCGATCATTAAAACAGTGACGCTCCACTCGCGATAGCGCGGAATCTCCTCTGGGAGCCATTCATCTCAGCGGGCTGTATCTTATCTTGGCCCATCCCGCTTACCTTGCACGCAGTACGGGCACCAGCTCTCCCCGTTCGCGTCCTTGTTTCCGGTGAAGAGAACGTGTACCGGTTCGCCGCTGCTTTCCAAACTTTCCGCCAGCTTCGTGAACTCCTCGTACCCCGTGACGTGATGCTTGACGACCATTCTTGCGAGGCGTACTAGCGATGTTCGCATTCAGCAAAGTAGGCACTTGCTTAAGAAACCTCGGTTCACAGGCAACGTTGATCGCGCGGTTTTGTGTTGTGCAATTCGGTGCAGGCGAAGGTGGGATGTTCCAGGACGGAGCGATAACACGGAATTTTTCGGTCTCCCCTCGGTGCGGGTGTTTTTATATGCTCGTTTGACAGCCCCACTGACCTGCGCCCCAGATGATTCATGCCGGCGGTAAAGGCGGTACCTTTCGTAGAGATTTCAAACGATCATTGATGATCGGCATGGGTTGGGGCAATCTCAAACGAATAACAGAAAGACAAGGGAGTTTTCCCCACAAAAGAAAATGGATTTTCCGAAAAAAAAATTCCTTGCATAAGTAGTGAACTCCCTTGCTTAAACAGTTCAAAGCGCTGTCAAAAGCGGTGTTTTGTTTCCCCGCCACCCCTCTCCTAACCCTTGTCTTAGCACGTTTTCGATTGCGCAAAGTTGCCGAGTGCCGGCACCGCGAAGAATTTGGACAAAGTTTTTGGTTGTTTCCTGCCCTAGAACCCTCCAAAGATGACTATCAGCAGTCTGATACGCTCGCGGTGCACGTTGGCCGCGGCCAGGACGTTCCTCGAGGTAAGAGCGGACCAGCACTCGGTGTTCCGGATTATATAATTTCCCGGTTCTTCCGCAGCAAAATGCACGATCGTTCTCCAGCCCGACCGCGTTAGCGGAGCACAAACCGCTCGAGAAGATCCGGAATATCGGCATCTCAGCACACATCGACAGCGGCAAGACGACGCTCACCGAACGGATCCTCTTCTACACCGGACGCATCAAGGAGATGCACGAGGTGAAGGGGAAGGATAACGTGGGGGCCACGATGGATTCGATGGAGCTGGAGCGGCAGCGCGGTATCACGATCCAGTCGGCGGCGACCTACACGATCTGGAAGGACCATAACATCAACATCATCGACACACCCGGTCACGTGGACTTTACGGTGGAGGTCGAGCGAGCTCTGCGTGTCCTGGACGGTGCCATTCTGGTGCTGTGCAGCGTTGGTGGCGTCCAGAGTCAAACGCTCACGGTGAATCGGCAGATGAAGCGCTACAACGTGCCCTGTCTGGGATTCATCAACAAGCTTGACCGGGCCGGAGCCAACCCGTACCGTGTGCTGGGTCAGATGCGCTCGAAGCTGAACCACAATGCCGCCTTCGTACAGCTACCGATCGGTGTCGAGAGCAACTGTAAGGGTGTGATCGATTTAATCAAACAGAAAGCTCTCTACTTCGAGGAACCGTTCGGATTGAAGATACGCGAGGATGAAATTCCGGCCGACATGCGGACGGAGTGCACCGAACGACGACAGGAGCTGATCGAGCATCTGTCGAATGTTGACGACAAACTGGGAGAACTGTTCCTGGAGGAGAAGGTTCCGACCGAGCAGGATGTAATGAGTGCGATCCGGCGAGCAACGTTGAAGCGTGTATTTACCCCGGTGCTTGTTGGTACCGCGTTGAAGAACAAGGGGGTGCAACCGTTGTTGAATGCCGTCCTCGACTATCTGCCACACCCGGGCGAGGTGGAAAATATTGCGCTGATCGAGAAACGAGACCAGGAGGCACAGAAAGTGGTGCTGAATCCGGCTCGTGATGGTAAAGATCCGTTCGTAGGACTTGCGTTCAAGCTGGAAGCGGGCCGATTTGGTCAG
>NC_064874.1:75348556-75381056 GCF_943734745.1 Anopheles darlingi | reverse complement strand
GACTTTCAATAATGCGCTCTCCGTGGTGCTCTCGACCGAGTTACTGCAGACTTTCTGATTGTTTTTTGTTTGTTAGCTAAGTATCGCGTTAGAGGAAAACTTGTAGCTGTACTTGACGGATGTTAAATTTACCCCCTAAAGGTGATAGTGATCGGTGATGATGGTGGTTTAAAGTGTGAAACAAAGTCGTGCTATACATCAAGTGCACCCCAGAGAGAATGACTGAATAACCATCCACAATGGACTACTCTGCTAGATGGAGTGATGGACAGATTTAGAAAGTTAGCGTTGAAGATGTAACTAGAACAGGTAGCATTTCAATTCCATAACACATGATTGTAAGGACACCGAAATGATGCTATGGCGAGAGGATAGAAGAGGGTGATGAGTGGTGATTCGTGAGAATGTCTTAACACGTCTAAGCGTGTGGTGAAGCGAAAGGAAAAAAATCAAACAACTTCTAAACCTAACAATCATGAGAGATTAGAGTCACACAGTACCAGATAGTTCGACCGGCACTAGACCGCCACCCAGCACGTGCCGTTAAAGGAACGCAAGAATGTGCGAACACAAAGGACACATCGAGAATGGTGAATCTTAGAACAACAAGAAACAACAGCGAAAGTGTTGAAGAAAGAAGAATAAAACAATCTGAGAGATAGAAGTAAAGCCGTAGATAGACAGAGACAGAGAGAAAGAGAGAACGAGATAAGAGCTAAAAAACGGAGAACAAACTGTACTCCACCTGAACGGCTAGAGGAAAACATTGTGGATAACAAAACGCACACACACAGACACACCGATAGACACTGATATCAAACGGGAGGGAGCGAAAGAGTAGAGCAAGAAACGGAAAGAAATCTATTTTTGTAAACCTCCTCTGCCGGTGCTGTTGGTAGTGGTGGTGATGGTGGCTGCGGCCGGTTGTTGAGTACCACCGGGTTGGGCTGAAGCACCGGCATGGAACCAGGTGGTTACACCGACGGTCGATCCTGCGGTCGAACCAGCGCCACCGATGCCTACCGCACCCTGGGAAGCCGTCGGTGAAATGTCATCTACCAGCGTTTAGGAGTGGGGGACACGCCCGGACAGTGCATGGCCGGATGGTGTTGTGGTGTCGCGGTGATGAGGTGTCGAAAGAGTGGAAAAAGTTGACTTTCATTTACTTCACCGCCGCTAGAGCGTGGTCGTTGGTCGAGAATCCCCCGTCCCCTTATATATATATACGAAGCATAGAAACGGACAAGTTTGCGACGAAGATGTGGCGAAGGGAGAGAAAAAAGGAGCCAAGGACCAAAAGGAGAACCAAGTGGACAAGGAGAGACGGCCTAATGACTGCGTTTCACAGCTTACCACTTCACCTTCGTGTCGTATACAGATACCTCATTAAAAAGGTTTCAAATTCCTCGTGGCACCAACATCGGATTGGCCGTACCGTGGTCTCGACTCCCACGGTAGGGTGATAAAATTAGGATCAAATTGAGTTGGAACGACGGACAAGAGTGTCACGGAGAGGAGGGGAGGGGGGAGAAACAACGCGAAGAAAGCGTAAACCTGTGGATAGCGATCAACGAGACCGTTATCGTCGTGGTTGTGCTCGCCATCAACGCACTGACGGTGTCCATGGAGGCGCATGGTAACTCGTGCTGTTTTTTTTTGTTACGAAAATTCACGGCCATGGAATATCCTTTCTGGACCATTTTTTGGGTTGCTTTTCCGAACGAAAATGTTAGGTAAATGTATCTCATGTTTCCGCTGTTACCAATTTGAAGCCATTTTCAGCCTTACGGTGGTTTTGGAGGAAGGACCTCAACAAGTTCTTCATTAGTAGCACTAAAAGTGAATGTAGCATCACTTTTCCTGCATTGTACCATACACGGACAATACACAAAGACAGACACAAACGAATGGCATGAATGGCAATTAACATCACACCGCGACGAACGATTCACTTACGCCCAGTAGTCCACCACCAACAACAAGGTCTTAGTGTCTAGCGTTTCCCATCGGGAACGTTAATAGGAAAGGACAGGAAGGACAGCCGATACGGGCCAGCATTCCTATTAGCCATTCTCTTAAACTCTAGCAACTGTACAACGTTTAGCGCTACTGGTAGCGTTCGTTAGCAAACGGGGGAATAGTTCATACTTTAGTAGCCATCACCAATCGGATATACAGCGGAACGGGGCGTATTAAAAGGCGTAAGAGGTATATGGCAACACAGACCGTGTTGTATGTCTGTGTATGTGGACGAATGTACAAGGAATGGACAAGAACACGGAGGAACCGTGGTCTTCCGTGGCCGACGGCACGACGATACCTGTTGGCAGTGCTAGATAGTGGCCCCGTTGGTCTTTGCTGGCGCAGAGGAGCGCCGTTTCGGGTGACGGTGCCGGTGCCGGTGACGGTGCCGGGGCATCGAGCTGCTCGTGCAGGGCCATGGGTGCCGAAGAGACGACGTGCATTGGGAATGAGTTGGCCGAGGTGATGCTTTTGCTGGTGGATGATCGTGGCATATCTGGCGAGGATGGAAGAATTCGGTCGGTATGGCAGGTATGGTAGGGTTTGCTGCGGTGCGCCTGAAAGTCCCGAGGTAAACGAACAACCCCCGTCCCCCCCGTTGCATGCCTGGCGCACACATGGACGCCCCTGCTGTGCGCTGTGATATGGATCCTGGTGGTGCAGTAACCGGTGATCGGTGAGTACCAGCATCCTTCAGACCTTCACGCAGGTCTCGCATACACAGTCCTTGCATGAATCCCCTGGAGAACCACCCCCGATCCCGGAGTCCTCCCTCGGCAACACAATTGGGTATCACAAACAAACACACAGACACACACACACACATACTTACTCTTGGACGAGGAGTGATTCTTGCCGATGTCGGCCAACGAGCGGATCAGCGGCAGTCGGCTTTTCTTGCTGCCGAACTCGTGCTGGTGCTTGTGGCGTTTGAGCAGCGCATCGATGACCTTGTCCCGCGCCTCCACCGGTAGCGTACCCGAGTTGACCATATTCTCGCACACCAGCTCGGCGATCTGCTCCAGACTGATCGCCTCCATGTCCAGCATGACCGTACCGTTCAGCAGGAGGCTACGCAGCTCGAACAGTGAGTGCAGCGAGAGGGTGGCCACGTGCGGCTTGGACCACCGGTTACCGCCCTCCTCGACGTCCTCCTCGAACTTGACCCAGCGCGCCGTTTCCTTCCACGCCATCTCGTCGCCTTCCTTCACCAGCTCCTCCATCTCGGAGAACAGCGGGTGGGACTCGTGGTTGCCACTACCATCGCCACCCTCGCCGACCTCCCCGCCCAGGATGAACTGTACTCTTTGTGCGGGGGGCGTCACTGCCACCGAGAATAAGAGAGAAAGAGGGAGAGTTTTCCGATAAATATTTGGCGATCAAATGCTCGTCTCGTCGCTCGCTTTCCACGCTGACTCTTCCAGCACACGCCTTCTGGAGCATTCCGTTCTGAGAAAGAGTCGGTTGGGAAAACATTCACTAGCACTACAAACAAGCACACGCACACGCAAGCACCGCGACAGACAAACACGGGCGCGGTGAAAGCGATAAACAGGTCCCGAGGCCTGTTATCTTTTTTAGCAAATGGCTACGAGGTGACTGATGATCGGTGAATATGGCGTCGCGGCTGGTGGCTGGATGATGATGAACGAGCCGCAGCGTTCGGCCTGTTCGGTCTGGTGCATGAGTTTGTTTTTGGGAAAATTTAACCGAACCGGACAGCTGGGCTGGCCGCCGGTATAATAAGTGTCAGAAAGGCAAACAAACAATAATGATGATCGTTCGCGCGGCTCTCGGTGCGTGGTCGGGTGTCTCTCTTTACGGGGGGCCTCTTTTGATCTGGTGTGTGATGAGGGATGGCGATGGGGATGAGCAATCTAATCGACTCCATTAACGTCCGTTCGGTGAGAGTGATATGATTGAATTTTGGCGTGACGTAAGATGTAGACGCGAAGGCGACACGATGGAGGGCGCAATGATACGCAATTCAAGGCGGTGTGAAATGTGAGCGATCGTTGGTGTGTGCTTCTTAGCTTTGGGAGTTTGGGAGTGATACACTATTCTATGCATGTAATGGAATTGTTCGTTTTTTTACGTTTTATCGACTTAATGGTAGCTAGAGGAAGTTCGAATGTGAAGTCGAAACGATCGGTGAGGTAAGATGGACAAATGGAAGCTAAAAACATTCGAAGAAACGCACACACACACGCGGAATATAGGCATGCAGTAGAAATAGAGAAGAAAGGAAGCAGATCATAGAACAACAAAATGGAATACAGAATCCAAAATCTTACAGGAATCGCCCTCCTCAACAATGCTGATTCTGCGTTGGGTAACGATGTGCGGTTTTGGAACGACTTTCACGTCGAAGAACGCGGTGCACACAACAGACAAAAGACACACACGCACAACCACACGCAAATACAAATATAAAAGGAGAAATGTTTAGAGTGAAGAAGTTAATGCATTCATTTAATTCGATGGTTCGGTGTAGCTTTAATTAGGTGGAAAAATCAAAAGTTAAGAGAATTTTCTTCGATTTTCTGTTTTCAAAATCCAAAAAAAAAACCGGAAACAGAAACTAGCTGCCAATCGTACTCTCGACCGAATGTAAGATCTAGCAATCTAACCAATGAGCTGCCAATGGGATGCCAATGCGATAACAACGGGGCTGTCTGTGTTACTTACCGGGCCGATCGGAGTCGGGTTCCGTGCCGGATCGGTCACCATTTTCTCGGCTGCCCGCCGGATGGTGCTGCTTGTGCCGGCGGCGCTGCGAATGTCGCCTCGATGAGCCCGGTATGTGGACGCCCACGAAGACACTGTGCGCTCGGTGACCTGCAATGTAAAGCGATGAAAAGCCAACGAGGCGTTAATCCGTGCATTGGATGCCGTTTTGCAGGATGACGACGTCCTTGTGTGTCCGGATGTACGCTCGATGAAACTTCCAATCAATTTAGTGCACCTTCGGACAGTATTTGCATATTTCCATGCACATTTCCCGGGGGGGGGTTCCAGGAGTGCAATGGAGAGAAATGGGTCACAACAGGGGCCGCACAGCACCGGAGCGCGTGATTAAGAGCAACAAAATGGCATTTAATCACGCAGCTAGCAATCACTGGCAAGACAAGGCTGTTTGTACCCACTCCACTATCGATGACGTTCGGTTTGCGCTGTGCGTTTGATAAAATTAATATCAACCACTTCAGTTGAAATCGCGGCCATATTGAAGCAAACAGTTGCTGACGCGTAAACTTCGGAATCATCAGCGTGAATAATGTGTCGCCTTGGTGTTTGTGTGTGTACCACACGCATTCACACGTGTAATTCATGTTTGATGTTTGTCGCGCCATTTGATGGCCACCTGGCCGCTAGTGACGACCTACTAGGTGCTATTGTTGTAAATCTCTTTACACCTCACCATAGCACAAGTACTCCGCTCTTACCGTGACCCACTACTGAAGGCCATTCACCACCTTCTAGACGCTTTGGTCGCAAATTCTTACGACCTACTGACGCACTCGCCGCGTCACTCGCTTACCTTCATAATCTTGATCCGCCGGGAAGGTCCGATTTTTGAGCCTTGGATCTATCGGCGCCTCCTCATCGACACCTCCGTGATCCATCATCCAAGGTCTGCAGCCACAGGAACAGAGAGAGAGAAAGAGAGAGAGAACAGAGGTATAATAGTTAGCAAAAGAACATGAACAGTACCAGTCTAGCGTCTGATAATTCGAGTTCATTGTCAAAAGTTTGCATCAGTTTAATCCAATCCAATTAGAGTGACCAACGCTCGATAACAACAATCACAGGCGGGCATTAAAAACATATTATAAACACGAAGCGCGTGGCCCTGACTAATGATGACTCTGTGCTTGCCAATTAAGCTTTTCACTGATGCGCGCATGTTGTTCTACCTCCAATTTAAACCCAACTCATACCCAATTTGCGTACCACCACGATTCAACGGTTCGCTCCGTGCACTATCACTGCCAGAGGGTTACTGATGCGTGGCCGTAACGATTTCAACGATTTCCCAAAAAGACCACCACGCCGGCCAGTGGTGGGTGGGTGCTCATTTTCAAACCTTCCCTTCCAACCACTTTTTTTTTGCATTCTTTGAACGATGACAGTTCACGGTACGATGGGGGGCAGCGTCATTGCACCGTTGGAGCAGTTCTAACACCGGGTCAGAGTGACGGTTTGCGAGGCGCACTATTCATCTGAATCTGATAAGAACTACTTCCGCTCATTGTGTCGCTTCGGTGCCGCGTGATGTGACAAGTGACAGCATCCTCTCTTCCCAATTAATGCTATAGAGCAGCCGCCGCTTCTCGTCGAGGAGGCTTGTCAAGAAACGAAGATCCGGCTTCATTTGTGGTCCGGACAAACCGCCAGCGACTGAGGACATAGTTTTCTTAACGAAGAAAGTGTGTCCGGCAACTTGCTTCACTCGCCAGAAGTGACGAAGGCACCGGCACAGGAGTGCCGTTAATGAAATCAACCGTTTATCAACCGGGACCAGACCAGCGCCATCGTGTGATTATGTACTTTGCGGTGGAAGTTAATAATGATCTTCCCCGATTTGGTGACAGTAATTACAGTCATTACGGTGCTCTGTGGTCAGCAATTAAACACCATAAACAAGCCAGATGGAGACGCTGTGAGCGACCGGCGAGAAGCCTGCTTGTGGCTGCTGTTTACCTCCGGTCGGTTGTGTTGCGTCTCGTGCGCGGCTGGAAAATAACCAAGAAAAGCTTTTGCATTCGCAAGCCCTCGACACGTACCACGCGGAAGCTATAACGATTAGCATTAAACCCAGCGTATCACACCGGATGGAAAACAATATGCGAAAAAGTAGCAGCAGCAGCAGCAGACAGCCATTTATCAATTCCTTCGATACCGGTTAGCGGAACGGATAAGATCGCGAATCGGAATCGGATGTATCCGGGATCTGCGATCCGTTATGAGAATGGCTTTGGCAAGACAATCAATCGTGGTAGCAATGAATTTTCCTTCGCAAAGGCCCAGTGCTGTATGGCCCTTCAGGCTCGCGAATAATTCTTCGACATTGAGACGTACTTAATGCTATACCAAGGTTCCGACGCGATATGCTAATGTGGCTTGTGGGGGTTGTGGGTGCTGATATGAAAATTCCATGTTATGATAAACGGACGATGAATATGTGAGCAACCTATCCATTCATCACCATCCGACGACCATCGGCCTCCGTTGAGTTCCATTGTGCTGCGGGCCGTGTGATAAGCCGGATGGAAAAAAATATATTTTAATCCGTTCCATTGTGACACCGAGTGCTAATCGTTGCTGATCATTGATGTAGATAGAAGCAGTAGAATGGTGTGAGCGGCCTAATAACGGGCTCGTAGTCCCCCATTTTGCTGTCCTGTGCAAATGCATTCTACATTCATAATTCATCCAGCATTCCAAGCACACGAGTCCTTCTCGTTGGTTCGGTTATACGAACTTGTTTATTTCAATTCGGCAAAGCTGGTTGTTTATTTGCTTGGAACCGCATTTCATATCCTCTTATCACACTGCATCGGAATGGGACACGTGGCAAGAACCCCACCGCCAACTGTCTTACGTTGATTCCGCCAGTTTTCCTTCCATCAAGATTAGCATACAGCCCAACGGAACAACGCAAAGTATCAGGATACGTCACTATGGTCGGTCAAACGGGGCCGTAAACAGGTCTTCAAACATGAACCTTGCCTCGGGTGTTGTTGTTATTTGAAGAATAATCGTAAGCAGCCTGTACTGGCATCGCTTTAAACAATGATACGACCAGGGCGGACTATTAACAGTGCAAATAGGTACGTTTGCACCCCGGACACTACCAGGTGCAAGGTGCATCACCACGTTAACCGTGAACAGTAGCTCGATCGCCGGACAAACATCATCACTGATGTGTTGAGTTCTCATGAACTTAATCACTGATAACGAGTCTCTCGGCCCCAAAAAAAAAACCTAATCCAGCGTTAAATGATGAAACATTGCGCTGCGTGCTCTGATTGCAGGTTACGAGACTGTGCGAGATGAGAAGCTATTTAACGCGGATTTAAGGGGAGAGGAACGCCAGAAAGGGGGAAAGCATAGATCTGTTATGTAGACGCGCTCCGTTCAGATCCTGTGGCCTGATAGCGACGTCTGTACCACTGAGGGACTTCTCACTCAACCTGATAACGTATCGCACTTTACGGCGATCAAGCGGCGACGAGGGTCCAATTAATCCGTTCGACTCCGAGCTGAGTGGCGGTGGTCCAGTGGAATGTGGTCTTGTTATGTGGTGCGCCCTGACGTGGTTTCGATTTGCATCGAACCCGCTCGATCGAACAGCCCTTAGCGCTATAGCCTTTGTTCCTCAGTGAAGGTACCTTTCCGTCAGCTCCAGCTCCAACTCCATTGCGCTTCGTCACTCCGTCGTCACTTTAACCGATCCGGGATCACTGCACGGACCCAACAGACAGGTCCACTGGACAGGGTGGACACTGGACGTCCTGTACACTACCGTCGTTAACACTTGGCGGAACTGCACTCACAACTGCGACACGATTCCATCACCGGTGGCCATCAGAAGTCAACTACTATCGTTCACTATTATCTCCCTCTCCCCAGGGGACCGTCACGACAGCTTGTGGTCTCGGCAGCGAGAGGGCTACTTGTGGCTGCTGATTGTCACTTCTCAGGATTTAGATAATGTAAAAGTGATGAGACAGAGACACAATGGGTGGGTGAGGGAGGAAGTGATATTATAAATCACTTAAGCACAGCTTTACATTCGTGTCGTTTCCGTTGCTTCCTTCTAAAGCGTGTCAAGCAGGGCACGTTCTGCGCACACAGTCTGTCAACAGTCAACAGGCCAGCCCGGTGTTCTTATCAGCAAGAAGTCAACGAGCAGCAGCAGATCACTGTCACCATCGGGTATTGATCATCCCCGTCGTCGTCGTCGTCGTCGTCGTCGTCGTCGGTGGTAGTCACGGTCACTGATGGTGGACCACCATCATCACGGAGGTTTAGCAGTGTACTGGCCACCGTAATCAACACTTTCGGGAGATTTTGGCTCTGGATTCGGGGCGGCAAACCAGTGAATGGCCGACGAGAAGCTTGTTATGTGTATTCGCTCGACGATCGTTCGATTGTTTGGGAATCACAGCACGATGACGACGACGATCACCGCGACGACGGCAGCGGCGTTAAGTGTTGCGTAGGTCATGATGGGTCTACGCATCGTTGGCTCTCCGACTCTGGCGCTGGCCAAGGTTACTCGACCCGACGAATTAACCGACCGTATCCAGTTCGAGCGAGTTCAGTCCGGGGGGGAGGGGTCCGTGGCCATCCCCCCCGGGGGTACCTTATGGATGGGTTGGAACCTCGATCGAACAAAAGAAAAACGCGATCAGCGTCATCAAAAATCCTCGCCCCGAAACCGAAAAAAAAACCAAACCATATTACCCGAAACCCGTTTCGCGGCACTGCGGCGCCAGAGTCGTCGAGAGAGAGCTTCGCCGGATTCCAGTTTTGGGATTTTGCATTCCGGATCACACAAGGGCCCTCCCCCCCCCCCCCCACTTTACCGAATGACGCGGATTACCTCCGCGCAAACCTGTTCGAAGGTGTTTACGTAGGGACCCGGTTTTTTTTCCCCGGTCGTTTTGGCGCCAGACCCTGTAACTCAATGTCACCATGTCTTGGCACAAACGCTGGGCGCTGACATCGAAGTCGAAGTCGAAGGTCCGACGTTCGGCATTCCGAAATGTCGCTACTATTCAGCTATCAATACTGCGCCTTTAATGGTGCTGTCAGGCCGGTCTACTAAATAGAGTGGACGGGCTACTACTAGTTCCTGTTGCTGCTGCTAGACCTTGCTCTATTTCATGTGCCATTCAATTACGCGCTTGCCTGCAACCTGCAATGTAGGGCGAAACGCGAAAGAAGAAGGAAACGCGTACGCGTACGTTTCAAGCAAACTTTCGAAGACCTTCCGTCAATGGACGTGCTGGTGGTGGTCGTTGTCTTGTCCGTGGTCCCTTGGTGGTCGTGTGTGCTACCGAGCGAAGGTGAATGGCTGAGCGTTTGCGACAGTCTCTCAGTACAAGAACCGCGCGGCTCAACCTCTTGGTCGGCAGTTTATACGCTTCCCGCTTGGATTATCGCGCCCAGTTCCTTGCTCGTGTCCATTGCATACATTATACATAAGAGAAAGAAAGAACGGACGGACGGACGGACGGACGAACGCGGAACGAGTGCAACGAGTGCCGACCCGATCACTATCCCGATGGCTCCGGTATGGCTGCATCTTGATTACTTTGCCATTTTATTTGCATTGCACGATGGTCGCGACGATGCTTCCCCTTCGTTCGCGTTCCCGGTTCACTGACCTACGCGACGACGTGGTGCCGGCTTGTCTCAAGGGTGTCTCAAACCCCCCCCCCCCCCCCGCGCCCGGGAGAGGACACATTTTTGTCGCGCCCGGAAACCGAATTCCGTTCCGGGGGTCCGTTCCGTTCCGTTGAGGTATTGGACCACACCTCGTCCACCAAAATAAAACAGAGAACCATCGATCGTTCCCGAAAGGTCCAGAGTAGGTGTGTGTGTGTGTGTATGCGTGCGCGGGTGTAGTTCTAGAAAAGGGCTTGCAGCAAACCGAGAACAGAGCAAGAAAGTATGTCCGGAATTCTAATCAGCTATTCGACGGACGACGAGAGCGGACCACATACAACGGGCAATCGTCATGTTGGTGCGATTGACGATGGAGACTCATTGGACGAGGGCACGTTCCAGTTACACATACACACACACACACGCACACAAGCACACATTTACTTTGTCGGGATTGACTCATTGTGGCGCCGTCACCGTGGCATAGCTGATAAACTGGGGTTTCTACGTACTTACTCTCTCTTTCTTATCACAACCGCGTCTGATGAGGGCTGCTGTGCTCGAATGTTTGGAGTTCCCCTCTTGCTACTCCCTCCCCTCAAAGCATAGGACCCTGGCCTCTCATACCATTAGCGTCAATCGGACGAAGGAAACGATCGCAGTGCTTGAATCTACAACCAATTATCGGTTGCCGTTCCGCTGCCGCTGATGATCATCTAATGGTCAACGATTGACTGGCTTCCCCTTCCCACACCCCGCACCCCACACCCCGCCCGCAATCAGTGTAATGGCGCCGCGTGTGACACTCATTTTAGTGTGGCTTCCGAATTAACCCCCGGCCGCCCCTTGACCTGCGCCGCCGTCCATCGCGCCCACCAGCTCCCTAAGATGCGGCTCCCCTCGCGGCTCATTAGTCTGTTTGCTTACGAACGAAACCTGTATCGAATGGCCCAAGGGGTAATTGTTCGATGCCATGCGATGCCACGACTGCACGCACCTCACTAGCGCCACAGCCACAGCTACAGCTTTCCCCTTGAATTGCATCGTTACCCTGGATAAGGTAAATGCACGACGAGCGCATCGCGCGCGCTCATTGCACCCAGCACCAGCGAGAGACAGTCGCCGCCACCGAGTGCATCTCGTACTTCTGTGTGTGCGTTCAGGGCCAACGATCTCTGTTCTGTATGTGATGTTGGTGTTGGCGTGGCGTGGCGTGGCGTGGCGTAGGCCCTGACCAGGGCCAACACACAACACCCGAGGGCCAGACTGGCGATGGCGCGCACACACCAACGGATGATGCATCGGATTACCCAGCCAGCACACGATCGTGCTCTTATTACTGTTCCAACCGTCTTTCTTTCATCTTTCTTCGCGGCTTGGCGGCCGCCATCTCGGGGTTTTGCTTGCTTGCTTGCTTGCTTGCCATCGCGTCGCGTCGTATTTATGCGGTCACGGCCACCAATCCCTTCACTATTCACTATCGCGTATGGTGACATCGCTCTCTTTCTCTCTCTGTCTCGCTTTCTTTCACTCCTTGTCGATCGCAAAATTGCTTCCCAGCTGCGGTACGACCAATCGTTCGTTATCAGCTTCCCTGTGCCCCGCTTCCTCTTCCGGACTGCGGGGACCGAATACAAAGTGAGAGCTTTGTCGCGCGCGAGACACACGCATGGCTTGCTTTGGGATACCCTATTTATGCGAAGCGAGCATATCATTCTCGGCATTATTTCCATCCACAAAATCAAGAGGTGAAACGGGTCCCGGGTCCCAGGTCCGGTTGGGTCTACGGCCACGACCAGCGCAGGTTGACTTTGAACTCATTTGCTCAATTAAAGTGAACCCCCGACCATCTGACCAAGGTATGTGTGGGGCGTATTGACGCGCCATGCCGTATCCGCTGGAGCATAAAATCGGGTGAAAGTCTATTAACGAGTGAACCGGTGTGGTGTACCTGGTAGCGCACGTGCAGGGATCATAAAAAAATACTTTCCAATTAAAAGTCCGCCTTGCAGTCCAGTGGAGTTCAATGAAAGAGTGTCCGAAAGGGTTCGGGCGGTGGCCGGTGATGCTCGAGTGCCCTCCGTACCGTATGCTGTCGAGGCCACGGGAGGTCGCACATTTGCAATTCAAACAAACCATTGACTCATAATAACCGGTATTTGTCCACGGGTATGCACACCAATTGCGCTCCAGTCTCTCCGCTAGCGCGCTAGTGCGCTTGGTGAGCGACCTTTTCTTTAAACTCAGTTTAACCACGAAATCAGCTTGGCTAGGCTAGTCAAAATGGAGCTTTTAAAGGGTCAACACACCAGCTGTATCCCCTTTTTACGGTATCCTTCACCGGCATACCGATAGAACCGGGTGGTCCCGCCCCCCCCCCCCCCCCCCCTTTGGGTCCCTTTAGGCAGCTTTCGTAGCAGCTTTGTTTGGAGAGGATAATACCCGGCGGCTGTGACCCCGCTGGTCCTCGATAAACACGAGATCCCGGCCGATTCCAGCCCTCCAGCTCCATAAATATTGATCACCCGGTTTGGGGGTTGGCCGGTTGTCTCGGTTGTTGCTCCCAAGATTTAACCTTCATTTCCGGCGTTCGACGAGACCATTTCCGCTTTCCGTGGCACAGAGGCACACGAGGTACCTGTTATTTTTTGTGTTGTTGGTGGAAAGTGAAGCTGCTTCTTCACCGGGACACTTACCGCTGGGAACGGTAGCGACGCTTCGCCATGTCCTTCATGATGTTGGCCAATCTGTTGGCCTACGGTAACTTATGGCGGAACTGAAATTCGGAAAATGGACTTCGGGCTCGGTATTTCCTTTTGTTGGAAATACCGATGGAGAAGCTCAAGCTTTACGTTGCCGAAAACACTAATGAACAACTCGTACACAGACACATTCGCTGACGGGTCTGCAGGAAAGAAATCAACGTAATCCAACGTCTGCACGGGTGGATCCTTGATTAGCAGTGCGCTGGAAAACGACCGGTATTAGGCGCTTGATTGTAATTGAAGGATATCGTTTGTGGCCTTCGAAACGCAACGAACCAGGCAACCGTTGGTACAATCAACGTGCACTGTCAGCTGTTATTACCACTTCCTAGCCACACATTTGCCAAACACGCCATGCACTTTCCACTCTCTTTGCCTATCTTTCTTCCAGCCAGCAGATCACCCCTCTGCTTATGCTCCTTGACACTTTGGCACTTCACTTCACAGTCGCACTACGACGCTGCTCCGGGGAACCACGGCACAAAATCGGATTTGGGTCACAAACGACCGGTCCAAAAACCATCGAGACGTCGTTGTCGTCGTTGTCGTCGTTGTCGTCGCCGCCGTCGAGTGGGGAGCTGTGCATGTAAATTACATTTAAGTTAAAGTCGAAAATGGCTTCCAGACTTGAGAATAGGATACAATGGAGAGCAGCACCAGCGCCCGAACGTATTGTCGGTGAAATGCAATGGGACGTGGAGAGATGAAACGCGATTATTGTTCTCGGCGCGTGTGCCGGACGGGAGACAAGAAAGAAAGTCGCGGTTTCAAAATGGAAGACATCAAAGAATCGGCGACATGCCAACACGAACTGCACCGCAACGAAACCGCTAGAACGCCACACACAGAGAGAGATAGAGAGCGAGGAGACACCCCGGAGGAAACACCCCGCTGCTTTGGCTTCGCGAGGGTGCGACACCACGTTTCGTTCGTTCTATCCGTTTTGGCTTCCTTGTTCCGTCGCCGCCGCCACCGTTGCACTGTCTGCACTGTCTCGCCACCTCACACACACGGGGTCTTCCCCGACCGGAGCACACCCGGTCCTGGTTGCCGCCTTGGTTGCCAGACGTGTTGTTCCCGGACACCGATGCTGTCGCGGGATTTGATTTGCAACAATTTCAATCCGTTCGAGCTGCACTACTAGGGAGACAGGAGACAATTCTCACAGCGACGATGCCAACGGGGCCAGAGCCACACACACGCACCGCGGACCCAAACTGACGACGCAGACGACCAACGCGCACTCCGAACCTCGTCGACGTCGTCGTCGTCGTCGTCGCGTGGTGTGCCGATCTGAGCGACTCGACGCTGGAGCGAGAACTGCGATACCGAGACCGCCATGTGCGAGCTCGAGCCGATTTGATTCCCAACGCACACGCCCGCGTCTGTCGGGGTGGGTTTTCCTTTATGCTACGCCGTCTGGGGCTGCTGCTACTGCTGTGCGCACATCATTGCGTCGATGTGCCCTCAGCTGCCCGTCGGTCGCGGGTTTGTTTGTTGTTCGCCGGTAGTCGTGTCCGGGCCGGGTTGTTGTTTCGGTGTTGTTGTTGTTGTTGATGATGTTGGGTGAGCACAGGGGCCGGGAGGGTGGATTGCCGGCTTTCACGGCTTCATAAAGAGGCATACCGCTGGACGGAAGAGTGACTAAACTCGGTTACTAGCCACACAGTGCGGTACCGTTTTCGGTTACAAATTAGTGCAGAACTGGAAGAAGTGTTTGCAGTTTTCTTTATGTTTTAGATCAGTTTTAGATATCGTTACGGATTTTGATTATTGATTTTTTTTTAATTCAATGTAGTATAATAAAATTGCCATTTTCCTAGTCAATTAATGGTATTCGATGATTTTTGATTACGTTAATTTAATAAAATGTCTCACAAACAAAAGGAGAAATAATCATAGCGATCATACTTATTGGTAAAATAATACCATTAAATTTAATTAGATAATGAGTTTAAAACACTATTTCTCACTATAAGAAATAATTAATCAAATTTAATGGAAGGAGATATTATGCTAAAACTTATTTTAATTAAGATACTTTTTTCCGAGATGTTGATATCAACTATCACTCTTATCACTTATCACTCTTATAGTGTTTTCGCACATTTCTACCTTTTTGTCCCTTTTCGATTTCCAAAATAAAATTATTAAGTTAACCTCAATTAACAATTTCCCTTGTTCTCAGGAAAATTGACCGTTACTGTCACAACTATTTCAACCTACTACGCTAGTATTGGTGATAGGAAAATTCGTTGGAAAACGGTACGCACACCAGTGGCCTCCAGTGGCGGACCCAGTGTAGATGTGTGTCAAAGGATCAGGTGTTGCTCTGCTGGTATAACTCGCTTAGCACTATCTTTCTCTCTCTCTCTCTCTCGCGCGCACGTTTTTCCAGTGTGTCTTTCCACCCACTACACCCCATCCAGCACGACGCTCTCCCCCATCCCATCAATACACCAACACAACGACCAGGAACGACCAAACGCACGCATCGTTCGTTCGTTCGAGAGATGGGCGGTTGGCGATAAGTATCAAGAGCAAAGGGGAAAGGAAAGACCAAGATGATAGTGTTTCAGCATAGCGCCAGGCATGCGGGTGTGGGTGTACCAGCGATGGAATCATATGGCCTCGACGAAAGTACAGGGTGGTGCGTTTGAATCCGCTCCGACATGCAGTGAAAGGAACCAACGGAAACTAGTTTTGCGCTGCGTTTCCCGTTTCCTGTCTCATCATCGCGTACTTCAGCATTAGGTGTCGGAACGATTTGCAAAAGTTGGAAATGGTGTTGTACCAACTTTTTACCATCGGTGCGGAGGGATCTGTTCAAGCGTTGAACGGGTGGGAAAATATGATGATTCATGCGATCCAGTAGTATATTCGCTGGGGATTTCATTCAAATTTTGAATCAAAAACACAACTTAAACTGCTCGTGTTAACACTTTTTTTTAACGACGGAGTGGCGATGTGTCTAAGTCTATCGAAGAAACCTTTTAAAACATCATTTACAGAGTTCATCAAATAGATGCGGCGCCCTTTCCGTGACATAATCATTTTCGAATAAAGCCCCCCGCCCGGGACCAAAAAGGGAGGTATTTAAACTGCTCGCAACTCCCAGTAATACCTCTGTTATCGCGGATTGTCAGCTGTCAAAGTTAACCTTAAACTGCGCCCTCTCTCTCTCTCTCGAAACAATGGCGCTAATATCCTCCCTCCGACCGTGGGCGATTATACCGGAGTAACATTTAATCGAATAATGAAACACCCGAACGGGAGGTAGAGAGAGACAGGAATGGTGAGTGGCAGTGGCAGAATGGATGGGACCTATAATGAGCAAATCATACGGTTGCTGCCGAACAACGCCAAGAAGATGACACTCGCTGGCGCGGGGGGCGCAACGCAACGGCGGCGCAATTTTCCACGTGAACTGATTAGGGATCAGCACCATTGCAATGGCAATCCCTGGGCTCGAGGTAGAACGTGTTGAACACTGGCAGCCACTCCGATCGCGGGAGTGGATTCCATCCAACTCCCAGGAGTCTGCTGCTACCAGGTAAACGTCGCCAAGTACCATCCCTGTCAGAACAGAAATAACCTTCGTTATTGTAGGCCGCACGGAGAGAGAGGCAACAACTGAGCAAAACTGTTTTCCAGAATTCTGTTTCTGGGACAGAAAATTGATACGCTTGCAACAATTCGATGAAATAATTTGACTGAAACATGATACTCATGATAAGATGCAATTCCAACGAAACCAGACTGGTACAGAAATACCATTCCAATTGTTAATGCTCCAGCAGCAAACGGAGGACACTTACTGTCCTTCGTGCTTGAGCTTGCTACTTGGTATCTGTGTTTGACACATTTGCAAAGGACATCAGTTTCGGTCCAGCGGAACACCAACCACTGCGAGCGAGTTTGCTTGAAGTCTGACAAGTGCCTGTAAAATCAATATTCCCTCTCCACACAGGCACTATCGCTCATCGCTGGAAATGGCCACATATGCCTGGCTCGTGCCTTTTGGCGAGCAAAGCGAAAGAATAAAAAAAAGAAAAACGCGATGAGAGGCCATTTAGTATAGCATCGCGCGCAGAACCATCAACCCCGGTTCCATCAGTGGTGCGAACATGGCGGCAGACTACTGAATAATTAACCCAACAGAGACCGCGTTACGCGGGACTCCATTTGTGGTTAAAAACTGCTGCTGCAACGAGGCACCCTTCCTGTATGTCCTGTTTTTTGTTTTTTTTTGCAGTTGAAAAAAAGGTGGATCAAAAATAGCAGAGTCGTTCTCTCTTTCTCTCTCATCCTGCACTCACGGTTTCAACGATGGGCCCCCGTTGGGGACCGTTGTACCAGTTAATGTAGCGAAAGCTCTCTCGAGTTAGTGAGTGAGGATGCGAGATACGTGGATGCTGACACACCACGCAAGTATGAGTTTGGAGTGCCTCCTAGTTCCAGAACGGACGATCCAACTGAGTCGAGATGTGTCCTTTATGTGTCCTGTTCCGTGGAACCTTCATCCTTTGCCATTCGAAACATCACTAGCGCAGAGGCTCGACTTCGACGAACTTCTCGACTGAAGAGCTCCAACCGAGCGTGCCGAGAATGCCGGAGAAGTTACTCGGTGCCCAGAAGATGCCCCCCTTTGGTCCTCGTCGATCCTGGATGGGACGCTACGAGCTACGATCTCGGATACCTCGGATTGTTGGATCGAGAAGCACTTTTGACGTGCTGCAAGGGGGCTTTTAACCGGGATAGTGCTAGTTAGCTGCTTTAGAAAGCAGCGACCATCATCATCATATGAAGCATCGGGCACACGTGCCACGTTCCGGTCCGGTGGAATGGCTGAACACGGTGAATTTGCGTTCTAGAATTTGCGTACCATCATCATCATCATCATCATTAGCATCATTTATGCCACTTTAGGGTAGCCATCATTCAACCGGACCATAGTTCCACTTAGAAGTCGCCCACACCTTCCCGGTCTGTGTGAGAGGTTTGTCTAATTAAACTTTCATTCGCTCAAATAGGACCCGAGACGCGTGTGGGTTTTGTGCGTAAGCGAAACTCCCACTCGCGGTGTTGCGGCTGCTAGAAGGTGTTGGTCGTAAATGGTCCAGTGGCTATAGATAGAGCTGCTCAGCAGACTCAGTTGCACTGTACGACGATCGGTACGACGAGATATGATTAGCGAGTAAATATGATCGCAGATCGCAGAGACAGAGTTAATGGCAGCGCATGGAAAGTTGATCTCGAGTGGTGGTTGACCTCGGGTGCCAGCCATGCCACATGCTGCGCGTTATGCACTCGCCTGCAACCTGCTTTCGGTGGCAAAGTGACTTCCAAATGACATCCATTCAACTATCGGCACAATCTGCTGCCATAAGAAGGACGCACTCGGTTGATGTCAAGCGGCTGAAGGTGCTGCAATCGAATCGAATCGGATCGGATCTTTCAGCAATCTGCGCGAAAGATCTCTGTTTGTAGACCTCCTTGGAGCGGTGCGGAGGAATCGCATACCATCACGTAACGCACTGGATACAAACTAAACTACATGTCACCCCCCGGTTATCATCGTCGGTCATCGTTGTGCGCACTCGATGTTGATGTGATGTGATTAACGCGGAGCGAATCGATGGTGGTAGTGGTGGTGGTGGTGGAACCTTTTTTTTAATAAACCATTTTAATTGACCTGTCCTGGCCGGTCAAGCAGCCAGCACTGTGAGCTCTCTAGCACTTCCCGTGCTAGTGGTTACGAGCTACGCGTTCGGCTCCGGGAGTGGAAAGATGATTGAAAAATAAAATTATCATCCCCGGGGCCCTCGGGCTTAGTGGTTAGTGTCAGCACCTCCCCCCAGAGAGGGGTGAGAGGGTGTTTCAGGGACAGATGGAGTAAAATAACATTGTTTGTTGTTGGTTTGCATGTTAGTGTAACACAGCAGCAGCAGCAACAGGAGAAGCCTGAACGCCGGACCGGAGTCTCATCGACGACGACGACGAGCTGGACTGTTATCAACACGCTACGTGTGTTGCTCATCACGCCAGTTGACGACCAACCGAGAGACACACACTCTCTCTCTCTCTCTGTCTCTCTG
Source organism: Anopheles darlingi (assembly GCF_943734745.1). Taxonomy (NCBI): domain Eukaryota; kingdom Metazoa; phylum Arthropoda; class Insecta; order Diptera; family Culicidae; genus Anopheles; species Anopheles darlingi. The sequence goes on along the minus strand of NC_064874.1, from coordinate 75,361,771 downwards.
TGCCAGCAGCAGGGTCAAGCGGGGGTATATTTGCACATACCCGGCCACCCCATTGCCAGCTGTGAGGGGCTCGTGAGTGTCACTGAATAAATATATAACTTAATCAACCAGTTGCAGTTCACACGCTTCAACGCCCGAGAGGACGGACCGTTTAGTGGTTTTTGGTTGAAGGAGTAAACGGGCAGAGTGTGTGATATGCGGTTCATGTGAGATCATTTCCCACACACACACGCGCGCGCACGCAAGGGATTGGCAATGAAAAGTGGAAAATGTGTGACAGCGTCAAATGAAAACTACATTCGAGACCTCGGCTCCCATCTTTATCGTTTAGTCGCTGCGACAACAACAGCACCAGCAGCAACAGCAGCAACTGCGGGTATCATTTAGTGGACACAAGATGCTGGTGATGATGATGATCATAAAGAACGGTGCACGATGGCTGGCTGACCTTGCTCGGTGGTTTGTTATGTGATCACTCTCCAGCATAACGTGGGCGCACGTGATGGTCATGGTCAGCGAGAGGATTTAGAAAGCAAGGGGGAGACCCGTCGTTGGTGGTTGCGGGAGGAAGCGATGAAATTACTAATCCCCAAACACTCGGGATTCTCTCTGGTTGCCGTTTGCTCCACTATCCATTGGACCGGACCGGACCGCCGACCGGAGTGGAAGCGGTGAACCCGAAATAGATTTGCTTGACCTCCCTTCTGGCTGTCGTCGTCGTCGACTTGACCGATGCTGCACATCGTCGTTGTGCGTACCGTTGTGTTGCTGCCTGTTGGTCCATCGTTTTTCCTGTTTTTTTTTTTCTGTCTTGTCTTGTGTCGTCGTCGCAAATATTAGATCTCCTTCCAACGGACCGAATGTAGGGCCAAGGGGATGAAACGGCGTTGGTGACCGTATAAGAACACGGCAAATATGGTGCAGGGACACTGCCGTTGAGATGCTTGGCACGAGCAATATGGAACGGCCCAAAAGGCAGTAAAGTCACAGCATTGTTTTATGGACGATAGTATTGCACTCCAGGTCCCGGTTATCATCTTTTCCCCCCGGTAAAAACGCAGCTTCCAGTGACGTTAATGCAATGTTCGGACACAACAACAACGACGACCATTGCTTTCATCTTATTTGACGCAATTTGTTTCATGTTCTGCAAATGTGATCTATGCTATCTATGCTTTGTTCCATGGTCCCGGGACAAGCTCATCACGACATGCGACTGTTTGCGTTGCGTCTGGGCAAATTGATCTGATTCCGTTTTCAGTGTTTGCCTTTTGGACACACTGATTCCGATGTCCCCTTGCAGCAACAAGCGAAAGTGGAGGTCGGGTCGGAGTCCTTTGTCCTGTTAAAAATGGACAAGATGAAGTCACAAAAGGGAAATGAAGCATGCAAAAAACTCGAGAGAGCAGGAACAGAAACCAACCAGTCCCGACACGACAGTTGCATGTAAATGGGGCGTTAGAGATGGGTTTTTATTTGCCTTTCAAAGCGTGCCATCCAAGATTGCCATCATTCGCGTCGGTGTGGTGCTGGCTGGCAGCATGGCACGGCATCCTCTCCATTTCTATTTATTCCGATATGTTTCTTCTGGACAATGGCCACCCACCTCGACCCATCTGGTACTGTGGGGCTCGTCGCAACGAGATGATTGCTACCCGCGTTCCGTGCCACCAGTTTCTCCAAAGATCTTCTCGCCTTCCTTCCTTCCTTCCTTTCGTCTTATTAGCGAGTGACGAAACTGTGTGCGTCTGTCGCGTATAAGGTCAGCGACATGGAATTGATAGATGATTTTTTATGACACGTCTTCATTAGCATATCCTGTGGTGCTGTAGAGGTCACGGTTTCAGCCAACGGCTGCCGCAACAAGACGCGTTATGCTTTAAGGCGACGTGAAAGTGTTTCAATTACAGCCCAACGTCGGTTCGCGTTAAGGCAGATTAACGAGATCAACCCCTGGTGTTGGTGGTGGTGGTGGTCGTGACGTATAACGTGGCAGTTTGATACGTCAATCACGTCTAACCTCAACCTTCTCGTGAAAGGCAGCATTCACAAATCACTTTCCTTCGAATCTTTTTTCACTAGCCCACTGGGTAATGGTGATTTCCGGCCTATCAGCACGCGAGTGCGATTCCATTCTTCTGCTACCCGCTGCTGCTGCTGCTCAAAGTAATGTGACATCTGTCAGATCACGAGCACACCTGCGGCCTCGGCGGGTAGTCGCGTCCTCCTCTGACATTGTTCGATTGTGGGGCCCCTCCATTTCGAGTGCCTCGAACACTGCTCTACGTCACGGGCATAACGTGTAACAATCATTCGTTTTCCCACATCATACGCTGCTCACGTGAAAAATGGCGAAATTCCAGCGAATGGCCACCAGCCCAGCCACCATTCCCCTTTCCCCCTTTTTAACAGCATACCGATGGTCAATTGTTGGCCGCTCACAAACCCATTCAATGGGCCCAAGTCAATTATTAAACTATCGCTGTTAATTGTGGTGTGGTCGCCGCGGATTCAAATGCACCTAAAGCTGCATCCCGGTGCTCGATGGCCGGCGGCGTACAACATACCAAAACCCCGACTCGCGGGCGATTGTTCGCCACAGCAACGACCATTCTCGAGTCGAGTCGAGTCGAGTTGAACAAACAATCGTCGTGCACGCGAGATGCAACCCATCTGCAACAATGTGGCCGCCAAGCACGCCGTAGCTTCCGTTAGCTATTTGTTAAGCTTTCGGGACAACATCGTTAAAATGGCTCAGTCCGCTCCTTGCAAGGGGGACGTGCTTGTTTTATGGATTTGCCAACCTATACCCTCTGAACGTTGATGCAGCATAGCAGCGCTGTCTAGGGGAAAGTAATCATTAAGGCCACGATGGTAGATCGTTGCCATGGATGGAAGATAGAACAGGAGTTCTTTTAAGCCCGACATCGCGCCTCTGCGAAAGGCGCCTGCTCTGATGTGTGTTGTCATCTACTTCCTTCTCCAGCTAATGCGCGAAATTCGATCATCGACCGCTGTGTGCGCGCTTGGCCGACCGGAAATATTAAATTTTATCGATGGACGATCTATTTTAAGACCGGCCAAGTAAATAAAAACACGAAAAAATACGAAGGGATTCATTACCTTTTTGGCTGCTGCTGCTGCTGCTCCGGATGATGTTGTTGTTGCTACTGGTTCGCGGATTTCGTTGTTTGGCCTGAGTTTCTCTGTGGGCTGTCCTCACCTCCAGACGCTCGCTTGTCACTCGTTCGTTCGCTCGCTTCGCGTTGCTTGAAAGCTTCAAGTGGTTTGTTCGTTGAAGTTAACACGCTTACGGCTAGCGCTGGTGTGTACACTGGTTGGTTTGGAAAACGGAAAAGCGGTAAGAATACGGCATGGAAGGCAGAGATGACAGGGAAAACAATTTCCCTCTTGCAAGCTTTTGCCTCATGAAATTCTAGGCCGTAATTTAATTAAAGCCCACGCCGGTGGTGCGGTGTCAGGTTGACGGTAGCAACCGAGCAACCTTTAAGGGGCCACCTGGCAAGTGAAAGGAAAGCGGTTCAAATGGAATGATACCGGATTGCTACGGAGAGCCTTAGGAAGGATAATACTTTTGCGCACACACACACATACACACAGCGCGGCACACGCACATATTACACCACACTGGGGAGCTCACTTCATTTCTTTACCAGCCAGCCATTAATTATGCTTGCCATGCTGGGCTGGGCAAAGGGCCAAAGCGACCCGGGCCCTGTGGCCCTGGGAAATTACTTTTCCAGTAAGCCTTTTTCCACGCAGTATCCACGACCGAAGGCAGAGTTTATTGAAGACACCGTCACGGGAGACACAGAGAGAGAGAGAGAAAGAGAAAGAGAGAGAGAGAGAAAGAGAAAGAGAGAGAGAGAGCACACTCCAGCTTCACCCTTCTGGTGCAGATTTGGCGCTGGAATCACGTTCACGTCCCCGCACGGTCCCCTACGGCCGTCGTCAGCTGACATCGCACGAACGCCGTCGACCGCCATCTCGAACTCACCTTTCAGAACGCCGAACAGGATTACTGATTAGCAAAACGGTGCACGTGAGAGCCTCCCCCACCGGTCGTGAACAGAATTTCACATTTCACAGACACGCCAAGCGCGACGACGACGACGACGAAGCGAAAGCGAAACGGTAACTGAAGCAAACGACCACCAGAACGCACGCACGCACACCCGTGATACTAGATGCTCCCTGACAGAAATGCAGCAAAACCGAAAACTAAAAACACAATTGCAAAAAAACAAATCCGCAAACAGGCTACTACTTAAGCAGCAGCTACTGACTGAGTAACACCGGAGTAACACCGACCACCAGCACTATGGGGAGCGAACGAAAACACAATAAGCGCACGGATCGGAAAATGTTCGCTCAGAACCTTTCCGTTTTCCAGCCAGTGACCGAGTGGACCGAGGGTGGAGTAGTAGCCGTTGTGACGAGGTGTACCGCGAGCGCCACTCAAACTCGCTCCCCGCTCGCCAATGCTGCATACTCTCTTGCTGTGTCTTTCTCTCTCTCTCTCTCTCTCACTGTTTGTGTGTGGCCCCCACATAGTCACATCCCCAGCCTAACCCATCGTTCATTGGAGATCATCGAAGCCACCTTTGGCGAAGGTCGGCACTGGCGCGAAATGGGGGGAGACGACTTCTACACTCGAAGACGACGACCGACCGACAGACAGGCCCATCGCCGTCCGTTTGTCACCGACTGTCTGTGATGTGTGCCGCGTGCCGCGCGGACTCTGTTACTAATGTCTCACGCGAAACGCGGGACAGGCTGCTATATCAACACAGCACTATATAGTGGCCAAGGGGGAGACTCGACCGTTGCATGGGAACAACGAGCGTTCGTTTGTGCGGTATGTTGCGTGTTTTGGAGTTGATGATGTTATAGATGCACCATCATCATCATCATCATCGCCGCCATCGTCGTCGTCGTCGTCGTCATCGTTTACGTCTGATAATATGGTATAAAACCCCGGTGCGGGCATGTTTACCGTGGCCACTACTCTATTTGGTCGGCGGCGTCGGCGGCGACGAAGGCATTGCTGCTCCAGTTTGACGATTCAATTTGTACGCCGAAGGTCGCCAACTGATCTGAAAGGGACTGTTTGTTTACCCGTACCACCGTGGTGGTAGGTAATCCGGCACCTTTCGTGTTTGCTGCATAGCATATCCACCACCCAACCCAACCCAACCCAACTACCACTGCTACCTTTGCCCTTTCGGGCCCTTCGACGATATGTAGGTCATCTCATCTCGAACTGCCGCTCAACATTAATCATGACGGGGCCAATATGGATTAAGTTTTGTGCGAGGTGTGCCGTGAGGTGAGCTTTTGGGGGGTGGGGGATCGGTTTTATGCTGCGAGAGCCAGCATCGCGCATAACGAGAGAGAAAAAGAGCGTTTCGAGAAACGAGAGAACGATTCTAGTAGATACACGAGAGCCAAGAAGATACTCCAAGCCGCTCTCGAAGGAACAAGGAATGTTGTTATGCTTTGCGAACAATTTCTCCCGCCCGAGATTGGTGTTCAGATTGGCGTGCGTGCTCCATTTTGGAGGCAAAGGACCAGCGTTCTCCTTTCCTGTCTCCGGATACGCGACGTTGCACAGGTGCGCGATGGCGTATGATTGAAGCAACTAATTTACTCTCGCCGTGGCTACGGTCTACAGCTAGTTACTTTATTTTTTAGCAATTTGTTTTTTTTTTATCAAGAAAACGTTTGTGCGGAGTAGAATGGATTGAAATGCGGGGAGTTTCTAGGGACGGTACATTAGACTGGCGCTGCCGGACTCTTCTTCGGTCTACCGGCGCGATCTCGGCCCTCGGACACACGTTCGCATTTGTTATTATGTAACTAATGGGGTCAAGGCTACGAAAGCTGCTCACGCGATTACATACAACATACAACACTTACAACATACACACATATGCACACCGATAGGTTCGTACAGGTTCAGTTGGTGATATCAATGTAATGGGGAAGCGATTTGATCAAATTTGTTTGATGCAGGCGAAGGTAGAGAGGAAGCGAGAGATTACAATTTTCTTAAGGAGAAATCCATCAAAATGTACATCCGAGTAATCATCGGGAGGCATGCTCTGGGCCTCTGTGACACACACACACACAGTCTAAGCGATAAGCGCTACTACTGTCTACGGTCGTCGAGTATATGCGTACGATTCTATCCAACTATGACTACGACCGCTATATGGTTCCTGCTGCTGCTGTTGTGTCTGTCTTTCTACGAGTCCCCAGAGTCGCATGCTGGGGACTACGCGCTTGTATGGCTACAGGGAAGGATAATAAATAAGTTCACGAGCACGTTGAGAGGATGCGCGACGGGTGAACGCTGGTGAAACGCTGGAACTATTTACAGTAGTAGCGATCCTCGTACTTTTCGCAGTAATCGCACACCACCTGACAGCAGCGACCGTTGGTGAAGCGACATCGACACTTCTCGATCGTCTTGATCACCTTGGTGGTGTAGCCGCGACCGCAGCAGAGCGTCGCGCAGTTGTCGGGATGCAGACAGCGGCGGCCACGCGTCACCGAGCAGAACGTTGGTGAGGTTTCGAAGTAGTACAGCTGATCGTAGATGGTTTCCTAAAATGGTGGAACGGTCCAGTTTACATTTTCCCTCTAATTTGCCCGCCATTTTGGGGGCATTCGAGGCCGACTGTTGTTACCTTAGGACGATACTCCCGTGGAGCCGATCGACGGGTGGTTTTATTGTTTACCGGAATCTTTCGTATGGCCATATGGTATTTGGTGCGGAGCAGGGCCGCCGTCGTGTTGAAGTCTCCCAACCGGCGCCAACAGGTTTTCATTGAGCACGAACCGGACACACCGTGGCATTTGCAGCGATCCGTCATTGCACTCGAGATGGCTTGGATACCGACCTTAAAAAAAAGAAAAAGAATAAGCGCCGCAGTCGTTAATCGATAGTCGGATCGTGAGGATCTTTGTTGGCTTACCTCACTGTCATGGCGGAGCATCTCCGATATCGGATCCTCGTCCAGTGGTTGCTGCAGCTCGAGAAAATTGCGTGCGACGCGCTTCCCGTGCTTCACGTTGTCACTGCAGCCACCCCAGCGCCACGCCAGCTGTGTCGCTTCCGGTTTCCGTTCCGACGCACACTGACATTTGATCATACGGCCCTCGGCACAAGCTCGCGCTACCGCATGCGTGATGGCGGCCGCAGTTAGTGCGTGAACGAACGCCGTTTCGCGGTAAACCTGAGGCAGGGCAGAAATGAGATCAGATGTTTCGCGACGCGCGGTCCGTCGGTCACCGCGGTTCGTTACCTTTTTGAAGATGTTCCGCTTGCCTCTCGTTTCGATCGAGCAGTTCCAACGATCATACCGGAACTGCTCTTCGCAGTGCGTCACGGCGAGCCGGCGCGCCTCCTTGATCGCTTCCGGTAGCCCGGTGTCACGCCGGCACTGGTGGTTCTGCTTGCGCGTTCCGACTAGATACCGGCAGGGGCCGGGCGATTTGGTCATCGGACTGAACACGGCCATCACCGTGTTTTTGGCCGGCACCGACGGTGACTCTCTGTTGGTGGAAATTGAGCGTCGGTGATTATTTAATTAAACCATATTTTAATATTTTTCAAATGTTGGTCTTTTAAAAATGTCTCCAAAACCTCTTAATAATGTTAAAGCTTGGTTAATTTCCATTATTTCGCTGACTTTTAGTGAAATTATTGCCTGATAATTAAATAATTAAAACGTCGAAATTAAATAAATGTGATACCTCTTTGGCACCATTATTCTCATTCATTTGTAGTAAGCAGACTGAAGGCCGGTAAATAAAAAAAGTCCTAGCGAACACGTGGCGGTTTTTTCCGTTGGCCTCGAACTCGAAGCGACTAATTCGAATTTCAAAAAGTTCAAATCGTGTTTATAATCCATCGTTCAGCGATAAGCGGGCTACAACCCTGGAAACGGTTTTCGAACAGTTAAGGGCGGTCCACACGCTGCGATTTATCGCTGGTTTGATCGGTGCAATAGTGCGATTCGAAATCGCAGCGTGTGGACAGCGAAATTGGACCGATTAGCAAACTTTCGGCCGTCGCAGCAAATCCAGTAAATTGAAGCAAGAAAGCATTACTATCGGCCCAACTTCTAGACATCTATGGGATATGCGATCAAACTAACGGTAAATCGTAACGTGTAGACCGCCCTTTATCGGTTCATAAAGTCGTGCTGAAGCTGAGTTAAACTTTAAAGCGCGCTTGAGATGATTTTTGAATTCAACTGTTTATCAGAAATTTCATTTTTTTGCGCTCGTTTTGTTGAATTTCCACAGACAATGTATAACTTTTGGTCCGCAGTCCTCAGTTCTTTAATTTTGTAGTTAACAGAATTTATTCTACTTCGCAGGACCTCGGCTGTGTTTCGGGGGAAATCGCCAGTATTCGCTAGGATTTCCATCGTTCCGAATTTTGAGACAAAATGACACACATTCTCATTAATAATATAAAACATAAGGAGAATTCTTATAATTATTACGCTCCAGCGATGAATATACTGAGAGTTCTGGTTGTGTCTTACATACTAAACTATCTGGAGCATTGAAGCAGTCGTCCCATACATTCTTACCCCGATGATAATCGACTCGGCACATCATTAACGACGAATTAATTAGCCAAACGTAGCTTTCGATGTGCTCACACTATAGCAATTTTCTTATTGTCGCCAACGACGTTCTTCCATTTAACTACCTATCCAGCCACATGTGCGTGCGCCCCCAAGAGCACTCTTTAGCTAGGTAAATGTCTATTCAGTGCACTGGGAACGGTGAGCATTATCTGCCTGCAGTCGCCTCCACCCCACCGCCCATGGCACCACCAACGTCGACTCCAACCCAAAAATGCTGCTAACCGCCAGTGAGTGCAACCACTTTCCGTGGACCACCAGCCGCGCCGTACGCGATGGCTAAAGATACGAAGAGGAAAGAAAGGATCGCGGTAACTAGCAAATGCTCAGTCTCAGGCTGTTTACTTAGCGTCATTTTCCGCTAAAAACCCTCTCCGCTCCGGTGAACCAGCTGGAGACACACGTAGCAGCCACGTCTCGAAGATGCAGCGTGGCCACGGTGGTGGAGGTCGCTAATGAAAAGACATTCACCACGAGGGAGGGTGGGGGACACGGCTGGCAGTGACATGGCGACCCGCCGCACTAAACGGTAGCTAATTTTGCACGCGATATTTTCATAAGGAAATTGACTTTCGAGCCCGCGATGGAGTCGGAATTATGGAATGAATCGAGCGAAACGCGCAACCCTGGAAATCGGCGAGGGGGGGAAGGAGGGTGGCTCGTTTGCAAAACAAAATGCTATGAATACGCGGAACGCATTCTGCGAGGCCGAGCTGGCTGGGGAGGACATGCTTGATTTACTAAAGAATACGATATAGCAACCCAGGTTCGCATAATGGCGGCACGCGGTGCTAGCGTATGGTAGGAGAGATTTGCATTATACCCTTTGTACCCGCGGAGATCCTTGATTCCGTGCCATTGAGGCGCATCCTTTCAGCGAAGAAGATGCTCCCATGTTGCCAACCAAGAGGCCGGAACAAAGCGGAACAACACTGACACAAGCTGCGGAAAGTTCGGCTTCGGGGAAAACAAAGCAAGAAAAGCGGCGAATGCGAATGGTACGTCGTAGTATTCTATAGAAACGACAGCATTCCACCAAATCCTTCCACCCTTACCCAACTGCGCCCGCTGAGCATTGCCACTTGTTGAGCCGGATCGCATTCCAGCGGCCATACCATTCCGGAAACTTTGCTCTCAACGCAGACAGAAGTCGTAAACGGAATTGATTCTTCTCGTTACGGTAAGACGGTAAGACAGGAGGACCCGGGGAGTCATCTAGACGCAATTATTAAAGGTATAAGTATTGCCAGCGGTCCCTTTCGCTCGCATGATCCTTTAGTGGTTTGACAATTCAATTACTCTCTTTTTACGAACAGTACCTTCAACAATATGGTGTCCGTTTACTCCCCGGCATCGTTCGTTTAACCAACGGGGACGATATTTTCACGGAAAATCCTACCCCTCGCTCTCCGTCGACCCCCCCCCCCCCCCTCCCTTTTGGAGGCCATTTGCTGAAACAATTAAAGAGTAAATGGTTGAGTTGATCAAACAGCATCGGCAATCGGGAGTCAAACAAATCGTAACAATCGAACCACACAACGAGCGAATGAATAAACTATTCCATTCCCATCATTCAGCCCAGTGCCCTGTACACTCTTCCTCACCCCCCGGGCTAGGGTCTGGTCCATAGTGGGATCCTGCTGGAGGCGCCGCACCCAACTGGCATAAAATGGAATCGGTTTTGCTGCGTTTTTTGCTGCTTTCTTTATTTTATCCCGTACATTCCAGCAGCACACGGAGAGGGGTAGGGGGTGCTGTCCTGTCGGCAAGCGGCCGAAAGCGAAGCCACCGTACCGATCGAAATCGAATCGTTGACATTACTGTATCAAATATTCATAAATTAATTAAAATATTTGGCCGATAGTAGGAAGGACTACATACTTTCCCTCAACCGAACACAACACAGCAAACGGTAGCCACAAATAAAAAAAAAACAATCCCTCGGAAAACCCCTGACCGGCACAACCGTATGCCATACTTCCCACAACCACCACCACTCAACGTCAATAATGTGTGTGTTTCCGCCTTCAGGCCCCCACAGCATTTCGATGCTACATTTCGACTGCAATCGAACTGCTGATGCCATCAACTGATGCTGCTAGCCGCCATCTCTCATCAGCATCAACACATTAAACCAATCCGCACAGACGCGGACGATCGGGCGCGCGTTTGGCCTTACCACGCGGCATTCCCGGTGCATCGCTGGATGGAATGTTCGATGTTTCTTGCGGCATTCCCGGCAGCCAGCCTCCGAGCGAGCCGAGCGTTTTGAGGCCGATGATGCCGGTGGTGGACGATTGATTTCGAAATTCCTCGAAACAAAACGGCAAGAGTTCCCGCGCTTTTCCCGCGAAAATAACCCGCTCCATAAATGTTAATTCCATTTCACGTTATCGCTCATTTTGCGTTTCGAATATAAATCCAGGACCAGGACATCCCAGCAGCAGCAGGCCAAGGGTGCCGAGAGATGCAGATTCGCGATATACGATACGCAGCCTACTTGGTGGTTATCCAGGAAGGCGGTCGTGTGATTGGCAATTATAATAATTGATGCGGTGGTTGTGGTGATATTGAAATGCACAATATCTCTTTCTCTCTCGCGCGCGGATGTAAATTAATTCGCTTTTCACTTCAGCAAAAGCAAGGTGGTGTAACCGCGGCGTCGATCTTCGTCCCGGGCGAAGCATCAGCACGCCGTTGGTCAATATTTGGCAATCCCCTTCGTGTTGACCGTAAGTCAACGCGTTCGTTCCACCGGAGAAGGTGTTTGTGGATTTCCTTTCTGCTGTTCCACAACTTCGTGTGTGGTACTTCGTATGATACAGTTGTTAAGATTATGAACTGCTCCTTCTGCGAGGAAGGTACGCAATGAACGCTTGATTTGCACATATTTATGTACTCGATCGTGGCGAGCTTTCGGTGGCTGGTAAGTAAATATATGCTCTCGCCGCGTATGCCAGCGATGCTCCCCTTTCAAAACCGTTCTTTGTGGCAGCGGCTTACGCCGCGAAACATTTGAATCCTTATTTAGCGATTGGACCAAAGGCAACTCACCCCTTGGACGTGATGACATCGTTACACTCGATGAGACAACAGATGGCACTGAAGATCAGCAAACCGGTGAGCAGCGTCCGTTGCTGCAATGGCGGACCACTGCTGTCCACGCGCCGTTTGCCGCTCTCCGATTTCATCACTCCGATGCACTCGTCGTCGTCGGCCATTGTGTGTTGAGATGGCGAAAAAAAAAACAGACTAAAAAACGCAATTTGTCCCCTCCTTGGAAATGCACTTGCCCTCCCTCCCTTTATGTCACACACACACACACACACACGCACGTTCGGAGGATCCAGTAAGATAGCAGTGAGGAGGAATTCAGTTTTCGCGGCACGCTTCAGAGGATCGTTCACTGGCTGGGTGGCCCCGATCGCGGAACCACGGATCAACGGACAACGGTCGCCATCGCCATCGACAACAACACACAACACCGCGTGGTGCTTGGCTCGCTCCAAACCACGCCGGACCGCACACTAACACCGACTAACGCGTGGCGCCCGATGGTGGCCGCCGTGCGTCGTCGTCGTCGTCGTCGGCGCCGTCGTCGGCGTCATCGTCGTCGGCGTACACCGAACCGAGGGACATCAGCACCGTTCGTTGTCCAGCGAACCGGTGGTCGTGCCGTTGCATTCTGCTGCGATAGCTCCGCTGGTGCTGGTCACCACCGGCGTGCAGTTTTTGTCACTCGAAAAAGGACGACGAATTTACGCGAAATTTCGGAATTCACGGAGTCACCTTCCGTGCGTTCCAGGCACTTTGCGGATGCTGCTGCTGCTGATCCTCCTCGCTGCTGCTGCTGATCTTCGGTTTTGGTTGGCCGTCGTTCGCTGCTGGTCGTGTGGAATGTTCGGCCGGGGCTGCAATTACGAGCGTTTGTTGAAAACCGCGAAGGAAGTGCCGCGAAAACGACGCGAAAAACGCAATAACAACGCTCGCTCGCTCGTCATCGTCGTCGGGATATGCCCGGTACACGAAGGCAAAACTCGGGCCGCTTGTCGGCGATTCGGCGTTTCGGCGGCGTGTTTTCCCACACCCTACAACAACGCGGTTCGGCTTTCCATTTTACTCGGACCCCCCATAACGAATGGGCCACCAACGGTTCTGCACGCACGCCCGGCGCACGATCGTCGCCGCCGGAGTGACGTAAGGATCTCGAAAGCTCACTGCAGCGGTACACCGGAGTTTGAGTGTGTTTGTACTACTGTTGAGATCGATGATGGTCCTTCCAGCAGGACCTTTTCCTTTCTAAACTCGCCGACATCGACATATTGCGACATCGAAAAATTGAATGGCATCGCAATTTCGTCGTCGTATTCGTCGATTCGGTCAAGAGCACACGCGCGCGCGTTACGCGCGTCAATTAGGAGGAATCGAATGAATGGTTTCGTTTGTTTTCGACCTCTGCGTGTCAAGACAAGCGAGAGAGACAAGAGAAATAAAAATAGATACCAACGTCTCTGACATGCCGGCCGGT
>NC_064874.1:75341056-75346056 GCF_943734745.1 Anopheles darlingi | reverse complement strand
TCACCGATCGATCACCGATCGCGTTGTTTCGAATTTAGGAAATTTGTGGAACCACTTCTGGGTGGTGTCGGTGAATGAAAGTGTCCCCGAGGAGGACCCCGGTCACCTGAAGCCCCCCTCTCGTGTGGATGGTTTTAATAACTTTCATCAACATTCCGGCTCGAGAGCTCCCGGGTTGAGTCATTAAATGGTTGCTCACAAAGATAAACAACAAACAGACGATCGGTCCGTACGTCGGCCCATCCGTCCACACGACTTCTCACCTTACTTGGCACCAACCGCTTTGACCGTCCGTCTCTTCCTTCCTCGTTGAAAATTACCTCCCCTGGAAATCCCGTTGAAGGCCTGGAGTAGGAATCGAGATTAAGACAAATCAATGGACAAACGGGGATCGGGGGGAGCGCACGGTTGTGTGAAGCAGCAGAAAAGGATGACCATTGAGATGGGAGTGTATGCGCGCGCGTGTGTGTGTGTGCAGCGGCACTGGGCCGCTAATGTGTTATGACTCAATTTAGTGTGGAAATTCAAATATTGATCCGAAGGGATGCGCACACTTGGATGCCAGAAGGCGGCGGCGGCGGTGCTGCTGCCGCCGACGGTGAAAGCGGTCGAGGGCAGGGAGTGTGACACGCTGGTGGGGGAGGGGGGAAGGAACTTAAAATATACATAAATACCATGGTGGCGAGGGGTGATCGTAGCAGCGACGGTGGCGGCGGCGTCGTGTGGCGTTAGAAAAGTGCATCTCGAGCGCTCGATGCAGCTGCACTCGAAGTGGTGGTGGTGGTGGTGGTGGTGGTGATTGTTTGAAGAAAAACACTTTGGAAATTAAATATGAAGAGAGAAGATTCTCCCATCCGTCGCGTTCGGGCGTTCGTTTTGTTTCCCTCTTCGCCGGGCTCGGCTTGAGCTTCGCGGGTAATCTAGCTCGGTTCATAAATAACCATTTTATGAACTGACTAAGCGTAGCGATGGGCCTCGGACCTATCGTAGCGATCTAGTCGCCTGGTGATCAACTCGCGCAACTTATGGGCGCTCTCGTCGTTCCGAAGCCGAAGGGATGCTGGAAAATGGGGGTTTTTAGATAAACATATCGAGGGAAGGAGACTTTTAGACTGCACGAGACGGACTAAGCACGAGACGAGTGACACTCTCCCTAAGCGATCCTGTGGGACTCTCTAGAAAATGCTCTAGCCATTATCTACGCTCGTATCTAGGCGGACAAAGCGGACCGGGCAGCGACCGGAAGCGCCGTCGTAATTAGGTTAGCGCCACCGGGCGCCACCGATCGCGCGTGTAAACTGTGAACGAACCACGACGACGATGGCGACGGCGGCGGCGGTCTTCTGCTTGTCTGGGATCAGTTCGATTCAATGCGACGATAACTTATCGATTTTATTGCGACATCTAGACGAGAATGGGAGGCGAAGAGCTACCGAAATACCATTGGTCGCCCCCTAAAAAAGGCACCAAAAAACCGCCAGACGGCATCTGGCGATCGCGACCGATCACCGGTGGTCTAGCAGCGGATCGAAGGTTTTCCACGATTTCTTTCTTCCCGAAAGTTCCTGGAGCCAGAGGGATGGCAGTAATAACCGGGGGCAAAGGATTTTTGGGGCTGGCCAAAATAAAAACGTGAAAAATATTACAATAACAAACGTCGCAGACGCCGCCGCGCGTTGGCGCCTCAGATCTGGACACTATCCAATGACCGGGAATGTTTTTATGCGATGTTTGTACATTTCGGCACCTCCTGGTAATTATTTTATTCTTTATGGAGTGCAATGTATGATGGTTTTTGGAAAAAGAAATCCAATTGGATCGTTAATATCACTTACAGTATAGAGTCTGACGAGAAATTACTGCCTATCCATGTGTCTCGAAGACGAGCATGAATCATTAACGGTTTAGTCATTAGTTTTAGCTCAATCAAGCCGTTGGACAAACTCAAGCTTTTGGAGATGCCGAGATTGGGTGCATCTACTAATTCTCACGGATTAATGTTAAATGGTTTCAATAAGATCCAGGACTGAAACTAAACTTCCAAACTAAACTGCTTGTGGTATAGATGTCTGCATTTCATGTTGCTGTGGTAGTAAAAAGCATGTGGATTGCGTTAGTCGATTAACTTTTGCAACACCATTTTGAGCGGCGTCCTTGGAATTGGCTTTTTTCCCAGATAAAAAATCGTTTAAAGTTTGACACAAATAATAAGCAGTGGGAAGGTTTGATGAGTATGCGGGATGATGGGAACCTGTTAGGTCATCCAATGACCTAACATCTATTCGGCTAGGTAAGGCCCGTGACCGATTGCATAAAGCAGTGAAGGATGGCATGTGAACTAGACCATCAAGCAGCGATCAACAGCATCTAGCAACCTCATGTCTCATATCGGATATTTGTTTGGGGTTAATCATTGTATGGACGTCTTGTGATTCTTATACGTGATTGATTGTGTTTGCATTGCAATCGAAACGCATGGATAAGCTTCCACATCGATCGACATAATCTATGCCCCATTTCAAACAGGAAAATTCAAAATTAAAGAGCCAATTGCAAACATAAATAATAATCAATTTTAAAAATTCTTCTTCTCCATCTAACTCTTTGCTTTTGCTACAATACTGAATGCCTCGAGCACGCACTATTTATCAAGTGAAGCAAAGGAGTACATTCTTTAAACTCATAAAAGGCATAAAAGGCACCCACAACCGTAAATTCCCAGCCCTACAATTCCAAACAGCCCCACGGATTGTCAAACAAAATCGGATCTCTTATCACACCAATGGCTGATGATCAAACGGAGACCCTTCCGACATCCATTTATTAATTCCTTTTTTCCCACACTTTTTGACCCAGTCGGTGGAATGCAGTTCGGCAAACACCCCCTTCCTTCTGCCCGGAGCACAGAGGAAAAAAAAGATAGAAAACAAAGAAAAAAAAGAGCAAAAGTTGTGGAATTCCCCCAGGAGGATACCACGAACGGAGCGCAAGCAACGAGCGCTTCGGCAAACAGCACGGGCGTGCGTTCTGTGGATTGTCCAACGACGACCAAAAAGAAGGGCCTCCACCCTGCGGATGCGGTGGGGAAGGTGTTTTTCTTCGAATAGATCACCTGCAGCGGTGCTCCGGCCACCGTGCCAGCCAGACCACCGGACCCCTATTGACTAATAGTCAAATATCGTCAAGACAAACAGAAATGAGTAAGGCACCCCTCGGGAGTCGGCGGGAACGGGAACGGGAACGGGAACGCGCTGTCCAATTACCGGTGCATTTATGATCGGTAAACATACAAGAGGGGTGCAGTGGAACGGGGTAATCCGTTTAGGTCTAGCGGTCTGTGGACCATCCATCACCACAACAGGTGAGGACCCCGCGGCCTCTTATCTCCGGAGCTCTAGTGCTGGCTGGCTGGCTGGCTGGCTGGCTGGCATATGCGGATACATCGACAGAGTCCGCAGCGTGGCCACGGCGATATGGCCACGGCGTGCCACAACACCACACCTTCGACACCGAGCATTTCCGGTGTGCAGAAGGAAGTGACACCTTCGCGGGCAAACTGTTTGGCGACAATTTCGTGGCGACGTCGTCGCGCTCTTGGATGACATTGGTTGCGTTACGGTTTGAACTTTAAGCGTTCCATGACGTTGCTCTGTTCGTCTTTGAGTTTCGTTTGCTGGTGGACCATTCGGGTGGTGGTTGTTGGTTTGTGGACTTGTGGCCAGTGTGGCTGCGTTGCGTTGCGCTGTGGTAATTGAAAACAACGACGAACACGCCGATCGTCGTGCAATCATCGGTGGAGGGTTAATATTTCCGCTACATTTCCGTAACGGCCATCGACCGGGGAGGGGGCCATACCTGAGAGCCGCGTAAGCTCTGTCTGCAATCGCGCTCGGTTATTTGGATTCAATCGAGCTTGAATTCACCGGCCGGTTGGTCGGTTTGGTGTGTTGTGTCTCCGTCTCGCCGGGAAGAGCACCACACGCCGCCATCTGCTCCTCTTCCACATGGTGGAAGACCAACAACCGTTTAGCTCACTGGACAGCGAAACGAAAACGAAAGAAATCTCGGCACAAAAGCCCACTCCATTGACTGCTGGCGGTGATGCTGCTGCTGATGCTCGGCTCGTAAATCATCGTCACGTGAGCGACGGACGAGAAGGACGGACGGACGGACGGACGGACGGGCCGCCGGTTTTGTGGAAGCTTTTCGGAAGGAGCCGCGCGCAAACCGGTTGTTGTTTCGAAAGCTTGCACATAGATGGCTACGGCAGGAAGCGTTATCCGTGGAGAAAAGAAAAACGAAGCGTGAGGAGTGGAACGGAAGGGAGGGGTGCGAAGGGATGCTGTGAAAAGCGTTACACGCAGTGCAGCTGCCTCGTAACGCTTGGAAAGCCCAATCTGTTTGGTCTTTGGTTATTTTTTTCTCCCTTTTTGTGGCGTGAAACAATAGAAATGAAAATACAAATAAAGCGATCTGGATTAGGACTAAAAAGACAGTGAGAAGATTCATTTCCACCTCCACCATAATGGACCACGAATTGGAGATACCGAGTCGAAGATAAAGCAGAATGGAATAGTCGAGGTGCAGCTTCGCAATCTTCGACTTTCCATCGAGAGAGAGAGACCATCGAAAGCCGGGCAATCGCTTCATCAACAGCAGCAGCAGCAGCAGCAACACTACTTACACCCTCGTGGTCCTTAGGAAGGATATGTGGTCAATTGTTTCCGAAATCCGATCACCTCACGGCCACGAGAACGCACTCTCCTAGGAGCTCCTTCCGCTGAGCCTCGCCTCCATTATTGAGCGTCCATTGATGAAGGAGCAGGATCACTTACAAGCCACGCGGCACGCCACGGCCACATAATCCTACATCTCATCGCTCTCTACCACCAGCTTACCGTCCCGCGGTCCTCCTTCCATTCACCGTAAGTTGGGCTGCATCCCATTGTCTTCCGAAGGTTCTACCCCTTCGCGTTGAGGGCATCGGCAAACGAGCATCA
>NC_064874.1:75318556-75336056 GCF_943734745.1 Anopheles darlingi | reverse complement strand
CGGAAGGAGCATCCCCTATTTCGGACGAATCGGACTCAACGTTCAAGTTCTGACGAATTGTTGTTTACTTGCGCTGCGTTGGTCTTCAGGGCACGAGATAAAGAGAGAGAGAGAATCGTGAAGGAAGACGATCGTCTTCTTGGGCTTTTATTGCACATTCCCGTGGGCCCGGCATCCGGCCATCTCATGCGCCGCACCGGTTTTGTAGGCCCGAAAGCTTGATCTCATCTCCCCCGTCATCTCCCGTGGAACTTCTGATGGGTTGCTCCCGGGTCCCGGATGGGAATTCACGCTAATAAGCGATTTTGCAAATGCAACAACCGGACAGTCCGTACCGTTGAAGCTCAAGTGATCAAGCGCTCACGGGATGCCATAAAATCCGGGGCAAGTCCGTAATGATTACGCGACCGGGTACGTGGTGCTGCTCGATGAAATCATCGCTTTCCAAGCAAACCACTCAAGGTCGTAGCATCTTCTAACGCATAATGAAGTCATTGACGCCAGCACCAGCAGCAGCAGCAGCAACAGCAATCGAGGTTGTTCATGAGGAGCAAGGGAACCACTCATCGTCTGGCAGCTGGCCGCATCGATCGACAGGCAAAGGTCGTCAGAACGGTTCGCATCTTATCTCTTCGGTTTCTTGCTTTTTGGTTTGCTGCTGCCCGTTGCTCAGGGGGAAGACGCTCAGACGCAGCAGCTGTTCGGTTGATCCTGGGACAAGGGCATCCGGCAACCGAAACGGGATGTATGCCACGTTTAACGGACAGGGACGTCCGGGAAGTAAATCATACATTTGGAACGCTTCACCAGCGACCACCAGCTGACCAGCTCGACGGCTGCAATTCCCGGGTTCACGCGTGACAACGCTTCGTAACTCGCTTCGACGCTAGCGTTTAGCGCCACTTGACCGCCACCGGCATGGCATGGCGCTTGCAGAGCGCTCGGACTCAATGATCAATCCGGACACTTCCAGGACGCATATCGATCGCCCACCGGAATCGCTAATGCTGCCGGCAGTTTCGAGAAAACCTTAAACCGCGGCCAAGATCCCGAGGGTGGTCAAAACCTGCAGACCATGGGCAGATGCATGCGTGTGTGTGTCCGTTCGTCCGGGCGTTAGATGTTTTGCCGCCTCGTGCCCACCTGAAACCGATCGCGCGCTTTGTGGGACTCCCTTCCCCTTGTTTTTTTTTTTTTTTTGTACGGTCGCAGTTCATCCGGAAGGATCGAAGGTGATAAAGTTGTAAGAAGACCACGCCACTCAGGATGGGCCACCGGCCACCGGCGGGAGTAAGGGATCGGCATCATAAAACGATCGTCATTGCCGTGCTGCCGTCCCCGTTTTTGGACCGAAGAGGGTCAGCTAGAAGAGAAATTGCTAGAGTGAGCAAGGGAGAGGAAGAGAGAGGAAGAGACAGAGAGAGAGAGAAGGAGAAGGATCAATTTATATCCCTATCCTTTGGGTCTTCCTTTGCCCTTACGGATCGTCTAACGCGGAATTAGTCTTATCGATGTTCTTCGGAAGTTCCTCTTGTCCGATATCCTTCCTCGGTGTTTTTGGTCGCGTTTTAGATCCAGATCGCTAGCGATGCTACTACTACCACTACTACTACTGCATCTGGATGCCTTTCTGGTTGGCGAAACCCTTGGTGAGGTCACTCTTGGATGCTTGATGCTGTATTAATAGGTTGTTAAGCTTTCGAGAACGATTAGTCCGTAACATCAACCGCGATGGCGTTCTACATCTGTTTGCACGCTATGGCCTCTCTCTCTCTCTCTCTCTCTCTCTCTCTCTCTCTCTCTCTCGCGTTCTCTCTTCCTGTTTGAAAAACGTATCAAACACGAAAAAATATCGTTTCGCTTGGCCGGAAAATGCGATCCATTCGTTTGCGCCCTGGGTTGCTTGGATCGGAATTGGTTTCCCTTTGGTCCACCAAAGCGCCAAAGTAGCGCCTCCTCTTCCTCCAGGCCCCCGACCACGGTTAAGCAATTAGAGGAAAGTGGATAGATGTTACTGCTGTTTGTGCTGTTGGTTAGCCGTAATTATATACACAGCGCTATTAATTAACGTTCGATCGGTATTTAGAGAGCGAGGAGGAAGGAGAGAGAGAGAGAGCAGAAAAAGGGTTCGATCGATGCGTGCCAGCGACGAGCGGATGAAGAAGGTGTAGATGGAGGTGTAGGAGGAGGATTGGTGGGAGGGAATTAGCATCGCGTTTCCGTGAGAAACGATCGGCCGCACCACAGGTTTAATTCAATTACGACGCACTTTGGCATCCCTCCTTCCCCCGGGACAGCCTTTTTCCGACAATTAAGCTTCGATCGAAGGTGCTGGAAGGTGGGAGAGTGTGCATCCGGGCGCAATCCGTGATTTCGGTGATGCTGTTAGAGAGGAAGATGATTTTTCGGAATGCGAAATGCTCCGGCGGCGGTTTTAGACAGGATGCTCGGCACGATAACCGGTAATTGTCCGGTCTAGGACCTCCCCAAGCGAGGGGAGCGGGTTCTTCTCCTTTCGATCTTACATAACACCCCTCCCCCCTTGATGATGGAGTGTTTACAGTTGTAAAGCCAAAGTAATAAAACATTTACCACCGATTGGCACCCATCCTGGCGAACGACACCTCCAGACCATTCGCAGTCAGCATCAGCAGCAGCAGCAGCAGCAGCAAGAGGTTCCATTTCCAGTCAGCGCCAGCTCCACGGATATGAATGGTGGCCACCAGCTTGAGCGCACGAATGGAGCCCCGTAATTTAATCGGAATTGAATCTCGCTTAATCGCCATTAATAACTGCCATTAGAATCAATAAAAAGGAATTACCGCGGTAATCGATCCACTTCGCCGCCGCTGCTGCCGCTGCCACGAATGGTCTGCGATCCTCTCTTCTTCCATCTCTCTCTCGCTCTCCTTTTGCACTTCCTTTACCAGATCTGGTTTTTTTGTTCTTGATACTATCTTGAGCTCAAGAACGATCAAGAACTCTATCAACCAACCGTGCGGTCATTCCGTGGCATTCTCGCTGGTCTTAAGGTATGAGAGGTACGTTGTTACGCCCTTTCTAGCCACCCAAGGGCCAAGCCCAAGAAGGGTAATCCTGTTAGGGAACTCCTGCCAAGCGCTGTCAATCGAGATGAGTTTCGATTTTCGAATGACAAAACGTTGCTTTGCACAATGCCAATGAGCAGTTGTTCCCTCCTCCGGAACAGGAGGTCTTGTCTGTTCGGTGGTTTGTTCCGTTTTCCCAAATTAGAGCCCATCATCTACGGAGCACCGACAGAGAGAGAGGTGTCATCACCAGTGCCTCCAACCGAGGAGGCGAAGGCGAAGGTATTTAAATGATGACAGCTCGAGTAAATCGGGTTGATGGGCATGGCAAAGGGTCATTGACGGGCAGGGCAGTGACAGTGTGAGGTCCTGCTGAGCTTGCCCGTTGGCCCCGTCCTCCTGTCACACCAGGACCGTGTCCGGAAGGACTGGAATGCCGACAATCCCGGGACCTTCTTCTTCTCCTTGAACCGGGCTGGAACGAATGCGCTTTCCTTGCGGGCTGTTGCAGCTGGGTGGCCTCCGAAAAAAAAGGGCCTCATAATGAGTCGATGATGCCCAGGGGAACGGTGTGCGTGTGTGTGTGTTGGTGTGCAATTTCAGGTTACATTGTAGCCAGCATCCAGCATCCTTGGACTCTCTCTCTCTGGTCAGTTGATCATTTAATTAGATTCTCTTCAATTTGGTGGCCATTTGGTGGTGGCCTAGCGGGCAAAAGATCCATCGAGCACGTCTGCTACTGATGCAATAGTGCAACGCGGAGTTTGTTTTGCCAAAAAAATGACGAACAAAACATTGTCGGAATCTAATGACCGGACTCGTGATGAATCGGATTCGGAACCTCGAAGCCACACGATTTAATTTCCTTTTTATTCCATTCATGGATGACGAGCAAACAACAGCGACAGGTTGCAAGCAGCGTGCTTGTGGCCAGAGCCCCCACAACCTGACACCTCCACGGACGTCGAATGTGATTAGTCTGACGATCGTTTTGGTGATCGCCTTTTTTTTTTGTTGTTGTCATGAACAAGGATAGAATAGCCGGAGCCAAACCTGCCAGCCTGCCAGGTTAACAACGAGTCGAATGGCGATCACAAAGGCGATCGGAACGGGGACAAGGAGAGCAGCAGCGATCGAGAGCAAAAAAAAAACCTAAAAGGCAACAAATAAAACGAACGCGATCACGACGATGATCCTTCGAAACCTGTCGCTTCATCGCCGTGCGCTTTCGGGTGGGCTGCTGGTGGGCTAATGTTAATGGAGAGACCTCCCCGCGGGGCCAGCCCAGCAACGAAGTGGAAAAAGAAACACAGAAACCACCGCCACCGCAGCAGCAGCAGCAGCCTTTTGAAAACCAACAACATCATGAACATGATCAAACAAGTTTGTTAAAGTGATGTAGATTTTACGCTTCCCTCCGCGATCGGTGTTGTGGTCTCATCATCATCATCCCCGTGCCCCGTGCTCCTTCTCCTCTTCCTCCTCCTCGCACTGCTACGCTGGCGATCATCAAACGACTTCTTTAATTTAATTTGAATTTGTCACGCTTCCGTGGCGATATGTCCGGGGCGTTATTAAATATTTTACTCGTTTTTATTCCTCCTCTGCCGTCTGCGTTTCGGAATTGTTTTTCGGTTGCATTCCGTGCGGTTGCACGGGTACCGCCAGAGCCAGAGCCAGACGATAGTGCTGATGATGATGGTGATGATGATGACGATCACTTCTTGGAGCAGGTTAAGCGGTCTCTGAGCTTTTTTTTCCTGCTCTCTTTGGAGCGAGCGTTCACGTGGATCACTTTTAATAACCTATGGCGTGCTCGATCGCTAGCTCGATGGCGTGTCTCGTCTACTACGACCGAGGTCTTGACCGCCAAGAACGCCAAACGTGCTTCCTCTCGTGGTGGTCCGGTCCGTGGAGGGTTGTTGCCGAAGGTTTTGATGTTTCATTATTGGCAACAGCAGACGACCGATCGACCGATGCTAGTGGACCGAAGAGAGGCTACTGCGAACCACCGGCTCACCGGAGTGTCACGGTGATAATGATGAGTTCGATCAGCAAGCAAGCAAGCAAGCAAGCGCACTGACGGTGTCATGGGACCCCCATTTTTGGGGGGCAATAAATTCGACAGCAAATGGAGCGATTGCGCTTTCACGTTCACGCGGTAGACCGTTTTGTCGAACCAACAGGCAACAGTACGCCAGGACCACCTACCGGTTCGAACCGATGTCCATCAACAGCTTGAGAGGTGCTTGAGAGGTGGTGGTTGCGGCGCGATGCGATGCGAGAGGCCAAATTGAGGCGAGAAAAAGATTAATTACATTATCAATTTATTAGCCGAAGGTGCTTGCGTGTGTCCGTGTGTGTGTCCGTGTGTGTGTGTGTGCGAGGCTGCGTGTGAGGTCCACTTCGGATCGTTTCGGTCAGAAGCTACAAGCGAGCCCCCAGACCTTTGCAACCCCGAAGCCCGAAGAAGTTATTTTTGGCGGGTTCGTCGTCTTCATCGTCGCCTGCACCTTCGAGGATAGCAATTAAGCTCCGTCCGTCCGTCCGTTCCAAGGCGCATCAGCAGCAGCAGCAGCAGCATCCTCTTAGCACCACCATCGGACCACAGGTCCACCGGTCGGGCGGCCGGAGTCGTGTTGAAGATGTTTTATTTTTAATTCGCTGGAAAGGAATTTTGACGCCCCCGAGGACGTTTCGTTTCGGACGGAAATGCTTAGAGTATAATTAGGGGCGGCTTATCGCCGGGCTCGCATCCCTTTTCGGGTTTGTTCTCCAGCGGCACGCCATGTCCCTCCGTGGTCTCGCCGAGCCCTCCGTGGTACCCTCGTCATCGCGTCGCGGCTTGATTTATTTGGTTCTTATTGTTCGAATTGAGTCATCTCGTGCTGGCTGCTGGCTGCCGTTGATGGTGGTGGCTCCAGTAAGGGCATCAAAGACGAGATGCGTGGCCGATAAAATAAAAAAGGGAAACAGTTAGAACAGAACGCTGCTGCTGGAAGAGAACGAAACCGAATGGCGGTGATCGCCATTTTTCATTCCGCGTTCGAGTGTGAAATATCAATTAGTCGTGCTTTTAACATTCCTACTTCTGCTGTCTATTATCAAGGTCGAGCATCGATCGCCGAGCAGGGATCTCTGGTGGGAATGTGTGCCTGTGTTCGTGTGCGGTATCATTCCGTCCGTACGGGAGTCGCTAGATGAATCATATTTAGTGCGCTCTGGAATGTTTTTGGGCGCACGATGAGCCAGCCCCTTTTACCGGGGCCTACCCTGTTAAGCCTCTCTGTGCTTTTTTTTGGCATCGCGGGGTATTAACGTTTAATTGCGAACCTAACCACCGGTGGCCACCGCGGTGGCCGCCGGCATCCAAACGTTCCTTTTTCCGTTCGTGGGCGGTTATGTGGCGCTGCGGCGTCGGCAACAGTTTAGCATAACAAAACATCGTCTAGCCAAATGTTAATGTCAAAATAGAATCATTCCGGTCCGGAACGATGGTTTGGGTGGCTTGCAGGAGAATGATAGATAATGAGGATCGCCTTAAAATGTCCGTGGACAGCGGACTGGCGTCGGATCATAATGAAGTTGGCTTTAATTGACGTTGAGTGATCCACGGGAATGGCAGAAAGTTATGAGTGTTTCCTCGTAAATCTTTGACGAACGGGTCTTGGGGAGTTTTTTTTTACTTTTGGTTAAGTTTTTGGGGGGTTACCGGTTCGTTTTTATTGAAATGTTTAGATGTTGCTTTCGGGTCTCTTCTGCGGCATTAATCATTTTGCATTTTTATAATAATTGAGGATGGAAAAGATTAAAAATGACTAAGACGGATACTAAAAACGCTGCGACTAAGCCACAACTGTTTTCTCGGCGATCATAAATCTTCGTTTCGTTCATAAATCGGGTTTTTTTATGGAAGGCGCTTCTGCTTGGCAGTATATTGCAAAAAAACTTCTTCAAACTGTTCTCAAAATCAATGATTTCTATTTTTTCTTTTAATATTCTCAATAGATCATTGCAATGCTAGTCACCTCGGTCGTATTAGTTGCACTCAATAAGCCTCAACATGGTTTGAAAACTCTTCAAACATTATTTTTAAAACTTGTAACTTGTTAATTCTAACTGAATAAAACTAAGTCTCTGTAAACATAACTTAAATTTTAACTGATTCACTATCATGACGATAAAAGCAAGTCATAAGAAGCATTGAAAATAGGCTTATAAGCAATAAGATCTCCAAAACATCGCTTTGCTTTATTAATGGAACCACCTTAGAACAACATTCCAACTATTTTAATCAAATCAAATTCCTCTTCAACTGCTTCTCGGCGATCTATCGACAGATATCACTCCCTAGTGCGTGTTAGTATGCGGACCTCATTCCTTATCCTAATTGAATTGTAAAACATGTCGAATCCCGGGCATACCGGTAGCCTCTGCAACCTGACCCCGACCGATAGCGGCACATTCCGAGGTCGAGGTCAGACGGGACGGGACGGGCATCCCATTCACAAGCCACACCAACCGCAGACCCCGGCGTCTGCCCGTCCTTGTCCTTGTGCGAGCGTTCCAAGGATCAATGTAGGTTCTCCCACGAGGCCGCTCCCGGGCACGATGCCGCAAAAGGATCTTCGATCTCATTCGATTAGAGCCCGCTTCCCCGCTGCGATCGCTGATGTCTGATCCCAACCGCCCAACCGCCCACCCAACCACTCAACACCAGCAGCCATGTAACCGTCGTACCTCAAAGCACCTCCGGACCGACTTCACACACGAGGAACCGAAGGAACGATAAATCACCCCGAATCAGAGACCTCCCTCCCATCCCCCTTCGAGGCGTGTCGACAAGTTGTGTAAAATGTTTCGAGAAATACCCGACTCCGACTCTCCGAAAACTCCGACTCCGAGAAGGATCACGGAGGATCCATCGAACCATTGGGAACGAAAAGGAAGAAAGAGAGAGAGAGAGAGAGCAGATCGCCGGTCGAACAATATTAATGGTTTTGAGGCCTCCGGGCCGGGACCACCTCGAAGGTGTGAACCCCCTCAGTGGCGGTCCCTCGCGATGCATCGCGATGCCGCAAACTCATTTACGAAAACGATCGACTTGTGCGCGCACACACACACACGCTTGATTGACGGCCAGCGTGTGTAGAGTGTAAGGAGTCGATGTTTCAATCAACGCTAATACTGACATAATTGTAATTGATCTTCCGCTCGGTGCTACCCTGGCCAGTGAGATCACCCGCTGGGCGCAAGGGCACGAGGTGTGGTCTGTTCCGAGACCTTCCAAGGGCCAGTCTGTCAGCCTGCCAGCCAGACGTACGGACAGAGCGAACACAACCGTACAGTAGCTGCGGTAACCGATGACGACGAAGGAAGGAGACGAACGGACCTTCTGCTGGAGCTGGAGGTCAAAGGCGAAACCCTCAACAGGGTCCGTCGTAAAGATGGGGTGTTCTTCTGGACCTGCGGCGATGGATTCACACGGTTGCTACTCCTCAACACACACACACACACGCACACACGCACACGCTGTGGTCCATTCTTCGTTTTATTGTTTTGCGAAAACAATTTGCAGCTTCCAGGAGACACTCTTGGCACCCGGGTGTCGATACCTGCTCGTTGCTGGTCTCCCGCCACGCCAGGAGGGAGGCCTGGAGTGTTGCTCATCCCAGGGTGGACCTACCAGGGGAACCTCGGAAGGTCCGGCGTGCGTGTTGGCCATGAAGGCCATGAGTATCCAGAGTAAAGAGAGGGAGTCGTCTCCGAGTCGTTCCGATACTCCGGTACTGTCTGGTTCCGGAAGCAAACGATGCTAAATATAGACCCACCGAAGGAGGACGACTGCGTGGCCCAGAAAGATAAATCAGAATACCCGGGCCCGGACCTGGCACAAATGCGTCTCTGGTGAGGAGGACGCACGCCACGACGACGACGACGAGATGAACTGCATCTTCTTCGTTCTTCCTGGCAGGCAGCCGGCCATCGAGATGGAAATTTATGTTCCGCGATAGCAGCGCGATGCACCGGGATCAGCGAGCGCGCCCTAATGCCGATGCCGTTTGGCCGATCGTAAATGTTGCGCTATCTGAATTGCCTCCCTTTGCGAACCGCGCCAACCCGTTTAATGGGGATCGTGTGTGTGTGTCGATCAAGTAGCTCAACTGCACTTACCCACCACGCACCACGAGCAGAACAGAGCAGAGCAGCGCAGAGCGATCGTTGTTTTGTAGAGTCCAAAGTCTTGGCAGTCGCCACCACCCGCCATCATCGTCATCGTCATCATCGATTCGGTTCCGGTCGATGCCAATAACGGATAGCTGGCTAAAAACTCGCCGACGATCGTCACTAATTCGCAATTTGCTGGATCATTACATTTGCATCGCTTAACAACGATGATTGAAATGTTTCACGTCTTCATTGCTTCATTTTTTATTTTTATTATTCTCTTCCTGGCTCGATCAGCCCAGCCCAGCCCAGCAACAGCCGGACTACAACATGCATGACGCCACAGCGAGCGCATCATCATCATCATCATCGTCATCTGGCGCGCGGTTCAGCGAAGAATCAATCACATCACAATCCGTTCTGGCCGATTGGCGGATGCAACAACACCTGCCAGCCGCCCGTGGTGATTGATCTCGTTTCGCTCGACTCGTTTGATTAATGCACCTCGAGCAACACCTCCACATGGATGGGATGGACCCCCCCGCTTTGGTTGGCCGGTTACGGTTATGCTAATTTCAATTAAATGCTAATTTACTGCATTATTGATCGTCGGGCTTCGGAGCGGTCCACGGAAGGAAGGAGGATGAGCGCTGCGCTGTGTCTGAGGGATGGAAGGAGAGTACTTAATGCTCCTCTCCTCTCCGAGGCTTAGTGCCCCGAGCAGCAGCAGCAGCAGCATTAACGTTGAGTCAATCCATCCATCTACTCGACTCGACTCGCTGGCTCGCTGCGATGATGCGCTTTTGCATGCCCTCGAGGTACGGTTGGTGATGGTCGGCATGGCCACGCGGTTGGAATTGTAATTGCTAACAATGGCACCACTCCCACCGTCACCACCTTCTCTTGATCTTCTGCGTTGGGGGTTTTCGCCATTTTCATCATTACATTTTACGTTCGCAATAGGTTAACGATCCGCGCACGCCGTGATCACGATTTCTATCCGTCCATCTGGTCATCTTCTGGTGGACGATCCCTAACACCCGAACGCTCGTTACGGGCCTTTTTTTGCCATTTGCCAGGAGATACAACCGCTTCGAAGGTTGTAAACCGTTGAATAGGTTTAGAAAGTGCAATGCAGCAGATCGCACGGTACCGAGAGCGCGTCTTAGAACATCCTCTTCCACTGCGTGCGTTCTTTCCCCTTGTTTGACGGCTGCTTGCGACTCTCTCTACATTAACGAGACACACGGAAGTGGCTGTGAAAAGGGAAGTGACTGCCGGCGTGCCTTCTGCAGCCTCTCAAGTGGACCGGGAAGAAGTGAAAGATGCAGAAGGAGCAGCTCTTAAGCAGCACCATTTAGTGGCGCTTTCAAACGGAGAGCGGTTACATCCGGTTGCGAGATCGCAGGAGCAGGAGCGTGGGTTTCACTTTCACCACCGGAGCGATCGTGATCGCGTTCCCGGGGGATTTTCAAGTGGCCAATGCGGAGCGTGCGGATGCGAACCTTTCAACTCAATGTTTGGCCACATCCGTTCTCTGCTGCCGCTGCTGCTGCTGCTGCACTCCATTTTGTTTCTCATCGTGATCGCCAACACACACAAACTCGGACAACTCTTTAACTGTCTCCCTGTGTGCGGCAACATAATCAACGTAATAAACACGAGCTTGAATGCCACTTAACAATCGAGTCAAAACGCGTAAAAACTGCATGTTTATTGTGGCATAAAAAGCGAGGCCAGGGGAGAAGGTTCCACTTGGCCGATCGGGAAGTTGATGATTGGTTTGTTCCACTCGACGGGGCTGCTTTGGGAGCCCAACGGACCCCACGGCGGCAGATCTTTTCGGATGCTCCAACAACAACAACGGCAACAACGGCAACAACGGGCCCAAAAATTGAATTCAAACCCAACAGCCTGGAACGTCTCGCGTTGGTCGGCCAGCCAAAAAGGGGTTTCCATTTTGTCCATTTCATGGTCTGGTAATTGAGGAACCTCCCGCGAGAAGCAGACGGTGCCATCGTCGTTGTTGTCGTCGTCGTCGCCGTGTGTGTGTGTGTGTGTTTGTCCGTTGGTTTTCCTTAAATTCAATTATCCGAGCAGATCGTAAGCAGATCGTTCGGTTCAATCTTCAGGCGGTTTCATTGTTGCATTTCGTATAGGTGTGCGCGCGCATCAAGGAGTGTGAGAAGATGCATTATTTAAATGTTGTGGCTCATTAAAATTAGCCCGCAACAACTGGCAGGGTCCTTATCCACCGGCCGCAGCAACACCGCCGAGGAGGATAATGGATGCAAACTAGATAAGCCGGTGGCACACTGAACCGGTTCTAACCGGTTGCCACCGTAGAGTGTAAATGTCTTTATTGTGAGCTGCATTAATTGTGGCACTACAACACGCAACAGCAACAGTAGCGGAAGAGGAGGTGGACAGTAAACTTTGACCACGATGACCACGACGACGATGATGATGATGATGATGATGATGATGATGACGGCCATCATCTCCTCCGCTGACCGATTCCGCGGACCATAAGCGATCATAATCGAGCACATTTTTCATTTCGGCCACGGTTTTTCGGTTTTTCATTGTGCACTCCCGGCCCCATCTCTCGCTCTCTCTCTTTCTCTCTGGCCGGGGGAATTCTTGGTCCGGGATTCTTGGCCCCGGTCCGTTCTCACGGTTTGAGTGGATTGTTTAAATTCTCCATTTCGTTTTTTTTTTCGTACCCAACGGACGGACCACCGTTTTCTGGGGTGGAAAAATGAGGGGCATCCTCTCTCACTCTCTCTCTCTCTATGTCTTTTCTTTTGGCCTCAGATTTTCCACTCCACCAAGGGGCTCCCCCCCGTTAATCATTCTTTTCCGCACACCATCACCGCGCGCCATCTTGTTCTTCCGTTTGCTTAAACGTTTTCATCGCCTCTTTCTTCTGTTGTGGGCCCTTTTTGGGGAATCATTCTCGAATAAACGCTTTCGGGATCTTCCCCACCATCACACAGACACACACTTTGTCTCTCTATTGCTCCTATCACCTTCTACCTTTGGAAAGCGGGGGGAGCCTTGAATGCTGGCAATTTCATCATTTACGCTTTTGGGGAGGAATTCCCTGGACTTCAAGTCGACTGACACGAAATCACGGCGTCCATATTTCGTCCCTAGCCCCACCCCACAACGTGCTTTCAACTTTCGAAGGTATTTAATTTAATTTAGACATTCTTCATGCTGCAAAACCATTTTCAGGAGGCAACAAAGTATGAGAGGAGCAGGAAAATGGCGATAAGAACGGGAGGGCTTTCATTTAATTCGCCTCGTCCTTGTCTGAATGATTAAGAAATGGAAGACGCAAACACTTATAATGGTTGCCTTAAATGGAGGCCTCGGGGAGACAATTATCTGCTGCGGAAGGTGCGAAACAACGAAGAATAAGACTTAAAGTTGCTAAATTTAAAGTAAAAGTTTCATTCAAAGGTACGTTTTGGGAAAAAGAACACCAATATGTACTCAACTATTAAATAAACTGGACGAATCCTTGAGAACTATTTCTGTTTTTGGAGTAATTTGTGTGTTTCGATAAAAAAAAGATCAAAAAAACGGCCCAAAAAAATAAAAAATTAAAAAAAAACACGTGGTGAGCGCTTCTCACTATGGGGGAGGTCTTCTCATTATGGGATGTAGTGAGACTCGAAGTGAGAGTGAGAACCCGAAGTGAGAGTGAGCCGAAGTTGGGTTGAAATTGCCGAAGTGTCCCGAAGTGGACCCGAAATCGGAAAAATTTGCCGAAGTGGACCCGAAGTGGCGCAGAGCAACCCGAAGTGGAAATCCAGAAACAGCATGGCCGCTTGGCTCCTCCCCCAGTCGTTTCGCGCTCCCATTGGTTCGTTTCATTCCTGAACCCACCCTTGCCCATTTGACAATGATTTGATCAATTTTGAGAGATTATTTAAAAAAAATAAGGCAGATAATTGAGTTCTGTAAAAAACTGCATTTGCAAGGTAATTTTATTAGTTTATATGAAAAAAAATTGAACCCTCCATCATCCTCCAACGCAAAAATGCATCAATTTGCTGCGTTTTGTAATCTGGTTTGTGCGGGTTGTGTAATCTATTTTGGTGAAAACAAAGTAAATTTCTGTTTCAATTCGACCTGGCTGAAGTTTGACAACATTTTAGTAGTGTTGTTTACCAACAAAAACTGTACATTCGCGGATCCGTCCAGATCTGACGCACTAACGGTCCGTTTTCGCCTCCGACTTGGATTCCAATTCCGTGCATGACGAGCTGCATGAACGTGAATGGCAAGCTTAAGAGAGAAGGGATGTAGGAGGATGGAGGGGGGACATTCTCCTGTACTAGTGGCAATCAAATAGATCAATTGTTGGGGTCCAAAAATAATCCAACAATCACTTCACAAAAGTCAACAATTTGTTGAAAAAAGTAACTGAAGTGAAGTGAAAGGAAGGGGGTGCCACCTTTTCATCTCCGTTCGTCTTGATCTATCAAGCTGATCCCCGCTTAACCCCTCTCTCTACAAAGCCGCAGCTTCTGCTTAATCAGCTGTAAGCACTCGTTATCTTGACTCGTGACTCTTTCCCCCCAACACCGTCCTCCTTTGCTACTGTCACCACCCTCACCAATAAGATAAAGCCAACAGCAGAGCGAACCTCTTGTTTGCTTAGCATATCAACGAAAATCATTGCCACGGCACATCACGAGAGCAGCAGCATCAAAACATAAAAGCCCTCAGCCCCATCGTGGGGAGCAATGGCTGCGTGGAGTGGCAATCGAGAACGTCACACAATTACGCCGTCAAGTGGCCACGCCGGAGCGACCTACCGCGAGCTCCACACACACGCACTCAGCTTCAGCTTCGATTCAATTGATCATTCATGCCAGGCTGCGAAAGCATTTCGTTTTTCCCGGAATCGCCAGAAACGCACCCCCAAGAGAGATCTGTATCGCTGCTAGACACAAGCGCCGTGGTGTTGGCGGTGTTGGTGGCGTCTGGTGGGATTAGGGTTGCCGCTCGACGACCCCCGGTGCTAGAAGAACCCAGGTACTGGGGTGCGAGAATCGTTGTAATTATGCCTTGTCATAATTACCGGGGAAAATGTGCGAAAGTTTGACTTTCCGAAAAAGGGCTGACGGCGAAGGACACTAATAACACCCGAGCCCGGAGCGGGGACCGGATCCCATCCTTTCTGCACTCCTCTCTGCACAACGTGCAACGTGCAGCACCAGCAGCAGCAGCATCACCGCGGTATCGGTACCGATGATCGGACACTGATAATCGATACAATTAACCGGCCTGCTTCGAAGCTAAACAATGGTGCAATTTAAGGTGCCAGAAATGGACTTGCAGCAGCAGCAGCAGCAGCAGCAATTTATTGGAAAACACTTTGCCTCGAGTGGATGATGACCGCGCGAAAAACGCCAAACGTCATTTCAGGCTATTGTTTTTGTTGTTTTCCATCGTGCGGTTCTCGAGCGTCGCTCGATTCGGCTAATTAGAGACGAACGTCGTGCGGTTAAAGTGATCGCAGTAGGGAAGCCATTTGCAGAATTTCTCTTGAACCCTCTTGGATTCTTGGCTGTTATTTATGGATCAAGTGCTCCTTGAACTGTTTGTGGTGTAAAGCGTGACGGCGTGATGTTACACAACGCGCGGAATACATATATTTAAAGATGGTCGCCAGAGTTTGTATTTTTACGGAATGTAAACGATTTTGAAAAAACATATATCTGTTTAGAGTAATATTTATCCAAAATAGTTTACAAAAATGGCTGAAACATGAGTACATCATCCGGCATCTCGTGCATTTGATGCGTTTTTTTGATGAACTTCTCTCCCCCGTGCTTCTAATGCATGTCATGTTGTTATCATCCCCGTTCGTTCATCGTGATGCGGATGCTGCACGTACGCACCTGCACCACACCCTAAAGCCCCCTTTTGTCATGTCATCAACATAAACATAACGATAATACCACCTCGCACGCGTGTACCACACGTGCGAGAGGTGGCGGTGATGGTGGTGGCGGTGGCCTTCGTCTAGCCACGGCGGTCTGGACCTGGGACCATCAACGGTAGATCAGTAGCGTGTGGACAGTAGTGGAGCGTGGATCACCACACAACATACATTACACATTAGCCCTTCTGCGCAGCGTGTGTAAGAATGTCATTCCCGGCATCCTCCGGGGGTCTGTCGTTGTTGTTGTTGTTGTTTGTCGTCTCCCGAAAAGAAGACGAGCGAGAAACGCGCCTCTCAAGATAAGACTTGCGCGGGCGCGGACCTTTTTCAGCGAATGGCGGCAGCATCCAACAGTGCATAAGCGATCGTGCTGCTGCTGGTGCTGCTGCTGCTGGTGGTGCTGCTTATGCTGCGACGATCGGTCGATCGATCGCGTGCAAGAGCGAGATAAACGGTGTGCTCGCGGTGCACCAACAGCAGCGTATCGAAGGGAGATAAAACGAGTGTGTTCGAGTAGTGTCTGTTGCTGTTGCTGCTGCTGCTTCTTCGTCTGATCACCGAAAGGATCCAGCCAGATGTGGGTGTTGTGTGCGAAAGAGCCAACAACCGAAACGATTAACCATCGAGCGGCCAGCGTCCCAGGCACGGGACGGAACGGGACAGCTGCTACACACCGAACCAGCCAAGAGCCGAAGCAGAGAGCCGAGAGCCGAAGCTGGACCGACCGACCGACCGACGTGCCGGAAGGATAGGACGACCGGAGGATAGAAGGCAGGAAGGACCGGTCGTCTGGGCGGCGGTGGCAGTGGCAGTGGCAACGGTGAAACCATCAGCAGCAGCAGAACAGCAGCCCTCCTCGTCATCATCGGACTTGTTGCGTGTGTGTCGTGTGGTTGTGTTGTTGCCGTTTTGTTGTTTGTATTTCGTGAACGGGAGAGAGAGCAGAGGAGGATTGGCAAAATATTGTTGGCCTTCCCCCCTTCGGGTACGTGCACCGGTGCCGGACTGGTTCATTCCGCGTTCTGACAACGTACCGACGACTGCGACGACTGCGAAGACAGCGACTTGGTCCTTGCTCCGGTTGGATCCTTGGTTTTTTGGTTGCGGCGAACAGCAGCCGCGTGTAACAGTGATCATCCGCTGCAGTAGTGATCCGTGGCCGTAGTGACGATGTTGTTGATGTTGATGATGATGAGGAGTGCGGATCATCAACGCGAAACTGGAGTGCAACATCACGCGTGCTAGCAACAATCAAATGGCAATTGTGTAAAATATAGAGAGAATTTCGAATTACAGTTTTTTTGTACAAAGTTTGAGGTTTAAGTTCTATCATCCCCATCCCCAATTGTGTGTGTGTATGTCTGTGACTGTGTGACTGTGTGCGACTGTGTGGTGTAGTGACCGGAAGGAATTCCGGGAGTCTGAGTGATCTGTGTGATTATAGAAGCTCCAAAACGCTAACTGTTAGCAACAATGAAACTAGTGACAGTCGTGTTTGCCGTCTGCCTGACGGCCATCAGTGCCTGGGCGGAGGTGGAAAGCAAATCCAAACCGGGCCGCGGACGGGGCTCGATGTGGTGGTAAGTAGCCGGGATCATTCGCGAACGCGCGAACTCCCCTCATTTGATCACTTCGATGACATCATTATTGCTATTGGTGGGGGGGGAGGCCATAAAATGGGAAAAAGCACCACTGACCAGCCAGCCACTAGTCACTAGGCAGCCAGCCAGCAGCACCCCCACTTTTATGCTCGCGAGGGATGAAGGTGAAACGATCACCATCAACATCGTTTTCGAGGGGGGGACCACCGTTCGGGGGTTTTAAAATTAATATTTCCTAATCGCCACTACTTAAGTGTACCATTAGGCAACGGCACCATTCG
The DNA here is from genome assembly GCF_943734745.1 of Anopheles darlingi. Taxonomy (NCBI): domain Eukaryota; kingdom Metazoa; phylum Arthropoda; class Insecta; order Diptera; family Culicidae; genus Anopheles; species Anopheles darlingi. The sequence goes on along the minus strand of NC_064874.1, from coordinate 75,318,994 downwards.
CCACGTCCCGGCCCCCTCCCCCGGGGTCCTTATCTTGAACAGCACACCCTCGGTCCCGAAGCTGGAGTTGTGCCTAGACCTCGCGCTAATAGCTTGAGTTCGAGCTCGTCTCATCCGGAATCGGGAATCCGGATCGAATCACCGCCTAGGCGAGGGAGTGGAGAGAAATGGGGAAGAGGGAGAGGTTTCTGTTGTTCAACGATCGGTCCGGACCACCGTTTTGACCACTTTTTGGGGGGGTTTTTCGATCGTAGCTTTAATCTCTTGCCAGCAACAACAACGAAAGAGAGAGCATTTAGTCTTGGCTCGTGATCACCGAGGATCACCGGCAGGGGGTGGTGGTGGTGGTGGTGGTGATGGAATGGTTTTTATGGAGCCCTCCCTTCCCCCTGCCTCACTTGGGGCATGATAATGATTAATAGAAAATTTATGGTTCCA
>NC_064874.1:75293556-75313556 GCF_943734745.1 Anopheles darlingi | reverse complement strand
AAACAGCATTCGGAATTCGGTGTCCGTCGGTCCGTCGTGTGCGTTATGTAACGACCATCGGGCCATCGTGTTCTTAGAAAAGAAGAAGCGTCAGAGGGGGAAGCGCGATCGCGTTCCATCATCATCGCGGCGACGCATCGGAATGCTCCGTGGCGTGCCGTTGACATGATTTCGATGGCATCTTTATGACGCTCGGCGGTGAACACGTTCCCGATCGCGACCACCGGTCGGTCGGTCGGTCTTCCCGGAAATGTCTGTTTTTTTGTCCCTGTCCCTTCCTTCCTTCTCGACGCGTTCCATGTTTCCGCGTTCTTCTTGCTGTGGCATCGAAGGCGATGTTTGAAGCTCGAAATCAATCATGATCGCACGGACGTGCCGGATCGTCGCCAGGAGCGTCGTCGTCGTCGTCGGCGGCCAACAAATTGATCCCGAACTCTCCCCCCGGATGCTTTGGACACCGGACCTCACCCCGGTGTACGCTGGAATGTGCTGTTTGGCGCGTGTTGATGACACATGCTCTGGAGTTAATTGAATGTTCCTCCTCGTGCCTCCTTCTCCTGTGTCTGTTGTTCGAAGTACGGCCACGAATTGTTGGAAATGGCGTTCCGGATCACTTTCACACTCGATTCTTCCGTCTTTTCGTCCGTTCTGGTCTGGCCACTTTCGCCGCCTGAGAACGGTGATCCCTGATGCTGATGCTGTGAGATGCGTGGGAAACGCAGCATACTTTTGTCACGCGGCCACGCGGGCCGGGCAACAACGGTCAACAGCTTACGCAATACGCCGCCGATGTCTCTGTTTGTCCAATTAATCATTGGCGTCAGCGCCATGCCAGCGCGCAGTTTCCCAGGCAACTCCTGCCCCTACGGGAGATGTTCCTCATTTGCATCTCGCGTCGTGACCGGACGACCACAGACTGCTACAGACTACGGCCCGACTACTGTCGGTAGCCGGTGGCGTTCAATATTGATTTAACTAATTTCCTCCCTCCGCGTCCTAATGGGAGGACAAACACACACACAAACGGAGAGGTGTGGTACTGAGGCACTGTTGTGGCGACCTTCCTCTGGCCCCCGGGGGGATGTGAAAAAGCGTCACACGAAAGTGCGTCGTCTCCCTCTGGGAGTTTCCAGCAGCACCGAACAGAGAGACTGCGCTCGTCTTCGTCGCCATCTTCGATCATCATGCGCAGCAAAACAACTCTATTTCGTTCGTTTGACAGCTGTCAACCGGTTCATTCAGGCGTTCGTTGCAGGTTCAGGTTGATTTTCGGGGGTTTTTTCCCCGTTTTTTCGGGGGAAAACCTTTTGTGGGTTTTTCGTGGCCGACCACGAGTCGGCGCCCACATGTGTAACCCACATGTTACGGCGTGCTGTGGCGTGTGTTTATGTTGCGCATTAACACCCCCTTTCCCCGGAGTGCGAGTGGCTTGTTGAAGGTCAGCGGCAAATCGGGCTTTTTGGGAAAAACAGTTGCTTCGAAGTGAAAGTAAAAATGCGAACAAAAATTTACAAAACAAAAAACACACACACAAACTTTTCCTTAATTCTCACTCTCATTCTCTCTCGTCTCTCTCTCGTCTCTCTTCAGGGGCATCGCGAAGGCGGGCGAACCGAACAACATCTCGCCGTTGGCCCCGGGCATGACGTACCTGGATCCGGCGATCCATGCGACGCTTCGGCGCAAACAGCGCCGGTTGGCGCGCGAAAACCCCGGCGTGCTGGCGGCGATCGCGAAGGGCGCCAACCTGGCGATCAACGAGTGCCAGCATCAGTTCCGGACGCGCCGCTGGAACTGCTCGACGCGGAACTTTCTGCGCGGCAAGAACCTCTTCGGGAAGATCGTCGAGCGAGGTAAGTGTTTGTTGTTGTTGTTGCGGTTGCTGCTATTCCTAATTTGCTATTCCGGTGAGGAGATCGTCGCGGACACGCGCACACACACACGTGCGCGCGCGCGCGTAGGTTGACTTTATGGCCGCGGCATTTGTTGTGGCTCACGGCCCACGGATAGATCCCGCACCAGATTTGGTCGCGATCGGACGCGGATAGTAGCAGCTCGCGGGGTCGTGGTCGCACCTCACGTTCCAACTGATGTCACTCCGTCGGTACGTGCCCCCCCGGCCCCGGGACCGGGCTCTCGCTGGCGATTTGTCATTTTGTCGGAGGCGTTGGCGTTGAAGCATAATGCTTTTGATGAGCCAGTGACGTGGCACTGTCGTGGACCGGGGGAATGAAACGAAAGCGAACGCCATGCCGTGAGGGAGAGAGTATTGTGTGTATTTTTCCAACCTTTTTCCAACAAACCAACCAACACACCTCACGAACCCCGCACAAGAAAACATAATTGACCAATTGAAGGGTGTTCCAACAACCGTTAAACATCAAAAACCAAACCAAACACCTTCAAAAAGCATCACCTTCCCTGGCAGGCGGCGCTGCCAAAAGCCAATAAACACTCTCTCTTTCGAGGGGAAAAAGGACACCAGAACGCTCGGTGGTAAGCTGACACACAAACAGAGCACCAGAAACATCTGTTCATTTGGCCGCGAGTCCTCGAATTTCTCCCTCAGAAAAGTCCTTTTCGGATGTAACCACTTCAGCAGGAAGAGGAGAAGGAGGAGGAGTAGGAGAAGGAGAGGGACCGAAAGTCCTTCAATGGGCTCGATGGTTGATCGATGGATTTGTGTAATCGCACCGCAAAAACCACAAAAACCGTCATTCCGACGCCAGACAGAATTCGAATTCGAAGCGAGGATTACGGATCCTGATCCGGAATGTGGCCCTTGAGGCGATCAATCGAGGTGGGAGCACGGTTTCAGATGTCCCCGGATCTGGCCACCGGTGGTGATGCTGGTGTCCCTTTACTATCTGTCGCCAGAGGGCGCGTGCGTGTGTGTGTGTTTGTCAGCTTCCCGAACAGCTTTATTAGAGACGAGGATTATATTTTCACCAAAAGAAAAGGGACACCAAAGGGTCCGTTTGGAAAGGGTCCGTAAGACCACACGCGCTTGGTTTCCGCGGCTGCAAACTCCAATCCGGAGATACTCTTTTCTGTTGCGAACGATTTTCCGCCTTTTTCCATTCAGAAAAACGGTTACAACACACCAACAACGATGACGACGACGACGTCGAGGGGGTTCAAAAAACGATTTAATAAGTATTGCTGATATTGCCATGTAAACCGCCTCCCTAATGGTCGCCTCTGCCCTCGCTCTCTTCTCTCTCTTTCCTTTGTGGTCGATGCTGCGGATGGAGAAAGTGCCGCCGGAACTGAAGCGATCCAAGACCCGCACGACCACACCACAAAGACTCCAGGAGGTACACGATCGGTCGCGGGGAGGGGAATCGCGAAGAAATTAAGTCATTATTCATCGCTTTGCTCCCATCTCCCCCTTCCACCCTTCTTGGCTGCTGCTGCTTCTTCTTCTTCGGTGGCAATCCATTAGCATTTTTACTGCCGCCACCGTTGCAACCGCAGCAGCAGCTCCCGCTATCAATAATTAATGCATTTGGCCGCAACCCAGCAACCAGCAGCCAGCAAACCGCCGCTCTCTCGGTGTTCGGTGGTCAGGTTTCACATCTGGGTCGCACCGATCCACCGGTGGACACCGGGTTGGGGTAGTTGTTGGGTGGGGGGACCGATAAATTATAATAATTGTCGGAAAATTAATGGCAATTGATGGTGCGATCGAGGCAGGGTGTGTGTGTGTGTGCGAGGGCGCGCGCGCGCACGCCCAATGATCAAACGGCGAGTCGCGGTCGGTCGGTTGGTCGGTTGTTCGGTCAGACAGATTTTCTGCTCGCCCCGCGGGGGGAAGATCTTATTGATTACTACCACTGGGGGTTTCGGTTTTCCATTTCGCCGAGCAAAACAGGCGTCCTGGTGGGACGGGGGTGGTGGTGAGCAATGACCTCAGTGTTTCTTGGCGCATTTTCCAACCGCGAACATTAAGGATATCAGCATCGGTGGCGTGGCATTGGTTGGCGGACGTTTCATTTCGCGAAGCTTCAAACATAAGACGCTAGAGCGCGCGCGAGCATGCCAGTGGCCGGCATTGGCACCATATCCAATTAACATTCACTCATACACACACACACACACATGTGCAGACGCACACGTCTCACGATCTGCGAAACAGTGGGAGGCGTCTGATGATTAAAATGCAACCCACGATCGCAAACAGAACGACGCTCGCTCGACGTCGACGCCACCGTCTCAGTAGCTTTCCCACAGCATCACTACCTGAGAGAGAGAGGAAGGTGGCGGTCACCACCACTCGGCGGTGGTCGTTTTGTCGTGTTTGTTTTCCCTATTAACAGACATTTTCTATCAGCTCACCGGGCTTGAAAAATGGCTCATTTGGCGCTAGAGGAAGGTTAGTGAAGGAGGAGGATGAGGGGAAGAGGGTGATCACGCACTCCACGGCCCTGCGGCCTCGCCTCTCGTTTGCTGTTCAGAAGTGACAGATCAAGGCGTGTGTTCCAACCAACCATCAACGTCAATGACGATGATGGCGACGTGGATGACGACGAAGAGGTCGTCGACGGTGGCAAACAGCCACCGGGCCGGACCGGGACGGGAAAGATGGACAGTCACGCCCGAAAACAATGGCCACCATTCACCATTCGTTCAGCGATCGCCAGCGAGCACCGGTGGTCCGTGGTCCACAAGCACTCCAAGTCCAAGTCCGAATTGGAGCGTCCACTTGTGTGTGCGTGCGTGTGCGTGCTTCTGTCCAAAGTGAACTTCGATTCGGTTGGAAGTAAAGTAAAGTGGCTGACTTTCTGGTGGTCTTCCGTTGGGATTCGAGCGTCCATTTTTCTTCCACTTTCGTTCGCTGGAATCGTGGGAATCATCCTTCCTTCCCCCCCGGGGCGTTGTGCCCTTCATGCGCGCCTTCATTCGCGCACTTTATCTGGCAAACACTCTTCGATAAGCTTATCATCGTCGTCGTCGTCACGGAGCGTCGTCCGTCCGTCCGTCCGTCCGATGAGAGCGGTTTAATTGAGACCGAACGGTGAAATTAGTGGCCACGCGGCCGCAGAGTGTAAAGTGCACTTTACGTCCAGTCCAGGACCTGTGAGGGCTTCTGGTCACCGGTAACATCTTTACTGCCTTTTGCGCCACCCTCCCCGTGGAGCAATTAAATGCTATAAATCTTCTTTTCTCTCGATTTGATAAAATCGTCAACCCGGACGCTGGACTGGAGCGAGGCGTGCACGCGCGCGCGCGCCCATCGTCCAGGTACAACGGACCGTCCAGGGATCAGCTGCACCGTCGAGGATGATGATGATGATGAAGAGGAATAGGCTGATGACGATCCGGTCCGGTGACGACAGTTTTACAGCACGACCAATTCCCGACCATAAACCCTCGATCCTTCGATTTTCAGACCCTCTCGAGGAGAACGGTTGTTTCTGCAAAAAGGGTCGCAGCGTTGCGATCTAGGATCTGGTGGCTGCCACGCACCAAGGGGCTTGAAGGATGCGATGAACGCAAGAAGAAGCGCAAGAGGGTCGCACTGCTGGTGGTGGTGCTGGTGCTGGTGACAGCGGCCAGCCAGCCAGCCAGCCAGGAACCCAGAAGCGCTCCGGTTGCGGATGAAGGGAGAAACCCAAAACGGGGAAACAGCGTGTTAAATCGTAGCGAGATGTATATTAATAAAAGATTTTATACGCTCCATAAATCAGAAGCCCAAAGCCCTCCCTGCCAGGGGTCTGTAGGGGGTCGCTTGGTGCTGGGGACAGACGACAGCGACGGCGACTCCGATGACGACGATCACGGATCTCGGATCATTGTTTTTTTGCTTTCTGCCGCTTCGGTTTGCTGCCAACCCCCACCCCACCGGGACCTACCGGGTTGCTGCAAAGGGGGATAAGGAATGCGTGCAAAGCGATGCCACCGAAGAGGGCCATTCGCTAGAAGGCGATCTGCGTCTAGCTGCTAGACGATCGGCACAGCGCGATAATGCGATCGAATCGCAAACTTTAATCGAAGCATTATAATCATCGCCCGGCCCGATCGCCTTGGGAAGAGAAGAGGTCTCTCTATAGAACACACACGCGCACACGCGCACACAATGTGGTGATCCCTTTATGATTAATGACCCATTAACTGATCTAAATTCGCGAAACGATTAAAAAAAATGCGGATTTTTTGGACCCTGATTACGATCAGGTGAATGAAACCAGACAACCTGTTTCACACACACACACACACATGCACGCTGCACGCAAAGATGAAGAACAAACGGTTTTTTTGCGGGGCCAGGTGAAGGAAGGAAGGAAGAAAGAATCGAAATGGATCGAAAGCGACGAACCTCGCGTGCGGAAACGGAGGAACCGCATAAAGGAACCGAAAACAAAGCCGGCTCGCCATGCAAATCGTGTGACAAAAAAAAAAAAAAAACGGGGCGCAGAACGGAACAGTGTAATCACGCAGCGAACGAACACAAGAAAAGGGGGAACGGTGTTTTGATGGTCAGGTCCCAAAAGACGGCCACGGATGCAATCGGTGCCGACTCCCGAAATAACGCCCATCGTCTGCTGCTGCTGCTTTGAAGCATATTAGGCTAATTGTTCTGTTTGCCTTGTTTGCGCCAATGCGTAGCATTCAAACAGATTTCATTACATTTCATCAAAAGAGCGAGAGGGAAATAAAAGGCTCACTCCCAGGGGCGCAAGCGAAGGGTGCACCAAAGGGAGGGGAAGGGTGCACCAGGGACCCTTTCATTGAACAAGACAGCGCCAAATCAACCAACAGCTACAACAACCGCACCGCTGCACCGAACACAGCTCTGGGAGAGACGCAATCGAAAAAAAAAAATAAAAATGGAAGGTAATTCAAGACGCGACGAGAGACCGGATTTCCTTTCTGTCTCCTTCTCCTCCTCCTTCTACTCTTCCTGCTTCTCCTTCTCGTAATCGCTTGTGTGTTTGCCGCGAAGTTATTTGTTTTGTTGCGAAACAAACGGAAAAGCTCAATGCGCGCAGCAGCGACGAACCCGGCAATTATCGGTTTGGATCGGTTGCTGTTTGTTGGTGCACCAGCCAGCACCAGCATTCACACACACACACATACAACAGCGGCACAAAGCGGCCATCCAATTCAATTGCCAACAATGGGACAGTAGAAGAAGAAGAAGTAGAAGAAGAAGGATGATCCCTTCTAGCGCGAGATGAAAATATTTTGATCCCTCCAACCAAGGGAACTCTCCTCTCTTGGGTCTCTATTTTGCTATTTGCCTGCCTGCCTGCCGTTGGTACGGTCAAAGGATTAGGTCCGTTGTTGTTGCCACACACACACACACACGGGCACGGACACGGGCACACGGTCTAATGGAGCGGAGATTGACGTTTTAGGAATTGGGTTCCCGGAGTGATATCGGTTACACCGGGGCAATCATGCATCATGCGGGCCAATCATCCCCCATGTCCCCGGTCTGGTAACGTGGCGTCGTCACCACCACTGCCCCTGCCGCCACCACCGCCACCACCGCCACCACCGCCACCGTTGCCGTTGCTGAGGTGATTATGCAGAGTTAATTTATTCATTAACTAAGATTGGATCGCTGCTGATGGATGGATACACATGATGGATCGAAGGAATCTGGAATCTCTGCTCCGGTCCTGGTCTGCGGGGTCTGCGGGGTCCGGTGCCAGTGCCCGGGATCGATCGTTCGATCGAGATCGAGTTGATCGTTGATCGCGGCCACCGTCTAATCCAATCAGCATGTTTATCGATCTTCCCGGCAGCCCGCAGTGAACGGTGGCACCGTTTAGAGGGGATGTTGCTGCCCCGATCCTTGACAACCTCCCCCGGTCCCATCTACCTACTTCGGACGCGGCAACGGATCCTAATAAATCAATTAAAAGCTGATCAATCACCATCAGCAGCAGCAGCAGCAGCAGCAGCAGGCAAGAGATGATCACGGTCACGAACCCATCATCTGATTGGCGGTGACAAACGACAGACGACATCGAAATTGATCCCTTTCTCGTCGGGATTCTCGTTTTCTTTTTCTTTTTTTCTTTATTTTTTTGGCCACGACAACCGGAACGTGTACTGTTACCTCCACGCACACACGCACACACAAACAGGTCCCCCTCGAGGGAGAAATGACAAATGAACTGTCACAAATTAGTCCAATACTGAGGGCAGAAGAGGATGCGACAGCAACAGGATGACTGATCTTGAGGGTCTTGAGGGTCTTGAGGGTCTTGAGGGTCGCTTATCAGAGCGCGCATTCCACATTCCGCGTTCCCACGTGGAAAGTTGGTAAAGGTGCTAACCGTAATGGGTGGTTGGGTGTGTGCCGCTTCGCGTACTCCCCCCGGGGGGGTGGGGCGTGATGACTCAATGATTTGTTCAATTTACTTGCAACACAAACGTTCACTTGCTTATCACTCTCGGTGGAGAAAGAAAACCAAAAAAAAAAATAGGAAGGAAGTCAATCAGGTCATCAGATACCACCGAGGGGCCTTTGACAAACTGCCGCCCTTTTTACGATGACACCTGGCATGTGCCGGCCGCACCCACAACAACCGCTCCCCCGGTATTAAGTGCCATAAAGTGTGTGTTGTCGATGACGCAATCCCGGAGCACGGTCACAAACCCTCTTAGAAACCCCTTTGTTGCAGCAGGTGGGCCGACGAGGTGGGTTCCGCGGGTTTCCTAATGAAGTGTCGATGATGATGATGTGGCGAACCGCATCCATGATGATAATGGCGGCCGTGATGGTGCTCGTTCGCTCGTTATCGATCGTGTGTGTCCTTGGCCAGCATTAGCTCTGGGTCTGCCCTCTAGGCCTCAAGGTCATGCTCGAGAAGAAGCGCAGCATTGAAGCGCAGGGATGATGGATTGTGTCCCGGTCACACCCGGAGTGTTCGACGTCTCAATTCGCGCTACCGTACCCGAGATTTCGGTTGCTCTCTTGCACCGCTACCTTCGGCACCGTTGGGTGTCCGATCGATCGGAGGTCACTCCTAAGAGAGAGAGAGAGAGAGAGCAAGACTGCTGCAACGACGACGTCCAGATGTGAGTCCCGTTGGTCGACGCTGGATGCCATCATCACCTCGACGCTCCACAGGGACCCCTTTTGCACCCCACCAGCAGCACAGGCAGCACCAGCAGCAGGTCACTGCCCAGGCGGACAAGTGTCTGGTGTCGGTGTCGTCGGTGGCATCGGAGAGACCCAGACACCAGCACGGGACCAGCTCGCTGCGCAACATGCACTTTATGATGATTGATTATCGAGGCTGATCGGTCCGGGTCCGGGTCCGGGTCCGGGTTCCTGGGTGGTACCGGCCTGCTTGGCATGACCATTTTTGCATGACTATTTTCACGCAGATCGATCGCAGATGATCGACAGCTCGGGGTGTGAAATCGGGTGGAAAATTGGGTGCTAAACGTACGATTATGACCGACCAAACCGAGACAGTCAGTGTCAGTGTCTGTATGTATGTGTGAGAGTGAGGAAGAGACCACAGCGGAAAGAGACGCTACAGGAGAGTCGCTACAGGGTCCTTGAGGTGAACTCTGTCGGCAACTCGAACGAAATGCAATTTCTGCAATCGGTTCCAGCTTTTGTAGCATGCCCTGGGCCCTGGTGTCTATCGGCTAGCCAGTCCCAGGGGCAAACCAGGGGCCAGGAATGCGGATGCAGGCGATCGGATAATCGATTACCAGTCCAGTCCATGATCTGAGCATCTGAGCAATAGCCCCTCACAGCACGACGAACGATCGTAACGTAACGTGTGTAATGATCGCCGAGGATCGCGCATTGTAGCAAAAAGAATCTCTCTCTCGCTGTGTTCGCGTCGGTTTTATGATCCACATCGCATGCTGATGCTCGGCTAGAACCAGACGAAGAACATGTTCCAGACGTTCACGAGTGGGCTCAACGAGAGGGTCTTAAGAATGGAGCAAACAACACGCGCGCACAAACACGCACAAGCACGCAATAAGCGGTTCAACTCTTCCAAAGCGGCTCAACGAACAACGAACAACTCGTCCTCTTCTCTCTCTCCGCTGTTGGTGTCCATTTCAATTCGTCGACCTTCGGACGGAGGCTTAGACACCCGGGAGGGTGGGTCATCATTAGAGCCCGGAATGGGATCCACACTAAGTAGGATTAGGACCAATGGCATGAAAATGGGTTTTAATTTATTTTAATCGCATCCTCGCTCTCGCTCACCCCAGCGGCGATCTCGTGATCTCGTCTTTCATCGGTTGCGTTTTGCCAAAAAAAAAAAACGAGTCCCTCGCTCTCTCGTTCTCTCTCTGTTGCTCTGTCACTTCGTCGCTGCTCCGAATAATCCATCTTGTTGCGATCTTTCAGGCGAGGCAGGTCTGAGGTGTTATCACAAGCCAGCGCCGCTCGGATTTAGTTTACCGATTATTCAACCCCCTCTCTCTTTCTCTCTCTCTCTCTCCCTTACAGGTTGCCGTGAGACGGCGTTCATCTACGCGATCACCAGCGCCGCGGTGACGCACAGTGTGGCCCGGGCATGCAGCGAAGGTTCGATCGAGTCGTGCACTTGCGATTACTCGCACCACAACCGTGAGCCGCAGATGAATAGTATGGGTGCGGTGGCGGCCGGTGTCGGTGACTGGGAGTGGGGCGGCTGCAGTGACAACATCGGATTCGGGTTTAAGTTTTCGCGCGAGTTCGTCGACACCGGCGAGCGCGGCCGGACGTTGCGCGAAAAGATGAACCTTCACAACAATGAGGCAGGGCGAGCGGTAAGTGTCACCCTTTCGTTCTTTCCCTGTTGAGGTCCTTTTTGCTTTCGGTGTGGTCTGAATCCTTTTCGATCTCAGCGCAGATAATGTTTTGCGCAATGTTTTCGCAATGTTTTTTTTTCGGGAATGGGAAAATGAAAAATCAAACAAATAAATTATTTTCATTTTCATTTATGCTACAAAACGCGTGCTGATCGCCTCACTTTTTGTAGTCTGGTGTACGCGCTCCGGTCGCAACGGTCTCACGCGCGCGATCACCATCGCCAGCGTATAAATGCCAGCGATAATACCGTGGCACACACACACACACAAACCCGGTACGGTTGGGGCTCAGTTTCATTAATAAATATTTTAATCCTCTCCCCTCTTCCCCTGGGGATGATTTTGCTTTTTTTTCTTCGGTTACGATTTTTGGCGTTTTGTGTTCGCTTCGTTCCGTTCTCGTCAGACGACGAGGCCACGCATTCTGGTCGCTTGATTCCAAGTCACCACTTCTGGGATGATGACGACGATGAGGAAGAAGAAGAGGAGCTGGACACAATCTCACGCCGCAGAAAAGCAAAATCGCGTTTCGTCGTCGATTTCGGCATTCGAGAAGCGTGTGCATAAAAAGCGAAACAGCATCACCAGACAGGCCAATCGAAGAAGGAGGAAAAGGAGAAGATATTAACTCGTTGACAGCTGATAAAAGCTCTAATGAATTCATTTATGAAGTTTATTAATTTGTGGCGATTGTAATAAAGTGACATATTAGTCCTTAGTGGAGGTTGGTGCAGCAGCAGCAGCAACAGTAGAGGTCAAGAACTGTGAGAAGCATCGAATGCGATGAGCGAGGATTAGCAAAAGTGCAGGGAGACTGCCAGAACGGAACGGAATTTAATTGATTTTTATTGCATCTTGTGGTGTGGCTGTCGAACGTGCACCCCCAAAAATGGATCTTTAATGTGAATCCCATAAATCCCGGCGATGAGCACGAGCACGATCGTGCAGACTCGTTGTTAGAGACTCGTTGAGTGTTTGATGGTACAAACGACCAGCGAGATTAGTACGCGATTAAACCAAAGTGCATCAGACAGATCGTTTTAATGAATCTCTTTCTCTCCATCTCTCTATCTCTCTCTCACAGCACGTTCAGGCGGAGATGCGGCAGGAGTGCAAGTGCCACGGTATGTCCGGTTCGTGCACGATGAAGACGTGCTGGATGCGGTTGAACAGCTTCCGTACGATCGGTGACATACTGAAGGATCGCTTCGATGGTGCGTCCCGGGTCATGGTGAGCAACAGTTTGTTGCGCAACGGTGGTGGCGGTGGCGGCGGTGGCGGTGGTGGTGGAGGTGGCGGTGGTGGTGGTGCTGGGACAGGTGCTGCCGGTGGCGGTGCAGGTGGCGGTCTCGGCGGTCCCGGTGGTATCAACGAGCATACGCTTACGAATCGGGCTGGCAGCAGTAGCTCGGGCAACGGTGGTGGCAATGGCAACGGCAACGGTAACGGCAACGGTGGCCCGAAGAACGGGCTCGGTGGCAATGGTGGTGGTAGCATCGCGAACAACAACGTGCTGAGCAACTCGATCCATGCCCGCGGGCCTGGCCACGCGCACCAGAAGCGTATCAATCGGTAAGTCTCGCGACTCCTCAAATCCTTTTCCTTTTCTTTCCTGCGCCCTAATCATGATAAATGATAATGTTGTTCGTTTCTTTTTCGCTCTCTTTTCTCTCTCTCTTTTTCTCTGCGGTCTCCAAAAACCAACAACAGATATAACTTCCAGCTGAAACCGTACAACCCGGAACACAAACCGCCGGGCGCGAAGGATCTGGTGTACCTGGAACCGTCGCCCGGTTTCTGCGAGCGCAATCCGCGGCTCGGCATCCAGGGGACGCACGGGCGCCAGTGCAACGACACGTCGATCGGTGTGGACGGGTGCGATCTGATGTGCTGCGGTCGGGGCTACCGGACGCAGGAGGTGACGGTGGTCGAGCGTTGCGCCTGCACCTTCCACTGGTGCTGCGAGGTCAAGTGTAAGCTCTGCCGGACGAAAAAAACCATCCACACCTGCCTGTAGGAACCCTGTTCGTCGTCTCGATGTCCTGCAAGTCTCTCTCTCTCTCACTCGTCAGCCAGCGAGCCAGCGAGCCAGTCAGCTACAGCCCGTTCGACAACATGGACGACCATCCCGTTCGGTGAATCATAATCTCTTTCTCACTTCAAACAAACATCTCCTCTACTACCTCGCTCCGACCCGGTCCGATCGATTGCGGAACGGACGGGACGGGACGAGACGGAGACCGTGGCTTCCATTCTCTTATCTTAAATATTCGACTTTTGTTTTAAAAACTTATAATGGATGACAGTTTTGCGTCGCGTCGCGTCGCGCTCTGTTCCATTCGTTCAGCACCAGGGGCCAGAGGCTACCTTTTGGGGTTTTTTTTTCTTTTTTAAATTTCTGTTAATCCGGAGCCTCATGGCCATCACCAGTATCGAAAGCGAACGTTTTGAGAGTCATCAGTCGAGGATCAGTCGAGGAGCGAGCGAGCGAGACGAGACGGGACGAGAAGAGCAGGGATTAGGCAGGAGCTGCTTGGATTGCTTTTGTAAATAGGTTTTATTTCTATTTTTTGTTTAATTTTATCCTTAGCCCCCTTTCTTATTACTGCTTCTTCTTCTTCTTCTTCTTCTTATTCTTCTTCTTCCTCTTCTTCTTCTTCTTCTTCTTCTTCTTCTTCATATTCTTCTTCTTCCTCTGCTTCCTTTTCGTACCAACCTCCACCTGGCATCCACCGCGCACGTTAGGCAAATTATTTAAATAACTAAATTCCCCAGATTACCAAAAAGTTTACCAACATTTTAACGTTAAAGCGCCATTGTTTTGCAGTCAATGGCTCCCCATCCACCCGCGGGGCGCTTGTGTGTGTAACTCTTGATTGCTTTTGCTCGTGTGCAAAATTCAATGATCTTAGAGTGGACGCGGTGCGTGCTGTGTGTGTGTCTCTCTCTCTCTCTCTCTCTCTCTTGTGGCTAGAGCATAATTCGGATTTGGATCGGGCTTTGGCTATTGTTGTATAAGTTTCGGATTGTTGTTGTTGTTGCGTTATTTGTGCGCAGCGCCGGGCGCGGTGACCAGTGAGGAGGGGTGAACGCTGCTTTCAGTATTATCCAGAACAAGGAGAGGAGGAGTAGAGCAAAGGAACCTTTTTTTTTAAACGACAAATTCGCGAATGGCCGCGATTGCTTTAATCGTCTATTTAAAAACAAAAAAGAAAAACCACAAAAAACGCTTCCGACGATCCACAGACCGCTCTCCGTTCGATGTCCGCCAAGTGCCAGTTCCCGTGCGAAGTGTGTCAGTATGTCTGTATGTATGTGTGTGTAGCATCTGTGTGTATGTATGTGTGTGTGTATGTATAAAAAAAAGGGGGCACAAACGATATCATCCCAGTTACTGTTAGCGATGTAAGTGGAGCGCACCAACAGGTGGCCAACACTTGGTTGGCTACTTTTGGTCTCAAGCGTGTCCGTACGTGTCGCGATCTAGATAATCTATTGTCCATACATTAATCCCACATCTAGTGTTTAGGATTCCATACTGTGTACATAGCAGCTCTCCCTCCCTTCTATTTAGCATTTAGGTAAACCTTGTAGATAGACAAAACAAACAAAAATCGATCGAAAGCAGGACTATCCGATGGACAGTTTACAGGGAACAGTTTGCAGGCGAACGGCGAGCTTATTGGATCAACAAAAGAAAAAAAAACAGGATCCTGCCGATCATTTACCCCCTCCCCCATTTTAACCACCTACATCCCCCTCCCTTCCTTTTATACCAAGAAAGACTGAGTAGAAATTAACGCGCCAAAAAGTATGCTTTTGCTGTTTAGTAGCTTTTGTGTTTAGTAGTGCTTGATCAAAGTCGATCGACGAACCCTCCCCCTCGTGGGATCACTGTGTATGTATGTATCTGTCTATGTGTGTGTGTGTATGTGTGTGATGTAAATGTAACGTCTCCTATCTGCGATAATAACCAACATAATAGGGGATGATCATGTAATGGGGAGGTAGATCGTAGCGCAGCAACTTCAACCGAGCATTGAGAGTGAAGCGATCAAGGAACAAAATCCGATTCTCGCAGAACATTGATTCGTGTTCGCCCACCATTCCGACACCTCACAAAGCACGAGAGAGAGGGAGAGAGACGCTTAAGTGACACTCGTATGTGGAAGGAAAACGGAAACGAAAGACAGCAACAAGCGACGAACCCGATTGACAATCTGTTCTTTTTTCGTCACCGTCAACGATCACTTGTCACCTCGCACGGGAGATGGGACGGAGACGCAGATGGTCCGCGGAGACCACCGAACCGTTCCCCTAGCAACCCCTCCGTCATTCCTTCCCCCTAAAAGGCCGCCACGAAAGCGCCACGGAACCACGTTGCACGAGCCCGGTGCCAGGCTTTACACCGGTCTCGCTGCCATACGTCCTGTTGCGTGTCCTTGCGCGGTGTGTCCTTGTCGGAGGAGTAATGTAGAGGAATGCCAGGGAAGAGGGGGTGAGAAGATTGTGGTCAGCGTTTTCCCGACCGACAAAACGCAACGCGCCCGCAATCTTTTCATTCCCTGAGGGGAATTGTTCCAAGGGATGCAAAGGCCATTCTGCGTCGCGCCCGTCCGCTCTCGATTCTCGAAGAATCATTTTACGAAGTAGGGCATCGTAAGGTGTGTGAGGTAGTAGTGATGTTACGGTACGGGAAGCCGATTGTAGGATTGGTGTTCAGATTGTTGCTTCTTTTTCGGTTTCTAAAGCGTAGTACTTCGCTCTATAGAATTCCTTTCGATCACTCGCTTCAAGTCTCTGTCCAGTGTATTTGTGTGTGTGGCAGGATGTGTCGCGGTTCCTTGCTGAGCTCCTTGCTCGGTGTTTTGTCAGTCTACAACTCCCTATTTGCGCACGCTAGAGCCTGTGTTTAGTGTTCGAGGTGTGCGCTTAGTAGTCTTAGTCCAAGTCCTTCAGTTTGCTTTTGCTCCGATTATAGATAGGCGATAAGTGCGTTTAGTAGTTAGATAGCTAGCTAGCAAGATGGAGGTGGCTTAGTGGCTCTCAGCCTCATCCGCCGTTCCCGTGTTGATTGATTGTTCTACACAATAAGCATCCCCTTTTATACATATTGTTCGTAAGCGTGATGTAGTATCAGCCAGGGAGCGACACGGAGAAGCCGCGTGTACGTCCGTATGCGTATGTATTGTATTGCTGTACTGTAGATTGTAACTGTCTAGGTCCGGTTTTTTCTTTTTCGTTTCGCTTTAAAAACAAAATTCGCGGAACTTTACGGAACGCAACCGCATGTAACTGTATTGTATTGTGTATTGCGTAAGTAATTTATTAAAAACACAGACGAGACTAGGCTGGTGAGGTGTGAGGTGGGGTGCTAAATAGGAGCCAAAACCAACCAATGCGAGCTTACCATCCGGAAGGGAAATTTGGAATGTGTGCTACCGGATGCTACATTTGTACATATTATGCGCGTTTTTTATAAGAAAGCTAAACAATCACCACCACCAGCACCACCACCAGCAACGCGTTCCGATCTCCTTACCCTCCCCTTTTAAACGGAACAAAACCGCTTATTTCGTCTCGTTGAACCAAATTATAAATAGGAAAAGGACGTTCAGGTCCCAACAGAATAGCAAAATCGTAGTCTAAATTGAGAAAACAAACATTTTGTAACAACCGGATTGTGAACGTTGAAAAAAAAAAACACCCGAAGCACAAATTGTAAAGGATTGTCTGTTTTTTTTTTTTGTAAAACCAAACACCCCAAAACCCCAGATCCGAGGAGATACCGAGCGGAACGTAAATCAATTTCGAAATAAAAGAGAAAGTTAAAAAAAAAGAAAAAAAAAACCATTACTACCATCGTGCCATTTATTGATGTTGCTGGTGTTCGTGGAAAATGGAAAGAAAAAACCGCAAGTGGCATTAAACCTATCCACAACTAGCCAACATCCATTCCATCCAGGGAAGGGGAAATGCAACGCCCAAAAGGGATGAAGAAGATTGTTGATGACATTTGTGGCCCCATCATGGAAGAAGGGGTGGCCACAACGCTCACTGGCCGTGTAAATTACTCATCGATTGTCACGCGTGCGTCACCTTCAACGTCAGCTTCGATGATCGTTCGGTTTTCCTCTTTTCCATTTAAAGGCTTTCCCTCTCTCTCTCTTTCTTTGTCTCTCTAGTGCGCGTGCGAATTCCATTCCCGCGTTGTTCCGCTGGGATTATCGATCGATCCTGGTGGCCTTGTCGGTCGGTGTCGGTCTGCTGGGGGTCTCGGTCGCTGCGCGATTGTCGAGTAAGGGTCGGGTTATTTAAATTAATCGCAATCACCATCACCAGCCGTACCCCAAAGGGGGCTGAGCCAGCAATGTCACGGTCACGGGCAACGGAATTCACACCAAATCCGTACTTGTCACAGACCCTTTACAACCTTTAATCGCATCCCACCGCGTCCACCCTTCCATCCACGGAACTCGGATGAATATGTCGGAGGCTCTGGGTCCGCCTAGGAGGTCCGGGCACTGGGCTGGAATCCCTATTTTGGTGCGACCGATCGCTGGTGCACTTGGCACCATCTTGGCTCACTGGTGGTGGTGCGGCTCTGCGGTATGAAATTGATTTAAATTGAATGGAAGCGACACAAGCGATCGGTGCGATCTGTAAAAGGACCGAGAAGCACCGAGAAGTTGAGATTGAAGCCCTTCATCCGTGGTGTTGTTGTTGTTGAGGTAGGTCTCCGGGAGTTCCACCGGGGGGCCAAGGTGGGGGGGGGGGGGAGTCCGTGTTAACCGTGCGGGGACAGCGTGTTAACTAAAGCTCCGCGCGCGCGAGTTAATCGAGCAATGTTAACGAGCCTGCGCGCCATCGGTGTAACGTAACGAGCGCATTGCAAGCAATAATTTGATGCAGAATAAATCGGTTACTTTTTTGTCCTCCAGGTGAAGGAGCCGGCCTTGAGCCGCCGGTTGTCACTAGAGGTTTCGCGGATCGGTCACGGTGCGCGCGCTCCGCTGGTTCTTAATCTAACCAAATCGCGATCGAAGCGGCGACGATCATGACGATGGTGTTGGTAATGTTGCTGCATGGAATGAGGTATCAATTAGTGAAACATTCGAGGATGTCCCGAGGGTGCGTGCGTGTGTGTGTGTGTGACCCCTCGGCCAAATCGGTCGACGATCAACGCAATCCTCTTCTCGCGCTCCGCGGTATGCTCCAGCATTCCCGGGAGCATTTGGTATCTCTGTTGGCGTATTTTTTTCTTCTCCGCAACCAACCAGCAGCCCGGGAGTGATTTTTCAGTGGTCAGTGGCCCACAGTGACCAGTGCCGGTGAGGGAGGGAGTGAGCCGTGATTCGAAATCGGATTATCGGAATCGGATGGAAATGAGGAAATAATTAAACAATTCGCCACCACCGACCTGTGAGCCGGGGAAGATAAGGGTGGTGGTGGTGGTGGTGGTCGCCGTTTGCTCCCACGGACACTCAGCTTCCCATGCAGACATCGGGGCTCGATTTGCGGATCTCACGGATGCTCGCTCGCTCGCTAAGCCCGCCCGATGACCGCAAACGCACATCCTCGAAGCTCGAGAAGTAACGCCTCGGAATCTTGCGCGATAAAACGCCGGCCGTGTGTGTGTGTGCTTGTGTGTGTGTGAGCGTAGGTTGCGAACTCGCGCGCGCGCGGACACCAGTCCAGGGTCCAGTTTAATTTTTCTCACCTTCTTATAAAATTTCGAACGCCTCGTTTTGCGGTTTTTGTTGCTGTTGGTTCTGGCCGCTGGCCATCGCTTCGGTGGATTGATTCGGCGGTTTTTGGGGTCCCGGCGGCGGAGGGCGAGTGGTGGAATTTGATCTTTTAATGGACGGATGAAGGATAAATTACGATAATCGGTACGGGAAGGGAGAGAGAGGGTGGTTCGGGAGCCCTAAAAGCGATTGTATCCGACCACAATCGCGGCTGCTGTCTGCGCGACGCACGAGTCGAATCGAACCTGTTTGCTGCGGTCTGTTGCTGGTGCCCTTTTGAAGGTGGGGGATGGGGGTCGCGCGCGATCCTCAATGGAGTCATTTCGCGTGTGAATTGCGCACAACATCCCAGTCTCCTGTCCGGAGTTGGCTTTTGTCGCCACAGTCAGGGAGCCGAGAACGGTATTTGTTACAAACTTGAAGCATCTTTCATAATTTGGATTGATTGTGGTCCCTTTTTTTTGTTTTCTATTTTCCTTTCCATCGAAGAGGTTGTTGTCCGGGTTTGTCAAGAAGGCGAAGAGCTGTCAGAGCATTCGGAGTTGTGTTTGAGTGATCATAGTAGCCACAGCTTGTAATATGGGATTTCATTAGATTAAAAACTTATATTCTTTATTTCTTTAATATAAACTAAAGCATGATACTAGCAAATTTGACCACAGAACGTCCAATAATATAAATTCATCGCTTAACGCTTGATTCCGAAATACGATTTGGCAGTACTCGGCTACATCTTGTAAAGCAAACATAGAAAACGTCGCATAGTCTATCATTACTCTTGAGCAACGTTTGTGTACGCCCGACATGTCAAAAAGAAAGGAGCAAATCTAAAAGGTATTTGAGCTAGTGATGTGTTCAGTTCTGTTACAGCGAAGGCACTGGGAGTAGAGCCCATTCGCAGACTGGATATTAGAAAAGTTGATTTTCTAACTGCTACATATTGAAGTTCAATATTTTCTTCTAAACAAGACGAACATGACATTCGTTGGACATCGCACAAGACATTTTAATACTGTATTCGCAACCAGTGTTTCATTATTACGTCATCCTCTCGCTCTCTATGTGCCTTCGAGTTTAGATCTAAAAGAATTGCATCATCCTGTTGTATGGGAAGTCACGCGGAATGTATCATCATTTCAGCTTACGTTGGCGTGGATCTTCAGTTGATCTAATGCCGACAGAGTCATCTATTCGTTGGGAAATTGAGATCTTTGGCAATCATAAAATTTTCTTGATTTTGATTTTCAAATATGGTAAGCTTATAAGAAGAACTCCTCTACAATAGTACAGGAATAGACCTAAAGAGTACAGCAAGAAGAATCGATCAGAGCACTTGGGGTAGTAACCTATACGAATGCTATAGGAACAAAGCAAGCAAAAAAGTGTTAAGATTTGATTTACATTAAGCTGCATTAATTACCAATAATAAACAATAGAATCGAGTCAAAAGGTTAATGTGGAATTCGA
>NC_064874.1:75288556-75291056 GCF_943734745.1 Anopheles darlingi | reverse complement strand
GAAAGGGAATAGTGGCGAGTGTTATCATAATTTACCATTTGTGTGACTTTATGGTGTCTCCGGGAGTTCGCTCGATTGCGTGGTTATTAAACTCGCTACAAAATTGTTTTTTTTTCTTTATCGGACGACGTCTGCTGCTGGAACCATTTGCTCGACCGTTTTGTTCTTATCAAACGGCTCCTCTCTCTCTCTCTTTCTCTTCCCTGCCGCTGCCATATCCATTAAAATACCAACTTGACTTGACCAACGAAGGACTGCTGCCGATGATGCCGATGATGCTTATGCGCTGGTCTTCTCTGGTCTCTGGAACCAATTTGGGGTGCATTATCAAAAGTGAAAGCAAAAGGGTGCAAAGGAGCATCCTGCTCTCTCTCTCCTTCTCGCTCTGCTACAGAGTGCGCTGAAGAGTAGGTAAGTTATGGAAAGCACTAAATCACCTTGCAACCTCCGCGTCGAGCATAAGCTTTTGAAGGGGTTGTAATGTGCGCCCCGCACAGAGTTGTCCGTTGTCGATGTTGTTGTTGTTGTGGTGGTGGTCATTTCGAGGCATTAAAACCGACTCCGACCGACCTTCCAAAGCTTCTGCCTCCAAGCACTCGGCCACCGCACATAGCATGCCGGGGGTTTCGACGCCACGACTCCACGACTCCGCGACTCCGGTTGCTGTTCCTTCGGTTGCTGTGATGCACATCTCAAGGTTTTATGCGTTTTGCTCCGTAACGAAACGTGTGCTGCGTGTGCAACGCAGTAGGCCAACATTCTCGTCTCGTCTCGCATCTCGTGCCCGTGTGCCTCGGTATGTGTGTGTGTGTGTGTGTGTCCGACTGGTGGTGCTTCGAAACATGTTTTTCGAGTGCTCTCTCGAGGTGGAATTTGAAAATGCGTCCTCAAGCCCAGCGGAACTCAGCGTGGGACTGTGGTGGTCGCGTCGCCACTCGTTTCGATGCTTCGTTTGATTTCACAATACCACCAGCAGCAGCAGCAACAGCAACAGCAGCAACAACAACCGACGAAGTGAAATTCAAAGCTTCCAACGCCCTTTTTTGGACTCTAATCTCTACCCCCTCCGTGGCCTCCGTCGTCGTCTTCTTCTCCTCCTCCCCCCCTTCTGGGGTTGATGGGCAGTAGCAGGTTGAATTCCGTTGGTCCGAAAGCGATTCGAAAGACAGCAGGCGCAGGGAAGCAGGGAACCGAAAGTATAATCCTTTTGTGGGATCCATAGCAGCAGCAGCTTAACAGCAGCAACAGCAGCAGCAACAGCAGCAGCAGCAGCAAGTTTAAATGTAGATCACGCACCCGCGGGTCGGTGACTGTCGCCTTGATAAACGGGACCGGGAGAACAAGTGACGAACCCCTCGACGACGGATCGATTACATCGATGTGATCCGGTTCCCCGGTCCGGTCCGGCCGCGCGTGTCATCTCCACCAAGTCCCTTCCGTGCCCTAACGCGGGTCTAGCCAACAGTGACACTAAATAGCGGCAATCAGTCATTATTAATCCAAGCAACCTGTGAGCGTGATTTTTTTTTTGTGTTGAATCGTCACCATCGATGCGTCCACCGCCATTCCAGGTAATGCCGACGAAGGTAGCGAGAAGCGTGACAATGTAGCGAGAAGCACTTACTGTAGTTGCGCGATGGCGTCAACGCAATGAATCATCGGATCGCTGCCGAGCAATTAGAGAACAACATTTCGATCATTCTTTCGCCGCCGTGGACGCGGCATTCACCGAAAATCTGGGGACAAGAGTTTCCAATTAGAACTGTCCGTCAGATAAGGTCGTCGTCGGCACCGTCGGCAATGGTCCCGGCCCGGTTGGTGCCGGAATGTCGATCGCGCTTCGATATTTTTGTTCGGGGCCGGCTATCGGGGTGAGAAATCGAACGAATGTTTTTTATTTTTGAACGAGGGGGAAAATTCTTCCTCCATCACCATCACTACATGATCACGAAGGCATTCCAGAGAACTTAAGGGATCTCGGGATGAAAGCAACCTTCGGAGCAATCGTTTCTTTTGATTGATGCAAGTAAAATTGAAGCAGATCAAGTCATTCTCGGGGCAACTGGAGGGTATTTAAGAGCGAGTGAGCGTCAGTCTGATGGAGCATAAGTTGCGTCAAGAACGCTCTCCCAGATCGCGACTTTGCAAAACAAATCCGCGAAGCAATCATCGCGCTCCTTGCCTTTTGCTCTGTACGCGTAGCGCGTCATCGAATTGTTCTTCGATGGGAATCCATTCATCGGAACCAAAGAAGGGCCAGGGGGGCAGCGGAGCGGGGGTTCGTGGATTCCCGGTTGTTTAATTTATGAACAACCGATAGGCTGAGGTCGCCTCCCTGTCGCCTTAATTGGCATACATTTTTCGGTTGTTTTTAGCTGCTGATAACGCCATGCGCCCCTGGGGATCGAGGGGAAGCAATATCCACCGGGCCGGGGAGCCAAAGGCTGAAAATAAACTCCAAGCAACGGAAGACAACAGACTAGGGGGAAAAAACGCACAC
>NC_064874.1:75273556-75281056 GCF_943734745.1 Anopheles darlingi | reverse complement strand
GGCCATTGAGACTAGTAATAGTATATCTGAAAGTGTTCGCCATCAGGCTAGACACAGTATCTTAAAACTAACGAGGATACAATAAAAAATGAGACTGATAAATCCGAAATCCGTTTTACTGCATTTGAAATGCCACCCCAACGATAAGCAAACAAAGTGACGTAAGCCTTCCTCTCTATCTACTATCTGTGTGCATAGGCTATTATGCGGTTTAACACGAGTGTGTGTGTGTGTGTATCGCTCGCTCGTAGCATTTTTTTTATGGGTCGACCACTTTTATTTCGATCGTTTTTAATGTCTTACTTTAAGCCGCGGGACCACCACCAACGGCAACCGGGACGCAGCACGTGCAAAACAACGGAGCGTGATCTTCGGAGGGACTCCCAAGCCTTGTTATCATCGCCATAACATAATGTCTTAGTAAACGCTCTTTACCTCCGCGTTGCGAAACGGATGCTGCGTGGTCACGAGGCTTTCGAGGACTCTGCACGCACCGTGACTCTCACCGGTGCTCCGGGTGGTCGCCACGGGCCGGGCGAGAGGACGAAGTCAACGCAAACGCGTGGCGGTGGCGGAGGGCGGGCGGGCGGGCTGCATTTTTATGATTATTTTGGAACTCCAGAATTTATGGTCATAATATTTTGTTCGCGTCCCCGGACCAGCGGGCCCCGGGAATCGACTTTTAAATCGACTTCGGGCCGTCTTCGCACAGCCTACTGCGCTTCCCCTGTCCCCAGTTCCCTCCTCCCTGGAAACGGTTGTTTCGAAATCGTCGAAGGTTAAGATGTTGCTGCTGCTGCTACTTCGATTGCTGCTGATGCGGTTTCGTGTTCGACCATCATCTGGGGCCACTGAATGCTGCTGCTGTTGCTGTTGCTGGTGGTGGTGGTGGTGGTTCCACTATCTCGAAACCATATTTTATGCCACTGTTAAAAGCTTTCAGCGTGCTGATGGTTGCACCAAACAGAGTGAGTGGGTGAGTGAGTGAGAGGGTGGGGAAATCATTGGCAGTTTGTTTCCCGCAGCCGCATCCTTCGCACGGACCTATCTCACCAGCCAACGATGGTCGATTGCGTGAGGTGGTGTACCTGCACGCGAGACAAGGAACTGTCGGTTGGTTGGTTGGTTGGCCACGACCTGCGGACTGCGGACAGCACACGACGATTGTTGATTATTAATTAAAATACCTTCCACTATATGTGTGTGGCATTCGGGAACACGAATCGAAGGCGAACGACGGCCAACCAGTGGCCGCTGGTGGCGCGACCAGCGCCATCATCGGCGAGGATACCATTAGCATCAAAACCCAATTAATCAATGCCAAATAAATGTTTTCCTCCGTGCGATGTTCGACATCAATCATTAATATTTTCCAGCAGCAGCAGCAGCAACTCCCTTCCTTCACCTCGTCCCGGTGGTCCTTGCGGGCCCCACACAGCACAACATTCCTAATTTACACTCCGGCGTGGTGCATGGTGCGGTGCATGACGATGATGATGATGATGCACTGAGGATGTCGAAGGATGGATCCAGCCATCGCCAGCCAGTGCCATATCTGCCACGGATACAGCAGCAGGCGGATAGGGAGGGAGGTTGGCTTGTAAAACATAAAAGGGCGTCAGGTACGCCCTGCACACGGCACATCGAACATAAACATGAACTTGGGCTTGACCAAAATCGAATTCAAAATTATGATGTTTGCTCGGCGGCTCCGTGGCCGCGCCGCTGCTCCTTGTGGTGTTCTTCGCCCCTTGTAAGGGTGCGCACGACGGCGGCCAGCGGCCAAGCCAGGCTAGCGAGCAACCGGATCGAGCACCAGCGAGCGAGCACCAACGAAGGGCTACCGATGATGATGATGATGCGGTTCGATCTCCCGGGTGACCGACGACGGCGTGCAGTCCATCTTCGCGGACGCGCTTTTGTGGACGTGGAAGGGGAAGGGGAAGAGAGTGCGGGGGGAGGGCCACTGGGTGCCGTGGGTCGACGATCTGTCGCGCGGTCACCACCGCAGCGGGACACTTTTTAATTTCATTACCAACGCCATCACTGGCTTTGCTTTAATAACTTTTATGATTTCAAGCACAAGAAGAGGTGGGGAGGGGGGATCGATAAAGGGCCCACCGAGAACGCGACCACACAAGCCACACAATGCGCCGAGCGCCTCAAAGAGACGCGACGACCCGCCGGCCGAGTGAGTGATTTTGGTTTCTTTGTTCCGCGCTCGCGCTCGCGCAAATCCCCGCGAACGTTCATTAAAACATTGTATTGACCTCGCTACCTTTACTCTCTTTCACACACACACAAACGCAGAGAGGGATCTGTGTTTTTTTGCTTGCGTTCGAGATCGATTTATTAAATTAATCCGTGATCGAATCGCTAACTCCGCGGGGGGGTTCGTCGCTTTCATCTGTTCCTTCCTCGGGGAGCGTTGATGTCTTTCGTAATTGAGTTCGGCTTCGGCCGTACGCAAGAGCGAGAGAAAGAGAGAGAGACACTTTCCAATCGCGGTGGGCGCCCCCTCAATCCCATTCTTGGGAATCGATCCTTTGACACGCCACACGTGCGTTGCCTCCTTACTCTCTTCCTTTCCTTTCCTTTCTTTTTGCGGTTCTCCGCAAAGATCGTTCCGAGGATCGCCGCTGGCAGGTATGGTACCGCGCTGGCTACTATACACTAGCGCCAGCGTCCCCGATTTCGTTCCCTCGACGACTCGACGCCATTCCATTCCCAGGGGATTTTCTGCCCGATCGAATTAGTGATGACGATGACGACGATCGGTCTCCGGTGGTGGCGGGTTGATCGTGGCCGTTGGCCGTACTTTGGAACAAATTAACTTGGACCGTTTTGATCGATTTCGTCTTTAGGCGAGCGTGTGTATGTGTGTGTGTTCTCCTCATTTCACGTCGCTGATGTCGCTATCACTTTCGCGCACGTCATCATTGTGATTGTGATCGCCAAGGATCGCGGCCGCTGACCAAGGGAAAGCATGAAGGGAAGGGAAGGAGCGGGGGAGCTGGCCCTCCAGGGAATGCCGGATCGGATCCGGTATCGCGAATCGCGACCGTACTTCATCAGCAGTAATTGAAATGGCGCTCGGTCGCGGTTTTTCGCTCGAGGCCCAATTGGAACGTTTTTTCTTCTTCGCCTCCTCGCGTGATCCTCATGATCGCGCTGATCGCTTCGCTTTCGCTACGAATGATGCCCTCGCTCATCGCCTGGTGAGGTGGCTCTGGCGAGAGGGGAGGGATTTACTTTTTCCAATTAATTGCTGCAGGGCGATCGCGCAGTGATCGCCCGAGAGAACGCGGCGATTAGGGTCATCAGCGCTTTGTTTCGCGATCGCACTTTAATGCGCTCCGATCGGTTGTGTGTGTGTGCGTGTGTGCGCCCACGAGTGGACTTCATTTTGAAACGCGATCTTCTGTTTCCTGGTCCTTGAACGGGCTTGCATTTCAATTAATGAATCAATTTATGAAAAAGAAAAAAACAGAAGGAGAAAAAAAACACATTTAATGCAACGATTATCAAACGCCATTCATGATCATGAGCGAGTGCGAGCAAGCGCCATCATCAGCCACTGATTGAGATCTCCGCACAGGCACCGCGGTGATAGCCCGCCGCACCATTAGAATTCGGTCTAATGGAGCCAGATCGGCACCTCCGAAGAAGAAGCGACCGTTTTGCTACCTTCTGGCCATTGTTGTTTTTTGTTTCTTTCTTCTCTTCATATCAAGGGATCCGACCATTCCCGATCGTGCCGATCCACGAAGGGAAAAGGCCGCAGTGAGAAAAGGGCGGCGACGACGACGACGACGACTCATCTACTAATGCATCCTAATAACAGAGGACCGCGCAACGTATCAACACGAATCTTCGTACGTTCTGCGCGCTCACCCGCTGTTTCGTGGGTTTCACGGGTTCCTTCGTCGCCCTTTTTCGACCCAAAACGGATGGTGGTGGCGGAGGCCCCCGCTAATGGATGCCGATCCGCAGACGCAGGCGGCGTCCACCTTCCACGGAGGTCCTCGCGCCTCCCGAGAGAGAAAGAAAGAAGAAAGAACGAGCGAGGTGTCCACGTGAGGCGCGCAGCGCGTGTAAATTGATGGTGGTGGTGGTGGTGGTGGTGGTGGTGGGGATCGGTGTCGGCAGCCACCTTCCGAGGTCTGCCACGGCCACGGCCACGCAGCCAAACCACGAAAGGAACCGGTGCCGGGCAGAAGAATAACAAATTTCCAAATTAATATAAATTATACCTTGCGGGGCACACCTTTTATGTTGCGCGTGTATGTTGTGGCTTCCACGACACAACACTCTTCTCTGTCTGCCGGTCGGTGTGTCGGTGTGTGTTCGGTGGTTCGGAGGTTGTTTTAGAACCGACCGGCCGGCGGTCGGTGAAAATGAAGATGCTTCACCTTGGCGCACGATCGGATCGGATCGCCTATTGCCCAGAAGAATGATGTGGAAGATGCTGCTGCTGCTGCTGCTGATGATGATGATGATGGTCTACGGAAGCGTTCAATATTTAGACCACCTTCGACGGAGAAGCGAAACGTGTTCTTATGGGAAACAGAAGAATGGAACGGACAAGAAATGCTCGAAGGACTCAACGGCGCTGATATCGCGGATCAAACGTACGATCGATCGGGATTTCCTTTTCTTTCTTTCATGAATGAAGCGCAAAGTGATCGGTCGGGGGTTTTTGTATGTAATCGATTCCCGTGTTCGACGTCCTGCGCCCCGTTTTGTGCTACGTCATTTGCTGCGTCGTCCATCGTCGCGGGCGGTTCAGTAGCCGGCACCATTAGAGAGGTCGAATGATGTGGTGAGAAAGTCTCGAAAGTCACACGCAGGCGGAGGCGTTATGTTGTGTAGCGCCTTCGAGCATTAGACGAAGGACGACGCCGCTCCTTCGGTTCACACCCATTCATATCGGGCGGCCATTTATGGTGGGTTCTCATTCGCGATCACGATCGCTGTCTGTGTGTGTGTGTGTGAATTCTGCGTCTGCGAGACGGCAATTGGAAAACGATTTTCGTGCCTTTTACCTGGAGGATCTTCCGATTGTTCCGAAAAACTCGCAACCAAATCGATCCAAATTCCTTCGCTGAGGAAGTCGAGACCAGAAATTGGGAGGCATGCGGTGAAGGGTACCGACAGCCAAACGCGTTGCGTGTGGTCCTGATGGATCCGCATCCTCTGGATTTTTTGTTATATTTCTGCTTCTGCGAACGAAAAACGCGATTATTTTCAGCCTCCTCCCTCCGGAAAGGTCCGTTCTTTTCGCGCCAGAACGAAACATAGAGAGAGAGAGAACCCGGTTCGAGGGGTGGTCCGCGGCCAGCCGTATGCGCCAATAATGTGTCGGGAAATAAATTATTAAATCGCACCCCCTCCTTCTTCCTCCAACCCTCCTTGAACGGAGGCGATCGCGGAGATGAGTGTTGCCCCAAAATGCTACCCAACATTAATTATCTTGGGACTGGGATTCCGTTTCTGGTGGTCTGCGATCCCGGGGCCCCCTTATTCGCCAAAAGAAAAAAAAAACACAAACCGATTCCGATCGATTCCGAGAGGCTCTTCCGAGCGCTTGGTTCATATGGCACCAGCCACCAAGAGAAGCCATAAATCGATCGAGAGTGTTCCTGTTCCTGGTTGGGGCAGCGGGCGTTATGGTGGTGTGCTGAGCCACCCAAAAAACCTAAATCGATCACATTCCAGCGTGTCACATCATCATGACATTACTCCAGAGCGGTATGAAGCGCTTGAAGGGGAGAAGGGTGATAATTATGTAAATTGGCGCTCGTTAAATTAAAGCGAGCTTGGTTTGGTAGCGATCACCGCGGTCTCCGTCGAGCCGTGGGTGGTGTTGGATGCACGGAATGGACCGAAATTCCGTGGGTGGCCACGACTCGTGCGGCTTAAGCCGGCAACCGGCCACCGGCGAGGTGGAAGTGAAAAAAAAGACACTAAAACGGAACAAATTAGTAGCCATATTTAGGGATCGGAGGAGGAGGGTGGCATCCCGAAAGCATTAAAAAAACATTCCCGGGGCCCCTTCCCCCGAGGCTTCTTGTTCTGCTCTGCATATTGATCACAACAACAGAGCTCTCAACCAGAACATCATTCCAATGACCACGACGACGAAGGTATTTGTTGGAGCATTAGGAGGGTTTTGAGATCGAAACCCTCGAAAACACACACATTCCCCGGTGTCCTCGGGGGTCTCCGGGGGTCTCCGGGGGTCTCTGGCGAGCGTGCGTGCGCGCGCGCGCCGATGGAGTCTCGCCATTGTTTAATTAACCATTTTGTTTGGGGGAACAGATAATCCGGATCGCGGGACCCTCGACACGGGCACCGGCACGGGAGGATGACAAAAATGATTCGCGTTTTATTGCCACCCGGGGCCCGGGACACACCGGACCGGCGCGCGGGGCCTAAAACTTCTAAACGACGCGACCAATAACTTAATTGATCGCGCCGGTGGTCATGTGTGAAGATGCTGCTGCTGCTGTTGCTGCTGTTGCTGTGCGCCTATGTGTGACTCACTAATTGAACCACACACACGCACACACAGAGGTAGACATTTTTGGTGGTTTAGTGGTTCGCGGATCAACTCTCCTCCTCCGCCTTCGGATCGGAACCCATTAGCCAGCAACAACGGGGCTAGAGATCCGTTCGGTCAAGGAAAAAAAAAACGGGCATACAATGGTCGCCGATGATTGCGACGTTGCGTTGCTCGCGGCACGTCAATCTTGATGATGGCTCCCGGACCATGCGGGCTTTCAGGTGAATCAGAGCCAGAGGTGGTATTCAGCGGTCGGAGTCAGTGGATCGGAATGTTTCGCCAAACCACCTCCATTCGGCTGTTGTTGTTGTTGTTGTTGGGGAGGAGCATTATTGTGCTGCGTCATGGTCAGGGACGGTGGTCGTATCATGACGCGTCATCGACGTTGCGTTATCCGCGACGCTTTTTCCAAGTTTTTTTTTTCGGGGGGAAACGACGACGACGACGACATTTGGAGCAATCGCAGTATTAATCATTCCATTTCGGTGGAATCGGTGTGTGGGATGCCGCGTTTCAGAGACGCAGATAAATGTCATTTAAGAGGAAGGAATGGTAGTGAGCAAACAAAACGTCTAATGGCGTCAACTCGGCTCATTAGTAGAGGAACGTCCAATGATGTGATGTGATTCATTGTAATGCAACTCCGGCAATCGATCATCAGCGTCAGTGACACTGTTCCTCGGTGACGCTTTCGATTGATAAGATGCTTCGTTGTGGGCCTTGGGTTCAGGATTAGCTTCCTGAGAAGCCATCTTGTGTTGAACCTACGACTGCGATCCGTAAGTAGCTTTAAGTAGTTGTGACAGACGCCTTGCATGCAAGGCAAGTGCAAATCATGCTCTCGCGCTCTCACAAAAGCCCACTACCTCCTGCGACCGACCTGGAAGGCGCGCTTGGCTGTCGATTCGCTCGCTGCTCGATTGAAAATGAAAACA
>NC_064874.1:75268556-75271056 GCF_943734745.1 Anopheles darlingi | reverse complement strand
ACACTTGCACTCCAACCGCATGAACTGCTTCACCGCCTGCAGCGACAAGAGAAAAGAGAGCGACCACCACCGGAGTGTTGAGGTGTTGCCAGGGCCTAGGGGGGCCGGGGACACCACCGGCCAGTGTACTTACCAGCCGGCCAGCGTTGCTGTTGTGCAGCCGGACCAGCGTCTTGATGTCGCTCTTCTTGCGCAACCGAGCGTCCAGGAAGTCCTTCGATTTGCGCACGCCAAAGTTGACGTTATCGTCGCAACCGCCCCACTTCCACTTTTCCTCCTGGCCGCTCGTCAGTATCGTCAGAGTGGCCGGTAGCTCCGGTCTGCTGCCACCTGCTGCCGGTCCTGGTCCGATTGTTGCACCACCGACCGCAGTCCGTGGCGGACCACTCGGTTTCAGATGTCGCTGGTTGCGACGCCTGTTGTTGTTGTTGGAGCCACGGCGCGGTTGCTGGCGGTGGCGGCCAGCCTGGCCTCTGTCCGGATTCGAGCCCGCACCTTCCATACTGTAGGACGGGTTGGGCTGGTACGGTGCGATCAGTATGCCGGCAACGTTGGTTCGGCTCGTTGGACTCGCTGGACCACCACCACTGGCCTGCTGTTGTCCCCTTCGTGCTGCTTGGCCACCACGGCGACCTACACCGGCACCGGCACCGTGTCCGCGGCCGTCCTCCTTCGCACGCGAATGCTTCTGACAGGAGCACTCGAGCAGATCGCCCATCGTGCAGGCCTTTGTCACCGCGTACGTAATACCGGCAGCCGTGATCGCGTGCACGAACGCCGTCTCGCGCGTATCTGTGGGAAATGAAACAACAACACAAAAAAGGACGGAAAACCGAAACGTTAGATCAACAAACTTAATGGCACATGATCGCGGATCGCGATTGATCGAACCGCATCGAGCAGAGGCGTAAAGCTACCAATTGCTGATCGATCTCGAGCACTCGATCGCGTTGCGTCGCATTTACATAAACTCCACTGAGGGGTGGATAAGTGCGTTCAAGTGTCAGGTAGTGGGGCCCCTAAGGCGTAAGTGAAAACATTTCAAAACACCCAAAAACCACGGAGCGCGAGCAGGAGGATAAGGAGTAGTAGAAGTAGTAGTAGGAACCGTGCCCGTGGTGCTAATTGGTGGCACCACATCAACATCTTTCACGCCGAAAGGTAAATAGCTGCCAAATCAGGTTGACGACGACGACGACGGCATCAGCGACACCAAACTTTTAAACATTTACTACACGCTACATGCCACACCGAGGGGCGAACGACTGTCAACATGGCTCATCATCATCATCGGCATCGGTATCGACCGAAACTATGTACTACCGTCGCCGTCGGGTTGAGCTAATATTTGTCCTGACGCCCAGCTTTTCGGCAGAAGGCCAGAGGCTTGGATGAAGTTGTGAAACTGTTACCGGTTGACGGCGCCTCACCGGCGATGGGTGTGGGATTGAGTTGTCGCACACACACGCACACACACACGGGCCTTCGTCATGGTAATGGAGCTGGCGCCCACCTACGCGCGACAGGCGCGCTTCGGACACTTTATGGGCCCCCGGGGAGGAAATTGCGCAAAATGGCAGCAATGGGGAAGCGGTTGCTGGTCCCGGTGTTGATTGATTCATTCGCCGGCTGCTGGGTTAGGTGTCGCGATGGGATGGCGACAGTGCGGTGTGATTTCCATAATCGCTTTGTTTGTTTACTGTTTCTGATTTTCTGTTTGATTTGTTCGCCTTACCAATTTCATCTTTGAAGTTTGAAGTAGCAGCAGCAGCAGCAGCAGAAGCAACGGCAAATGGTATGAATTAGCATTAACCAACTAGAGAGTAAGCTGTATATTGGTGGCTTGGCTTGCTCAACATTAGTAGCTGTTTTTTTACTTACTAAAATTTTCGCCCCCTTTTTGGTATGCTGGGCTTTTTAGGTGCTTTGTAAATTTCGCTACCCTTTAAAGGCGTTGTTAAATCGCTTATTGTTGACGTTGAGTTGACGTGTAGGTCAACTCTATGGGTCAGATTTGTTTTACAAAATGGTGGTGTCCTATTGGTCCTATCACGAATATCACGATTAAAATTAAATTGTTGGGTGAAATTTAAAGGGAACCAACAAAATTAACGATTTCTATCGAATCCAGACGATTTGTTAGCGAAATCCCGATTGAATGTGTTTAATTTTGAGGCAATTCGATGCAAATGATATAGCTGAGTCCTTTATCTAACAAAGTCCTTTAATACTGAGAAAGTAAGAATATCGACACCAACGATTCAGAACAGAAGCTAGATGATGGATTGATTCGGATCAACTCACAAAATACATTTTTAAAGAACAGATTTTGGAGAAGGTATGAAAAAAATTGGAAAATGATGTGAGAAAGATCACTTCTAATATCATTTGAGCAACATTCACAAGATGAATTACGGTAAATCGTTGACCCGATTATGTTACAACATGCCCCCCAAGATACAGCATTTTCTCTTTCGCCGTTAATATCAACATTAACAGA
>NC_064874.1:75211056-75263556 GCF_943734745.1 Anopheles darlingi | reverse complement strand
ACCACCAGCAGCAGCAGCAGCAGCAACAGCAGTTCATCTGAAGCGTACGACTCCGGCAGTCTAATGTTACGACAACGATTATTACTCCCTCCGCGCCGCTGCACCCGATTCGGGATTGCGATTCGACTATCATCGATCGAGTAGTAACCTTCAGGTTGCTCGACCCCAGACGCCATTAAGCCGAGGGTGCGTTAAAGGGGGCGCCCAAGTAGTTCGATTTCCCAGAATTCTTTTTTTCTCTCGCTCTCCGGATCTTCCTGCATCTGCGGTACTCCGTACTAACGCGGTAATGGATCTGTGTACGATGATGAAACCGAACCGTAACGATCGAACCACGGGAGAAAAAAAATAGATCAGTTCACGGGGAAGTTCACGTCGGAAGTACATTACAAACCGTGGCCGTAGACACCTAGAGCAGCGAGTGAGAGCATGTGATGGTGATGAGCACTTGATGCGCGCGCTCGGGCAATGTAAATACCCGCGGAGTTAAAATAAATAATTTCCAGCCAACAGGCAACCAGGGAACAACCCGTTTGCTGCTGCAACAAACCTGCAGCAACACTGTCCAGATTCCATCCGTTCCGTTATGACGTTTTAACTGCTTTTCCGTCGTTTCCCTCCCCTCCTGTCAATGCTCTGAACGTAAAGAGAGGTTTAGAACCCGGATATTGCTACTGACTGGCCGGTAAACCGCCAGTCGGGACGTCAGTATGAAGTGTGAACGATTGGAAGTGGATTTTTATGATTCCTCTCCAGCAACAGGCTGCCGGTTTAAGCAACGGAGTGCGCTACTGCAAATGATGCGTATGACTGCAGTGGAGTGTGACGATGATGACGACACGACGAACACTGTCAACGCAAACTGTTCTCTGGAAAAAAAACAAGGGACTCCCGGGGAGCTTTATTAGTCGAGGTCGTGTAATCGATTCCCCTTCGATCAACTACTTGCTTCGATTCGAGGATCGCGCCAGCTGCAGCAGCATGATTGCAGATGAAAGTGCCAGCTTCCCGCTCAGAATACGCACGCCACGATGGCCCTATCCCGGAATGAATGTCGAGAATGCATACGCTCGTGACCCACAGGAGAAGAGACACAGAGAGAGAATTAGAGAGATGGGTAGAAAGAGACAGTGAGAGATAGAGAGAGGGAGTGAGAGCAACGGTTAGAGGTGGCCAGCGTGGTTTCGAAGAAGAAATTATAAATTTAAATAGCTCGCGACGCGCCGATCGTTCACTTCGATCACCGGTTTCGGTTTCGGTCCGTCGCGGCCGCCACCGTCGGCCATTGGCGGCCCCATTTGCTGTCCGCACACGGGGCTAATAAA
This sequence comes from Anopheles darlingi, assembly GCF_943734745.1. Lineage (NCBI taxonomy): Eukaryota > Metazoa > Arthropoda > Insecta > Diptera > Culicidae > Anopheles > Anopheles darlingi. The sequence goes on along the minus strand of NC_064874.1, from coordinate 75,262,231 downwards.
GACATAAATTTGTAGGCTCAGCCGTATGGCCGCAGCAGCAGCAGCAGCAGCAGCACGCAGCTTCTCATCTCAGCCGCCACCAGCACCGAGCGAGCAGAAGGCAGGGAAGGCAACCCCGCAACATCTTAGGCGGAACGACGACAACAAATCGGGCACGATCGAATGGCACGTAGCGACACGCAGCGAACAAGGCAAGGGTATAGAAGAACCCCCGCAGAAGCCCCGCCAAAGGCACTAAAACTGTTGATATTCGGTTTCAATTTGTTTGACGAAAACGAGACACAGCAGCGTCCCGGGATGCCGCCCGGTTGGGGGATTGTAGGCAAGAGGAGGCCGAGGTCGATGATTTTATGGATGTGGCCGTTATTGGGGGTTTGGGGGCGGGGGGTTCGGTGAGATTTTTAATTTGACTAATTAACGCTTCGAATCCGGCTGCTGCTTGGCCACCGACAATGGCATTATACGGCGATTGCGTCGTGCCGGGGCGAGGAAGAGGCCGCCCGTGGGAGGCTGGTGCTGGAGAGCACGTTGAGCGCGTTTGGAGATTCCGAATATCCGAAGCAAAAGGTTGCAGTCAGCGGCACTAGTTGGTTAGTGTTTTTTTTGGTTGAATAGAGCTTTTCTGGTTTTGTTCCTTGGCACGGAATCCGTTGCTAGGAAAACAGTGGCAAGCGTTTCAAATGGAGGCTGTTTGCGAGAAGACAACCAGAGAGTCTTTAACACTTTTATTAATAAAAATGCCAGATGATAGAATCGTCGGTTAAATCCGTTGGAAAATTCAAATGAAAATGTTTATCTTAGAAACCAATAGGCTTTAAACTGAGATTTCTTAAGAACTTAAGAAGTTTTAACAACTAGATGGGTTCTCAAAAGGAAAGGAAACCAAGGCCATAGATGTTATTTTAAATTGTGGCATCAATTAAACATGATTAAACATGAACAACCAGTACAAGTACAACCTGATCTCACGTTTAAACATAGTTAATACCCAAATACCTGCTCGAGATAATGTATACATGTGACACTCACTCTGAAGCGGCGTTATGCATACAACAGATCAACAAATCGTTGCAACAGAGCATAAACCCATCATAGATATTGGATATCATAACCCATCATAGATATTGGATGGAAGCGAACGAAACTGGTAATAGCGTCGAAGGTGCGCATTTGCTTGCTCGCACACATCATCAGTCGGTTGATTAGAATGAATCACTTTGGAAAACAGCGCGACAGCAACAACGAATAAATGGGTAACAGCAACCATGTTAACGATTTTCATTAGCTCGCATACATTTGCGACATACATCACCCCGCAACCCTACGACTGATTGACAAATCGCAGATCGTCGTCCCCGTGAGCGACCGCCGCTACCGTACGCCGTAAGAGATCGTGATCTCTGCACCACCACCTCCGGTACCTTCCAGCTTACCGCGCTACGTACTTAATGCGCATGTGCGGCACTCGGCTTTTATGACTCATTAAAACCGACAGATTGCACAATCGTAATTCGCCACCGCAGTGAAGCGACATTATCATGCAGCAATTGCAGCAGCAGTCAGCGAAGAGAAGAACTGACTGGCTGACTGGCTCCCAATACGCGATACGCGATGATCAACGGCAATTCATTGAATACTAATCATCGGTAACGAATAGTTTCAACAACTGTCAGGCGCACTGAGTAGGCTACTACCAACACCGATGGCCCTGCTTACAGCATGCACCGATGCAATTGTTGATTTAAGCTGCAATCGTACTGGGAGTTTCGTCGTGGCCATCGGCACTAGTAGCAGCAGCAGGAGCTGGAGCAGGAGCAGTAGCAGGTGAGCAAGAAGTGATCAGTTAGGAAGTGGCTGCTGCACAACATCACCGCAACACGCCACCGAGTGCTCCGTTGCCCTCAGGAGCACTCCTGGCCACTGTTACCAACGCAACGCTCAGCAGCAGCAACAGCAGCAGCAGCACATTAGATGGTTGCCATGTTGCTGCGAGCTGTCCCTGTCGTCTGCCTGCCAACTGGCACGGTGAAGATCGACCCCTTTTCGGGCCGGCCGGAACGCAACCGTGTGCAAAAATAATCGCTTGTCACTCCAACCTGTCGGCCAACCACCGAGAGACCGAACAGCAGCAACAGCAGCAGCAGCAGCAACGCCTGCCTAGCTAGGCAACTCGGAAGTGACGGCCCATTTCTGCGGTTCCTCTGGTCCGGAAAGCTGGAACGGCGCTGGAATACCTCTCGGTCTCGGTCTGGGTCTCGGTCTCGGTCGGCTCTCTGTCGGTGTTTAACTCAATTTTCTCAATTATGCATTTAGATTGATGCGCACTGCGGCTGCTGGTGAAGTGTAAATTTGCCCGAACGTGAAGCGCGAGAAAGGGCTCCGCCGGACCGTCGGAACATCTGAGCCGACGCTGCCGCCGCTCAGGTTACCTCGGACAGAGAGTGAGTGTGTGTGAATGAGAAGCTGAATTCGCAACGCTATTAACACACCGCGCGAGGAGTTCTTTTCGCTCGTCTCGTCAACGCGCTTGGCCATTTATTTACTTTTATGAACTTGTGCATTTTAATTTCAATTTAAACAATCGCTAACCATTCATGCCACCATCACCCCACCACTACTGGCCGCTCGCAGCTGTCTCGCTCTGGTGGTGCCGAGCGAAGAAAAATCTACAGGAATTCGTCACGCCATTCGCACCGCTAGTCTAGCGGAAAATGAGGCCGGCACTCGTCGTCGGATGGGCGAGATATAGTTGGGTGGACGCTAAATCAACTGCCCGGCACCAACTGCCCGGTCCCGGTGGAGTGTCTTCGCGATTCAGGCGAACGAGCAGCTGCCTGGCATTTGCCTGGCCGCAAACAATGTTTTCCCGGAGATGGAACTGCACAGCATCTAATCGATTCCGCGCGGTAGGTAGGTGAGAGAGAGAGAGAGAGAGAGTGACCATCGAGTCGTAAGCGTAAATCACGGACGAAGCATCGGTCCATCGATTCCTCCTTACGCCAATGTGCGCGCGTTGCAATGTTTCTAATGTGTTTGTCTAAAGATTTCGCTCCATTCCCTCGCGTTGGAGAAGTTACAGTTACAAACGATTTCACTTTGGTTGTTAACAGTTTTGTTTTTTTTTCTGTTTATATTAGAGAAAAATGATGTTCCTGACATCGAAAATATTTACGACAAACGGTTTTAACCGATTCGAATGTGATTGTAGCATTCGCATCGGTTAAAACCGTTTGTCGGAAATATGTTCGATGGCAGCAACCTTTGAAATTATCTGTTAGGCCAGACCAGCATTTGAAATTCAAAATGGCGATCCAGGGGTTTCTTTGAGTTGTAAACAAAACTTTAACTGGAACTAGCCTAGTCTACAACTACAGCAACAACAACAACAACAACAACAAAACTAGTGCCTGTTCAGTTAATAAGTTTTTCTGAATAGAATTGAACAAAAAGGGGTTTTTAACAAAAAGGGTTTCAAAAAGGGGTTCAAAGAATATTCATATTCTACTATCTGAAGTGCCTACAGCAATGTCAACGCAACGTCAATTGAAAAATTGCCCCAAATTGGATTAATTGATGTTGATGGCAACAGTTTTGTACCAGATTTGTCAGACCAAATTGTCACACTATGAAACACAATGTTCCCGTGAAACAATAACGAAACCCTCAAACCTCTCAACCCCATCTACCAGAGATAACTTTACTCTTTCTCCTCCTCCTCCTCCTACTGCTGCTGTGGCGTCATTGTCACCTTGGCGTAACACAATGTTTAAGCTACTCATAAAAGAACACAACAATTATTGGCCTCCAGCGTTCCAGCATATTTGCTCATGCGATGCCCCTTCTATTTGCCTGGCTCTTGAAACGCACACACACACACACACACACGGGCACACACGGGCACGCAAACCTCATAAATCGAACTCATTTACCGCGACCGATCATACAAACGAACCGGTGGATACCGTGCACCGTGTCGCCTCACCTTTCAATCACTAGCGTGCGCTCGCTAGTGTGCCCGGCATCAAAAGCTAGCGCTCTAGCGTAGTGGAAGACACAACGGCTGGGCAGCTCGGTGTGGGTCGCTCTTCGCGGTCGCGGTCGCGGCGGTCGTTTCACCACGCGTGTAATGCCGGGCCACCCCAATCGCGCCCTAAACACTGGGTGGCAACCATCAAACGCCAACTGCAGGGCTGCCGGCTATTGACGAACCGACGACCAACGATGCGGAGCGTGTGAGTGTGTGAGGCAGGTATTCCCTCCGGTGCTTGTTAAATCATCGTAAATTAAAGCGACATAAAGTCGATCCAACCTCATTCCACCATAGGACCCCCTCCCCGCTTTTGCTGTCACCTACTCAGAAGGTTCCCAGGCATCACGCTCGACGATGACGACGACGCCAACGACGACGACGACGGTGTGTTTGGCGTTCTGCACTGTTTGTACGTGACGATGATGATGATGATGGCGACGGTGATGATGCTGATCCGCTTAATCAACTTCGGAGTACCGGAGCCACCGGCCTCCGGCTAAAAAGATCAATATTTCACCTCCCCCCTTTTCCTTTGGCTTTGCCGCGCACCACACCACAAACAAGAGGCGGACGCACGCATGCACACACACACGCTTTCGGGATCAACGAGGCGGAAAAGCGTCACTCTTTGATGCCGCCTTCGATGCCGTCGTGTATTAAAAGGTCCAACCGAAGAGGAAGAGGCAAAGGGGCAGACGGGAGGTAGCCGGTGCGAAACACTCCCATTCCCAGCAGTGCTTTTGCGGGCATCCTCGCCGGGGCACGGGAAAAATGCATTCCCCTTTTGAGCAAATACGACATGACAACAGGAACAACAACGAACCGAACCGAGCGAGCATAAATAGCATGCACACAAGCCGATACACCACCATAAGGGACACTCGCCCATCGGATTGTGTCGCCACTTGTCGGTGTAGCAGCATCAACAGCAGCAGCAGCGAACGTTGACGACGACGACGACGACGACGACGACATCGATGAAGCCACAAAACACGTCGTGGACGTCGAAGGCGACCAAAGTGCATCTGAAGATGCTTGCTTGCCTATTTATTCGCCCGTCATCTCGAGAGCCATCGAGAGAGGGGTGGAGTAGTTTGTTTTTAACCCTCGTCCCTCTCGGGATTGGCCCGCAACCGAACCGTTGACGTCTTCGTCGTTGAATACACACACGCAAGACGGCCGAAGGCGAACGGCAAGGAGTGTAACAAAATCATCAAACATTTGACTCCTTCAAGCCCGCGCAGACAAGTGGGGGCCGCCGGCCACGGATCACCACCAACCACGGGGGCTGCTAAGGGAGCAGGATCGGGGTCACCATCACCGTTCATCCTGTCCATCCATTAGGGATTAGGGCGCACCACCGCTTCCAAGGATCACTGAACAACACTCCAGGAGTATCGATGTATCTTTGGCTCTCTATCTCTCTCTTTTTCTTTAACTTCTTTGGGCTGTAAACAAAGAACCACAAAAATGTGGAAAAAGCGAGAGAGAGAGAGAGAGAGACACACACCGGATCAGAAGAAGACCGCCAGCAGCAAGCCCCGGATGGAAAGAAGCCAGACGGAGCCGCTACAGGTGTTTCGTCGTTTGCATGTCCATCAAGATGCACCGATCCGGACTGTCTCACCGGTCCTGTCGCTCGGTCAGTCAGTCAGTCACTCGGTGAGTCAATCGTTTCCTCACCAGCCCTCCGGTCCTCCCTTCGCTGTATGCCGGTAAACGCTGGTAAACGTCAATCTTGCTGACGAAAGACTGGCCATCTGTCTTTTGATGGACCACTCGGGGAGGTGGAGAGACGAGACCGGTGGTCAGTGAATCAATATACCCACCACCTCGCAATCCCTTTCACCTCACTTAATGAGTTGATTCAAGCTGATGATGCTCATTACCAGACGGCACCACCAGGCACCAGGCCCCAGGCCCCAGGCCGGTACTCACTGTCCAGCCAGCTTGAACGGGTAAATATAGTTTCCCATAAACATTGTAACGGATTCACTGGAACCACGGTTCTACGCCGCGGATACTAATCCAAATCTGCGTTCCGCATAAACAGCCAACAGCCGGGAACGAGTGTTTGGCGAAGGTTACTTGGATCGCATCACTTCATGCTGGACAGCCTTTCCAGCAGCAGCAGCAGCAGCAGCAGGTTTTTCCCAATCTGCCCGAATTTTGAACGTCGAATTTTCCGAACATTCCTTCATCTCACGCCTCTCATGATGCCACTCTTTGGCCATTTTGTTGCTGCATCATCATCATCATCGGCGCAGATCGTTCGAAGGGAGCGGTCCCCGGGGAGCGGAGCGACCGAATTCTCAAGGATATCGGTTCCATACCGTTCCGCTTTTACGCTGCTGCCGTTGCTCATTGGCTCATTCTGGTTGGGCTTCAACCAGACTTGACTTGCGAGAGACCCTCGGCCATCGATACGATACGGTTCGGCACCACCGTCCAACGGCAGAAGCACAGGATCGAATTTCATCGCCATCATCATCCCGGTCGTCGTCGATCATCGATTTTAGGGAGCGGGATCCAAAGGAGTCCCAAAAAAATAAATAAAAGCGTCTCTTCTCTCGATTCGTAATGGACACGAGGATCGAGGATACGACAGCAGCAACTGGTTGGCTGGTTGTTGCAGCGGCAGCGGTTGATGCACCTCGTCCGCCTGTCACGGGGAAAAGGGGCGCCATTTTGTTGCTGCAAAAAGTGCAAAGAGCAAAGCGGCGGCAGTAAAAGGCCCCTCCGATCCTTTCGCGGTGAATGTTGGTTGGCGGCTCGATCGGTGTCCTGTCCGGAACCAGAGCCCAAAAGCGACAGGACAGCTTAATAGTCGAGCCGCTCCGTTGGTCGGTGTTGTTGGAAGTGGAAGAAGAACCAGATTAGATTAACAACATTCGGAACAGCTCCATCTCGGTGTGTCCTGTCCCCTTCCGCCCCGGAAGCGCTACTAACCCCGGGCGAGAGTTGACGATATTCCATTAAATCAAAAGCAACGGTTGGATGTATGTGGGAATGTCATCGCATCGTCTCCTCGTGAGATCCTCGCGCCATTCCTTATCACGCCCGGCCCGTCACTAGCGCCCGGTGATAAGTGGGTTGAGGAGATTAAGAAAACATAATCCGCTTCCGCCGCTGACGACGCCCGTGATTTGCATAATTCTTTTTTTGGTTTCGTGGTCCGCGGCGCACCGTTCCCGGTGTTGCGAATGGAATGTGCCCCCAACCCCCGAAGTACCCGAAGGGTTCAAGCTCGTAAAGATCGGCGGCGATAAGGGAGGAGCCGCGTGACGCCACTCGGTGTGTGTGTGCGTGCGTGTGTTGCTCTCGATCGCTCGATGTCGCAGCATGCAAAGGTATGACCCACGAACCCGCGCAACGCGCTCCAGAAAGTGCTGCCGGACGTGCTCAGCAGTTAGCCGCCGAGCGGTGCGTGCGGTGAATGTCTGATTCGAGGTGCCTCTTGGCTCTCGCTACCGGGGGCATGGGGGAGGATCATGCTCCAGAGCGCGCGGTTTGTTCGCATTTATGAGAAATGATGCCATTCCCCGCTTGGTTCGGTCGTCTGGTTCGACGAAAACCAAGCGAGAAATCCGAGATTATCTCTAAACTGCGGCGCTCTCTCTCTCTTCACTTGACGACATCGTACATCTTGCCCCGTTTCCCGGACCACCTTCTCTTCCCTCTCCCCCCGTGGTACCGAGCTCTATAATACTCATCAAATTGCGATATTCCTTATCGCGAGATATCATCTCGGGAACGGAATCTCGCGCGCAAAGGAAACGCACGCAACATAAGACCACGAGACGCGAGACCTCTGCTGTTGGCTGCTGCTGTGGCCAGTAGCTAGGACACCGTCACATACCCCGTCACGGACCGCTTGGCGTGCGCGCGTAAGTGTAAAGTTGCGATATGACGTGATAGGGACCGATTTCACGGCTGTACCATTATGAGGGTAGCTGATTTGCATCTAGCCGGCAGCTAGCTAGCCATTCAGCCTGCCTGCCGGCTGGGAACAGGTCGTTTTAGTCGAGCTCGTCTTCAACAAACGATCCTCACGCAGCCACGAGAGCGAGCGAGCGAGACGGATAAGTAGATCGAAAGAAGGAGGAATGGAACGGGGGATGTTGGTCCATTAGCGAGTTGCTGCTGCTGCTGTGGCCGGAACATGCTGGGAACAGGAACAGCAAACACAAACCACCGACCACCGACCACCTCCTGACTCCTGCCTCGGAACTCGCACTCGCGACCGCTTATCACAACATCATCGCTAATGATATAATGAGGGGCGGTTTGTAATATTTATAATCGTTTTTAAAAGCGTAAATGTAATTAAGGATGCATTTAATGGCTGCCCAGTTGGCCCCCACCACGGTATAATCACGGCGCTGCAACCATCCATCGGTGGTGCTGCATCGATGCCGATGCCTCCTCCACCTTCCTTCCCCCTTCCCCGAAGCGATCACCCGGGGGATCGCGTTTCGTCGTTGTGTCCTTCGCAGTCGATCGCGCACCACCACACCAACGGCGCAACAGTGTAACGCGCGATGAGACGCACGATCGCTTCACGGCTGCCAGCTAATGAGTAAGAGACACCAAAGGGAAAAGAACGAACGACACAAGGGGGAGAGAGAGAGAGATAGGTTGGTGAACGATCTGCCGAACGATCTGGCTTCCAGCTACTCGTCGAGCCGCTTCATCGAGCTGCACCATCGACCATCGTCCATCGGGTTAATTATGAAATTATTAAGATAAAGTGTTGAATACCGTTCAGCAACAGTAGAAGCAGCAGCATCACCACCGGTCACTTGGTGCTATTCGTGGAGCCCCCTTCCCCAAGGCCTACTCGGACGCAGCCCCGGCTGCCGGTTGCTAGGGTGGTTAGCTACTTAGTAGTAGTAGTAGGCTGGCTGAGCGATCCAATCCATGGGATGGTTTTTCGCTTTTTATCACCAATTTTTGCGCCAGATGATGATGATGATGATGATGCAGCAGCAGCTGAAAACATTCCAGCCATAAAGGGGGGGATCCAAAGGGGTTGCGCTTCGCTGATGATTAGTACGACGAGTTTTGGTGAGATCTCTCTCCAGAAGACAGTAAAAAGTAGTTTAGTTGGTTTTTAGTGGCAGTAGTGGCGACCATCATGCTGCTTTCCGGGCCTATTGGCTGCTAATGGAACTGCCGATGAACTCTAATTGTCTCCCACGCTTTGTTTACGTGATCGAGTTGACAGCTGACAGAGCCGTTCGTTCGATCCTCCCTCCTAAACAAACGCTTAAAAAAACCTCGCAGCAATACTATACTAGAAACTATAACGCTCGAAGGAGGGTAGTAAGTACTTACCGCCACAGGCCCGTGATTGGCATGATCAGTATCAGGTAGATCACCACCAGTACCAACCGCATACTGACAGCTCGCAATCGTCGACTCTCTCGGCTCTCTCTCTTTCTCGCTCTCGCTCGGTCTCGGTCTCGCTTTCAATGTTACGGAAACTTCACAAACACCGGACGTCCGGTGCAGATAAGAATCTGAGTGAGCCCCTCTGCTCCCCCTCCCCAGCCAGTTCCCACAAACACACACACCAACAACAGTCCGGGGGTTTCTCGTTTCTTTTCTCTCGATCACACGACCGGCACAGCACTCTAGCACCGCTGGCAGGGCACCGGATGTGACGCCCTCCAAAGATATCGCGCAACCAGCAGCAGCAGCAGGTACCAGCCCCAGGTCCCCATCACATGATTGTCGTCTCCGGCGTCGTCGTTGCACACTTTTGTACACTTGAAATGCTGCAGCACCTACGAGCAACACCACAAAGTATCGATCATCGCTAAACGTCGCGCGGCAGAGACGCAGACCACCAGCACCGATCACAACACTGCGGGGAGGGTAGTGACGGAAAGGAAGGAGAGGAGGAGAAGGAGGATGCACCTGATCAGACGATCGTTTTGTTCCCAGTTCCCCAGCTGGCACGTGCACTGCACTCAGTTCGTTCGCCGTTTGCGTCGCTTGCCGTTGACAGAGTGACAGTGACTGTGGCCAGTTGTGGCCAGGACACGCACTTACGCACGCACGCACGCACGCACGCACACTCGCACGCCCTGGTGCTACTTCGTGTCCTGCGACTGCGCGTCGCGGGTGCGGTGCACAACCGTTTTGCGCAGCTCGACGATGATGATGACGACGACGTGGTGCTCGGAGCGCAAACCTCAACTGCACGAAAGCCGTGGGCCGACGGACACCGTGGCAACCGGAGCGCGACCGCGACCGGGACCGAAGCAGGCCCCAAAGGCAATGTGCGGCAATTTTCGGGGCCCGGCCTCCCGACTTCCCGACCGAGGGGGCCTTCTGCGAGTTGTTGTTGTTGCGATCGAGGAGCAGGAGGAGGAGCAGAAGGAGGAGGAAACGCGTATTCAAAACGCGAACGGCCGAGATCGAAATCTTCCCTTGCCGTGTGTGCGCACGCCCGTGCACACGTACGCTTCCGCACACACACTAGCTTGCACTAACGACAGAGGGAGACCGGTGAGAGTGCGGGTGTGTGCGTGTGTCCGTGTGTGCGTGTGTGCGCGTGCAGAGAACAAACAAATCCGACACACCTAAAATCACAAACCGTACCGGTAACCGGCCAGAGCGCCCGATAGAACGAACTCGTTTCGAATGAGCTGCCCGCCCGGCCGGCCGTCCAGCCGGTGTGTAGCTCAAGAAACCGATCGCTGTTGTTGCTGTTGCTGCTCCCCCGATTCAACAACACACCGATTCGAAGCACACGTACACACACACACGAGCGCACACACGGAGGGAGCTGGTTTGCGAATGTCCGGCCCTCCCCGAAACTCCCAGCGAGCAGAAGCACGGCTCGAAGTTTCGAAGCACAAAAAAAAACGCCATCTTCGCACTTCAAACGATCACCATAAGGAGGGGGAAGAGAGGGGTGCGAGGAGGCTGAGGCGAAATGAAATTAAAAGCCGCACTAACAACAACAACAACAACGTCGACGACGACGGTGGGAAAGGGTAACAACAAAATGAAGAGAGGAAACACCCAAAACAAAAAACAACAACGGAAGAAGACCGAAAAGCTCAAATCAACGTCGCCGACGTCGTCGTCGTCGTCGTCGTCGACGCATCCGAAAAGCTCAACCGCAGCAGCAGCAGCAGCAGCAGCAGCACCAGGCACACATACAGAACTCCCTCCTTCCTTCTCCTCCTCCCCGACGCACACACACACACACACGGTGCGCCGTTGCAAAATGATATATATTTTAAAAGGTTATTGCGCGCGCGCTCGCGCAGATTTCCTTTTATCTTTGGCCGACTTGGCTTCAGCTCCTTCTTTCGCTGCCGCTGCTCCGTCTTCTTCTCCGTCTTCTTCTCTTCTTCTTCCGAGCTTCCCTCTTTGATCGCGCTTCTTCGAGCGGCTCCCACGATGGGAGCCGGACACTCTTCAGAAGGGAACAACGGGTGCTGGATAGAGAGAGAAGCGAAGCGATGATGCGATCCTCTGGTGTGATCGCGTCCATCGCGTCCATCTCCGGGATTATGCTAGAGCATTGCCGTTCGAACTATTTGGCACCGTTTTTTTTGGGGGTGTGCAATTTCTAGGAGGAGACTGTACTGGTGAATATTGCTCAAGTGATTTGATCGGATTGGCTACTACTCGTTGGCTTCAGTTCAGTTTGGAGTTTGGTACAAAAATGAGACACACTAACACTTAGGCATTCAGGCACTACCGCACGGCGATGAGGTGAGGCGAAAAGAATTAAAATTTAAGCGAGCGACACACCGCCGGTCAGGGGATGATGATAGGGAGCGGCCAACGAAGAAAAAAAAACGCCCGATTGGGGATAGAAAATGAAGAAAGAAAATGAAACATGAAACAAAGCTAGCCCTCGATGAAGAAACGGTACGAGAGAGAGAGACGGAATTGAAACCAAAAAAATATGATTAGAGAGCAAATAAAATGCAAAAAACAAAAAACAGCGCGACCAAGTCTTCGCGCGAGTCTTCGGCGGCAACAAGAAACGGGATAACGCCGCGTGGAGGTTGCCATCATCATCATCAGCAGCAGCGTTCGACACACAACACCAAATGGGAGTCCGGCCGATGATATGTTTGAGGACGGGAGCAGATAGAAAGAGCGAGAGAGAGAGAAAGGTTTGAAGGTTTTTGGTGGCTGGGATCCCCGGTTCGCGGTGTTGCCCCCACCCGGGAGGGATGTGCGATAAAATTAAGCGACAATTAAGAAAGGAATAGCTGCTGCTGCTGATGCTGCTGCTCCTTCTGTGGGCTTCTACAGTGTGGTGCACACTTTTCCCCGACAACGGCACACAGATTGCAGGAAAACTTAAAACACCTTCACCTTGTTAGGAGATGAACATCACTTGACGATGCTCGCCATTTGTTCTTTGTCGCAACACTTGTTGGATTTAAATTCCTCGTTCTGACAATCGCTACGGCACTCACTGTAGTTCGTCGCGTCAAACTTGCCTAATGTGCAGTTTTGTGTGAAAGGTTTTGGGAAGGTAGAGAGGAGGAGAGGAGCATGGATTGGTTCGTAACCGAGTCTCTACACGGGCGCGAGAAAGCTGAAAATGAGATGAGAATGAAAAAGGCGAGAATGTCAAATCCCATACATTTGTGACAGCCTACTTGTATCTTTACATTTCCATTTGTATGGGATTTGACATTCTCAACTTTTTCATTCTCATCTCATTTTCAGCTTTCTCGCGCCCGTGTAGATGAAGTGTAACCGAAAATCGAAGCGATCGGAGCTTCGATTGAGCCATTCCATTCCATCAGAAGCATCCCCCGTTTTCTTCTGCTGCCTATCCGTCCGTTGCCTAGAGTGATGGTGCAACAACGACACACACACACACACACACACACACACACACACACACACACACACACACACACACACACACACACACACACACACACACACACACACACACACACACACACAACACACGCGCGCGCACTGTTTATTGGTTGATTTGTTCTCGCACTTTGCAGACACCGCGAGTAAGACAATCGATTAGAGCCGCGTGAGAATCGCAGCAACCCGCGATCAAATCCGCGTCTTCATTTTTCTGCCGCCTCCTCCTCCTCCTCCTCCTCCCGAGGACCATTGCACACCCGTGCCGGACAACGTGTCGTGACACACATATTCTCTTCACCTGCTAGGAACGATCCGGCTGCCAACGTAAGGCCGTAACCGGATGAAGTGCCGCCATTGCCACTCGCTCGCGCGCCTGCTGAGACTGTAACCTGTGGCTCAAAATTACTCCGCGGGAGTCTCTCCGTGAGTCTCGCGCGGAAATTTTGTGACGAGATGATAAAGAAGGCAACCGACCGACCGCCGGCCATGGTCTTATCAGAGCAAAGATGTCTCGTCGGATGCTAATTGTTATCATCTCATTCTCTCGCCGGGTTGATGGCGTTATCGTGCTGCTCTTACAACACACACTCACATGCACGCACACACGCACACGTTTTTATGACTTACGATACATTTACATTATCAGACGACGAGACGGTGACGAAGACGATGATGTTGTTGTTGATGATGATGTTGGCGTTCTGGGAGATCAAGTAGCGACGTTTTTGAATGTAGAGCGATTGTTACACCTTCCTCTGGTGTCTAAACAACACACACACACACACATACACACTCTGCGGGAGCTACTTTAAGGGCAGCTTCACTCATTTATCGCACCGGTTCTTTGGGTTTGTTACAGTTTGTAATACCTTCACATCACTTGAGGTGACCGCATTGGCATGCCAATTCCTCCTTTCCCCTACCACCCACCATTCATCTCCTCTAAGTACCCTGCATTGTCACGTTGATTGACACCAAAAAACTCACTCCGCGAGTGAGGAACGATCCCGCCAAATCTCCAAAAATCCCGTCTGGCCCCCACCGAGGGACCGTGATTTTGGGGCCGGCATTCCTGAAGGGAGGGCTGAAGAAGAATGGGATGGGAAATTGGCCAGAAAAACATCAAACGGAAGGACCTCTTCGTTTCGCTGCATCCGACGATTGGATCGACCGATGCTCCAGTTTCTATCCCACCGGCATGGATGGACCGCTCTGACCGGCAACAAAAACGGAAAAGGGCAAAAATGGTGGACAGAAATACAAAAAAAAAACGGAGGAAAAAAAACAGTTCTACTCGCGAGACACGCATTGACGGGGACATATTTTTGTTCGGAAATGCGCTGGAAAAACCCTTCGCGTCGAATTCGTGCGCATTTATCTTATTATAGTTTTGGTCCAGGATTTCCAGGATTTCGTCGCGAGAGCCACCCCTCTGGCATGCCGATGTAACAGTAGCAGCAGGGATATTCGGACAAAAATTAATTCACAATCCCAATGGAATTCTCATCATCATCATCATCATCATCATCTCGCCAGCAAGCGATGCGATGGTGATCGCAATTTTCCCATACTTTGTGCTCGGAGCAGCACAACAAAAATGAAAAAAGAAGAAGAATAACGCGACCGAAAATGTCTAGAAATATGTAGCTCATTTTGATGTGCCATGCCCTGGCCGATGAATGCTCCGGTTAAAACAGAAGCGTTGAGGTGACCAACCACCACCATCAGCAGACCAGACCAGACCAGAGGGAGCAGCAGCAAAAAAGCACCACAGAGCAGCCCACCGAGAGAGAAAGAGAGCTCCTTCTGCTAGTTGCGTTGCTTAAAATGTCCGCCAAATAATGAGATAAAAACCCCGGGAATCCGGGGCTCCTGGATTTCGGGATGCTTTTTTCTTCTTCTTCTTCTTTTTCTTTTCGTTCACTCGCTGGGCGTTTTTTGCCCAGGTTCCCAGCCGCCCTGCGACCGAGCACCGTTTTGATTTGCTGCAGCACATCAATCCGACCGGCAAAGGTTGTGCGTTGCATCGAAGCATGTTTTATATCCTCGGTTTTTCGTTTTTCGTTTGCCGTTTTTATGCTTCTTATGCTGTAGCTTTTTTTTTGTTTTTTATGCAACGTGCTTCATTTCGATGCATTGCTACAGTTTTTTTTCGGGCGAGATGTCATTCCAATTTTACCAGGACTGGCCAACGAGCACCAGCGACCGGGGCGGATTGGTGGACATTACGCGCAAATGCTTGGCCACGTGAATTTAATTCAACAAAAACAGGACTCCGCGAGCTTTTTTGTTCGATTGATTTCAGTTCTCCCGAGGCTGTACAAGGATTGCAGCTCATATTATTATGCGAGCTCATTATGCGAGTGACGGGCGTGATTATCCTCGAAGGACACGATGATCCTCGACGATCGGTGCAGAGGTGGCACACCGACCAGTGGAAGGAGCTCATTCGGCCCAAAAAAAAAAACAGGGCCAGGATCACCAGGAAGGGTAAACAGACAGACCGATCGATCGGTTGACCGTTCGCTGCGGGCAGGATGTTTGTGAGGGACAAATATTCCGGGGCCCCGAGCCGGGCCGGGCCGGGCCCTGGCTGATCGAGGATTTGGATTTCAGTTTTAGACTTTTTTTTCCTCCGTTCCGTTTCCCTCAAAAAGGATTGATGAGTACGTGCTCGTGCTCGTATGTGTGTTTGAGGATCGTTTTTGTTGCTCTTGAAGCCGCTTTACTACCAACCTGTCGTCCGATTCTGGTGCGCGCCCCTTGAGCCAGGCTTGAGCCAAACATTTTCAGTTTTTGTGACCCCTTCCTTCCTTTCCTTTGTTTGTCCCACATGATTGCTTTTTTTATGCTTTAGCGATGACTTTATGCGATGACCAACGATGGTCAGATTCCTGCGGCTCGTATCGTTTTACCGCAGGATCAAGCAAATCCACCACTCAACAACAGACCAATGACGGCGATGACGATGACGACGGCGAATCAGGACGACGATCAACGATCGAACAAAAACGAGGCATCGGCAACCGGAGCATCGGAGACAATAAGGGGGAATGGGGAAGGGGTGCTGTCCAGGATGGTTTTTGCTGCTTTCCATCTTTCTCGAATACCCCCCCGAACCGATACAGATTGTGTCACGATCCTCGCTTCCCAGGACTTCTCGGTGACTCGGTGATGGTTCTATAGGTCACTTCTCTGTATCATTCTCTCTCTCTCTCTCTCTCTCTCTCTCTCTATCCTTCTCTCTCTCTCTCTCTGTCTCTGTCACTGGTGCCCTTTTTAGGAGGCGAAACGCTTTGGGTGCGCGATCGTTTACAATATACGTTTTTGCACGCGAATCGATCGCATTGGTTGACTCGCGTATGTTTTTCGGTTGACATAACATATTTTATGTGGTTTTTCTTTTCGCTTACCGTGGCCACCATTCCGTGTCTGTGTGCCCCCCCTCTTGGTGCACATGGGAAGGTACCTTGCTACAGCAAACAAACAAAAAGTGCGCATTTCTGTGAGACTTATCGAGATTTATCGATTTTTTTTTTCGTTTCCTGACGACGAGACGGCAAACAAAACAAAAAGCCAACAGAAGAAGAAGAAGCAGCGGAATCCCAGTCCCCCAAAGAACATCGCATCCCGCTTGAATGATCGGTTCGATTCTCGGCTCGTTAAATAGCGAATGATCTTGCCAAGACAAGTCAGCACATGGCCGCCTGGAATGCACTTTCTGTTTCCTACTCTCGATGCTGGTACTGCTGCTGGTAGTAGTGGTGTTGGTGATGCTGCGTCATTAAAACGGAAAGATAAGCTGACGGTCCTGCTGCTGCTGCTGCCGCCGAACAGCTTCCTAAACGGTCTCTAATCTTCGGGCTGCTGGAAATCTAAATGCAGCAACAGCATATCGTTGTCCCACAGACAGAGAGCCTCCTAAAGGCATGTGTCTGTGTGTGTGTGTGTGGAGCAACCAAACGACGAGACCACGCGAGGCCACGCGAGACGCAGCCCTGTCCGGTGCTGTCATAAATCCATCACTCCACTCCAAGACACCGCGAGACTAGATTTCATAATCACTGCTGCGCACTGACTACTGCAGGTGACGCGCTCCGGGTTCGGGTTTTTGTGGCAACGGTCGCCTTCCGCGCGAACGGCGTGGTGACCCCTTTGGGCATGGCACGTCACGTTGTTTGTAGACACTGGCTGCGTCTCTCGGTTGGCGGCCCCGCGCCACTAGCGCTCTCTATTAGTTAAGCATAAATGAAACATAAATAGCGCGCACCCGGGACGGACCCGGGGTGTTTACGGCCGTTTTTATGAGCGGCCTGGAGAGAAGAGGAAGGAGTAAAGCTTTCTCGAGATCGTCTCCGGTCTGCGACAAGCATAAAGCATGCAAGCATTACAAGTCACAGGAGTTTTGATGTTGTTGCATTCTGTTGTCGAGAGCCGTGAGTCGATCGATTACTGTCTCCATTTGTTTATGTTCCCGGTTAAATGACGGTTCGGGTATGACGCACCGAGCAAACCCCCGCACCCCGCGCGATTTAATGTTGTTTAATCTGTCAATTTATCGTTCGAAAGTGCTCGATCGATGGTGGTGATGATGATTTGCCTCGTGTTCGTGCGAGAGGATTGGTTAGTTGGACAACACACAAAACATTAATAAATAATCCCCACCAGCCAGCGAGCCAGCCAGCCAGTCAGCCAGCTCCGTGATCATCATGTGCTCAAGCCGTTCAGCTATGCGTCTGGTCGATCAATCTGTGGTCGTGATGGCGTTGCGCGATCGCTCGCTCGATCGTTACGATCGAACGTTTTATGAGTAATTAATTTACGATGACACTTTCTATTGGCCCCCCTTCACCGATGATGCATCTGGCACACGGCGCGCCGGTTATGCAAGCGACTCATAAATCGTTCACCGAGTGACGAAGCCTCGACGAACCATCTGCTGCCGCTGTTGCTGCGGCCGCCACCAACGAAAGACTCCACAGACAACAGTTGAATGAGGATAGAGGAAATGATAAACATTATGCGCCTCACTAACAGAACTCGAGAACAATTCCTAATCCCTCCACTCGACTCCGCACCATTCAATTCGTTCATTCATTATTAGACATTCGCTCGCACGCCAGAAGGCCAGAAGGAAGGAAGAGGGCCACCTTTCTTCCATTCGCGGCATTCCAATGCGAATACGGAATCGATTCCGAATGCTCTCCGTTCGTCCGTCCGTCCGGATCTCGGTCCCGTTTGCCGTTTGCCGGGGCTACGGCTACCCCGCCCGATTCGTTCGAGCTGTGTTCCGCTTTCTTTCGGGGGCCCTTCTTTTTCTGCTTTCTGGTTCTTCCATCAAACGGAGCCCTATCCTATCTATCCTATAGGAAGAGATGATGCGCCAAGCAGCGAACCGACGGTGAGGAGGGCGAAAGAAAGAAAGAAAGAAAGAAAAGAAAAAAAAAGGTTTCCAGAAAAGAAATGAAGAAATCGAGAACCTTCGCCTTCGCCTTCGGGGCCACCTTCCGGGGCCCGGCTCCGGCCGCCGGTCACGCCGATTTGAAGTTACCCGAACGTTATTTATATTCATCGAAATAGACATGTTAACCCAGCGGGTGTTAATTATATTAACAACAGCACGAACAATGGGCGCACTACCCGGCACTACCACGGAGGTCCAGGGCCTTCTCGACCGCCACGGGGTCACAAAAGCGCATCATCTCTCATCATCTCATCGCTTCGCCGCGGGACAGCATCTCGCAGCACCCTCATGCCGTTCCCGTTCCCGTTCCCGTTCGTCGTCGTCGGCGTCGTCGTCGGTCTTCGAATACTCCGTTCCTGGGAGTCCGTTTTTTGGCGAGGTGGCGGCATTGGTGGCGGCGGCATCGGCAGGAATCACACAATCGGAACGAGCTACCGGTTCGGGATGAAGAGAGACACTGACGCACATGCATGCAGATCTGGGAGGTCTTCTACAAGGCGTCCGTCGATTTTGCCATTTTGCGTCATCGGGAATGCTAGCTCGGAGTTTTCGCAGCTGCAGCACCTCTCGTCTGTCTCTCTCTTGCTCTCTCTTCGTCTAGAGGGTCCCAATTACACCAGCTTTACACGCCATTACGCGACGCCGCATATTATCTGGTCTGCTGCGTGCGCAAAACCGCAACCGGGTCGTGGCGGGGCGTTGTTGGTCGTTGGTCAGGGAGGACAAAGTTTCACTCGAAGCACCTCGTGGAGGGGCACCCTAATGATCCGAAGGAAGGCAAGAGGGAAGAAAAGGGGAGTGTGAAAAATATTATAAATGATGGCTCGAGGAGGATGAGATGCACTTTTGTGTGGCGCGACCAACCGCACACACGTACACACACACACACACACACACACTGAGCGAGAGGATTATGTGGAGCCCCTCCGTCCGCTAATATTGTGAGACCGAAGGTGAGTAATTGCGGTGGCCCCCGCCGGGATCCAAAGTGAAGCATTCCATTCGAGCGTTTCCAGACGACGGTTGGGCGACCACGGGAATGTTCATCGCAAAGGCGCGGGACACAATGTCCGCTGGTCTGGTCACTGGCAAACGGAAAACGGGCAGCCGGATATCAAATCATTCCCAAAAAAAAACGGAAAACGATGAACGTGCGCTGCAATAATCATCAAATTGAATCACTTTGCTGCAACGCATCTGCCCGGCTTTTGCCAGCCAGCAGCAACAGCAGGCAGAAGCATCGATTTGTGGGATTTGTATGTCTTACTGGAGCACCAGCAACGCCGCCGCTAGTGCCGTCGGCCACAGTTCAAAGGCCGATCGGTTGATCGGTGTACATAAGCATCAGCATTTAATTGGCAGAGTTTAAGAGCGCACGTGTGAGAGAGAGAGAGAGCGAGAAAGAGTTAATTGACCATTAACATTAGACTAAATGCGTGTGTGTGCGATAGTGGGGGTGGGAGGGTAACACCACCCGCTTTTCACACTCCCACCTAAAGGTGGGAAAATATGCGTTTTTCCAAGTAACACGCGAACACTTTTCACGTGTGTGTGTGTGTGAACCACCGTTACCGCCACACTTCAGCTCCATGGCACGCTTTGAAGTCGGGGAAAAGTTGAAGGAAAATTTCGGGAACGATTCCGGGAGCAATTTATGATTATGGGCTGGAAATTTTTTCGGGGAAGGAAGTAGGAAAATCGTTTCTCGTTTCTCGCTTCCAGATGTGGTATCATCAATTTAGCGCCCTTTTTTTTTTCTTTGTCTAAACATGGCCGCATTTAGCGCTTATAATTCATTGATTAATGCTTGCTTTTCGTGTTCGTGGTGGTTAGAGTTATGAATGTTTACTGAAACACCGTTTTTTAAGACGCAATCACGAGGATATCCTTTTAATCGGGAACATTTTGGAACATAAATATCGCTCCTTAAAGAAGGGATTTCGGCATTTTGCGTAAACGTAAGCAGTAAAAAAAACCGAATTATTTATGAACTATTAAGCGATTTGAAATTAAACATAAAACCAGCGAACCGGCGATGGGTGGAGTCACTACCGGCGATGGGTGGAGCTTAAACCGGAAATTAGAGACGAGCAGCGGCCGAAAACGCGGGCCTCGGGCTTCGGGCTGTTCGGTTTTTTCGGATCGGCTTTCGGAAGAAAAAACCGCAAAAAAAATACCAACAAGAAGAAGCCAACCCTTCCCCAACACCAAATCCCCAAAACAGCCGCCAAACAAACCCCCAAACAAACACCAAGGAATGTGACATTCCAATGCCCCCCTAGCCTCGTTGGCGGTCCGGGCGGATGGCGCACAAATGGCTGTTATTAGCGATCACATCGTGTTAGTGTGCAAATTGGCGATAATCACATGCCACACAGCAGCAACAGCAACAGCAACAGCAACATGCACCACCGGACAGCGGACACCAGGCATCGGTGTGTGCAGTAATATGTGCAGCGTCGTGTGAGGTCGCCTCGCAATCAGGACCGCCACCACCACCACCACCTTTGCGGGCGGCTACTTGGATGATCGATGATCGGTTCGTTGCGTTGTGCGTTCCGGAACACGGGCTCGGCGTTGTTTACTTTCGACGCAAATGCAGCATGATGTATGTTGCGGCCACATCGCGGCCTAATCATCGCGCCGATATCTCACGGCGATCCAATCATATCACTCGCGGCTCGAGTGGTTTATGCTTGGAGCGATCGAGCAATTTTCAATGTAAATTATCCCACCCAGCTTGAGCTCCATTATTAATTATACCTCTCCGCTCCTTGCTCCGGTTCGGTCCCGGGTTCGAACATGATCCGTTTACCTACTGCGCGCGCGCCCCAATCATATTCAATTCGATCAAGTGCACGTGTCGTCGCTAGGTAGCTGGACACACACGCACACACGCACAGATCATGGCACACCATGATTCAGTTGTAAGCTGCGTAATCATCGCCACGATTGATGAAGTGCGAGACCGGGGGCTGCTGACGGAACCGGATCACTTCTTGTGGCTGCCTGCAAGTGATCAATCGATCCCGGTCGTGGTCAACCTTCCGACCAACCAGTCAACCAACCAACCAACCCATGGCCATGTTTTGCAACGATTTTTTTATCAGTTGTGGCGCAAAGACGAACTGACGTGCAACCAGTTCAACACCAGACGCGGGGTCCAACGGTGTTGCACGGTGTTTGCCAGGAAGTCTGCTCGAGACAACCACATCCCCACACAAAAGCCAAACCCCACTTCCTGCTCGAGTCGAGCCAGTGTCCGGCGCGGCACCACCGGAACTGCTGCATCGGCCTTCGCTTCCGGCGCTAATGAGTACCACAAACAACGAAACCAAAAATCGAAAATTCCTCCCCCCAAAAAAAAGGGATGAGAAAGGGAGGAGAGCGGGGAAGAAAAACCAATTTCCGTGTTCCGTGGCGTGCGCGGGCGCGCGCGCGCTCGCACCCCGTTCGTCAAACAATCAAACGCATGACGTCTTACTTACGCCTTGGGTCCGGAGTTTGGCGCTTTTTTGTTTAGCGTTTAGTCGAACGAAAATCGTTCAAATTAGTTCGACAAACAGGTTGCTCCCGGGGGTAGGGGCCGAGGGGTTCGAGGGCTGGAGAGAGGGAGAGAGCTAGTCGGATGGATCGCCGGGTCCGGGTCACACGGATCGATGGTTTTTTTCTGGGATGAGCAATTAACATACCGTGAAGAGAGAGAGAGAGAGGAATCCTTTACTTCCCCGAAGGAATGCCCCTCGCTAGAAATACCGGAGCATGCCGGCGGAGAAATAGAATAAAAGGAGTCATGGCCACGCAGGGTCGGTCCGCAGCTATTAAACGGTATGTAAACATTCCAATAAAAAACCATTACCATGTCAGCGTCGTCGTCGAGCGCTCCTTGTCCTATCTAATCGCTCGGCCTAGCGATAAGCCCCGGAGGCATCATACCGGGGGATCATAGTGACCACTGGGAATTAGAAATCCGTCGCAACGCTCGATCTGACTCATCCTACGATGGTGGCAGCGGTGGCGGCCTCGCTCTCTCTTGTGTCGAGAGTCAGCAATCGAAAAAGGGAAGCAAACAAACCATAAAGCCTGCGCGCGCGTCCGCACCTCTCGCGCACAGGACGGCGGTCCTGTCATGGGAAAATGTTGCGTTCCTAATTGGTTTTCAAGCGCAAACCAACCAACCAACCAACCAACCAAGCATTCCGGTCCGCCTGGTGTTGACTGGTTGGTGCTGCTGCTGCTGCTGCGCAAACGGAGCGCAAACAACAATTAATTGTTGTTGGCGCAAAAAACGGGGGAAAAAATGGGGGAAAGAGGGAGTATGAAGCGAAGATTGACTTGCGTAATGTGCTGTCCATCCAGGCGGTGTGTGTGTGTGTGTGTGTGTGTGCGGTTAGTGTACGCGGACCGTTTCAAGTGTCACCCCCCCTGAGAAGAGCAGCAGCCCATTTGGTTTGACAGAAGCAGGTTGAGAGTGCGCCACGGATAGAGAGAGACAGACAGACAGAGAGACAGAGAGATCGCGGGCAAGTGTTTGCGCTGGAGTGGCGTTTGGAGGAGGGACCCGGGACCACACCAGACACCCCGGACTGACTTGGGTGCGAATTAAACTGGCACCAACCCTCCCGGACCGCGTGGTCCATTGACCACTGAATGGTTTTCCATTCATAGACGAACCGTGAGGCTGCACAGCGTGAGGAACGCTGGAATGGAGCGCTCGAAATGGATTTGTATGCAAATGCCACCCACCAGGACCAGGACCAGGACGCAGCGCACGGTGGACAGACAATAAAGGCCTCCCTCCAACCACCCCCCCTGCTGACCACTCCGCGTGTGCCGCGTGATGATGGATCACGGCGCTGGCTGCGGTTTCGGTGCGACCGAGCTGGCAACAAAGATGCCGCCAGGTTGCTGCTGCTACTTCGGCTGCTGTGCGGTAGGCCTCTTCACCTAACCGCGCAATGGTCTATTATGAATGTTTTCCACTTCGACAATTCGAGTCCGGACCGATCCGAAGTACCGTTCGAATGGTTCGTGGCTCTGTTGTTGATTTACTTCACAAACAAAAAAGTAAAAAAAAAACAGTGAAGGAAAAAACTGGCAAAGGATTGTGCAATAGGTACCTCGTCCGTGGGACCTCGGGCACTGTTTTGTGACACGAGTTTGAACTGCGAAATTAGTCAATTGATCCGGTTCGTCGCTCATACCATCGCACAACTCTTTTGTTCGTAATCCAACGTCACAAGCAGCTCAAGCTGCCGACGGTGACGAGATAATCCTTGTAGCAAAAGATGAAGGTGGAGGGAGGTTAGGACTCGTGGATTAATCGTCACCTCCACCCCTCTACCTCCGTCTGTCTTTACTCCAGCCTCCGGTGTTGCTGCTGCTGCTGCTGTTCTGGAATAATAATAAGAACTTTCTTTGATGTCGTCTATCCATGGAAGCAAGAAGGGGTTATGTTGTGGGTTGGAGGCGCGATTAAAAGTGAATTTTATTCCGTGGCATGTCGTCTCGTGTCTCGGTTCCGTCTCACTCTCACTCACTCTCTCTCTCTCTTTCTCTCCCCTGTTGGAGCTGTCGCGTTCCGGTTCAGGGTTAATCATTCAAAACTCATAATCATCGGGCTGACACAAACTCATCAAGCCATGTCCTGGACGCCCAGTGTGCATGTGTGCGTGTGTGTGTGTGTGTGTGTGTGTGCGAGCGGAATGCGAAAAAAGGAAAGGATTACCCGACAGGATTAGGGTGTTGAAGCGTGTGAGTGCTAGTGAGTGATGAGTGTTTTGCTGGTCCGTGTACTGACAGCGAAAGCGAGTAGAAGATGAGGCTACAAAATGGGGTTTGTATTGTGGGGGGGGATTTTAAAGAGCGCGATTGTTGTGCGAGCAAATTAGAAACATAAGCTACATACATACAACATAGAGGATAAATTGGAGGGAAAGACATTCAAGTTTCGTCGTCAGTTGATTTGTCAATTTGAAATCTGGATTACATTTTAATTAAGCAAAATGAAATAACTCGCGCTCAATTGCTTCATTATTACGTTGTTCAACCGTGGGGTGGGGATTGTGGAGATGAGTTGTCTCATTTGCATTGAAATCAATGCTGATTATGGAGGGATCATGGACAGGGCCTTGCTTGGCAGAGAGCCATGCCATCAACCTTCACCAACTCATCGTCACCTTAGAAACGAACCTTCTACAGAAGGAATGCGTTGCTGCATCCAAGTAGGTTCGTAAGTAAATACCTTACACCAAGTCAACCACAAAGACCAACTGTGTTTTCTGCAAATTGAATGTGACCTCACTCTTTGACTCTTTGCACGGGGCCTGTTGTGGGGGGAGAGGGTTTAAATGCCACCAAAACGGTGCATGTTTCATGCTGCACACACCACACTCTTTACCACAAACCATTATTGCACTCGCACAGAAACGTGCCACCAACTCCATAAAACATAATATCAATTAGCACGCCAATGGCGATGGATCTGCCGTCTTCGGTCTGCGAGAAGTGCATCGTACACCTCCCCAAAAAGGGGGACGGGGAGTGATGCTGCTTTATGATGAAATGAAACCAGGATGGTGCGGTAAAGCCCGTCGTACGTTGACTGCAGCCATCGCGGTCAAACCCCCGGAAAGGGCTCTCCGGATGGCGTGGCCGAGACCGGGGCCGGGGCCCACCCACCGATAATTGTGTTTCACCTTTTCGCCTGAATAGATGGATGCTCCCCTAGTGGGGAGGGAGGGTAAGAAATTGAATTTCAATCTCCTGCGCTATCGAATCGCATCAATTGCAGTGCATAAAGTTTTATGCGTTGTGGCCGAGCATGCGGCCGAGCATAAAAATACAAAATTGCACGCCACACCGCATGAAACTCCGCGAAACCCAAGCACCCCGGGTGGTCCTTCCCGGGGCCCTGGAAATCCTGGCCAGTGCCAAAGGAACAACGATTGCGATTTACCAAAAGGGAGTGTCGGGCCTCCCGGGCATATGTATGCGGATGGGCATCATCATATCTCACACCTTTCGGTTGTACTGCTGCACTTCGGGGCCCTCCGCCCGTGAACCGGATCGAGTGCTGATGACGACGATCTCCCGATCATGGCACCATCTCCACCACCAGCATCATCATCATCATCGTTGTTGGTGTCTTGATGCTTCTTGGTGCTGATTGTTTATGAGAAATAAATTATCTTTCTCCACTTCACGCCTCCTACTCCTCCCGAAAGCGGGCATTTGTGAAGGAGTTTTATGGTCAGTTGGTGAACAGAGCACACAGACACACACACACACACGCACATACGCTTGCCCTTTGCAAGCGTACGCGCGTCAGCCATTTTGCTCAAGCCAAAGGCGACCACCGGAGCAGGAGCCGGAGTTTGGAAGAAATTCGAAATGGCCAAATGGTAACCCTCCGGGGTTCCTCCGGGATCGGGTGTAGAAAATGGCGGAAAGAAGGCTCGTGATTTGATGTATTTCACAAAAGGATTCCCCGGGCCCGGACAAAAAGGAGGGGGACCACAAAACCGCAGCATCCGAGCATCGACCACTAACAACCAGCCTTTGGAGCGTTCATTCCTGCGGTAATGGCCATCAGTTGGGAAAGGGAGACAGCCAGAAAGAGAGAGAGAGAGAGAGCGAGAGTGGAATATGGTGGAAAGGAAGAAGGATGGTGGAGCTGTACGTTGAAACAGCAAATTAAAGAGATGCAACACAAATTATAGGGACACACACACACACACACTTCATCGAGCGAAAGGATGTCTGAGGGTGGGGTTTGGGGGGGAGGAGAGCAATCGTGGCGATAACATCGACCACCGCGAGCACCGAAACCAAGAAAACTCACCACCAAAGTGTGCAGACCACTGGCGGAAGAAATGGATTCCAGGAACTGACCGTCCGGACCCCTCAAATTGGCCACAGGGTGGCTGTTGGCCGAGATTTTCCCTTCTTCTTTCGAGCTTCTCTCTCTCTCTCTCCCTCTCTCTCTCTCTCTCTCTCTCTCTCTCTCTCTGCTTCTTCGTTTTGTCGGCCTGGTGGTATGGCCACGGGTTCAGCACATTTAAGGATAATTATTTTTACTTTGTAATCCCTGCAGCTGTAAATGGCCGGCATTCCTGGCACCAGCTGGTTTATCATTTGATCAGCAGCAGCAGCATCAGCAGCAGCAGCAGCATCTGGAGGCTGGCCACTCGTCGTTAGTGAGGCGTACATCGAAGCGATGGCCGAATGCATTCCTCGTTAATTTGCATGTCACAAAAGGATCTCTCTTCCTGTCTCTCTCTCTTTTTTGTGTAAATAATGGGAGCAAAGGAGTGTGGGAACGGTTTAAATTATGATGATGATTCCCACCGAAACCCAGGACTCACGGGATCACCAGAAAAATGCAATGGAGTAATCGACGCGATCCCGGGCGGCGACATCGAGCCGAAAGCCATTTGTCAAACGTTGGGTGGCGTCAATGTTTGCTCGTTCATCACCCACCCACCCACCCATCCACCCACCCAACGCACAGGGTGGCGGAAACAAAACAGGTAAATCATATTGTTAAACACTAATGCGCCGCTTGTTATTGTCGCTCGTCGCTCCGTTCACCCATCGGGTCGCCGCGTCGTTGTCACCGATCCGCGTGCTCTGCTGGCGACGACCGCGCCCGACACGCTCGTGCTGACATCCGGTGAAGCGTTTCACCCTCTCTCTCCGAAGAGGGAATGCAGATAATCACGGCAAAAGCACACACACACACACACACAAGCATTGGTACACATATGCGGCCCGGACTGTCATCGAGCGAACGAGCTAATTGACCCATCACCGGAATTGGTCGCATCGGATCCTTCCGGGCCGGTCGGGAAGGGGGGAGGGATCGGTTACCAGATGCATAATTTGTGCTTCTGCTGCCGGCTGGTCACACGCGGATCTAGAGGGGTTGGTGGATTTTTTTTTTTATATTGTTGTTGGTTGGTTTTTTATGCCTGGGAAAGGGTAGACGCGCATGCACGGACAGGATTATCGGGGTAGTTTTTGTTAATTGTGTTAGGGTGCAGGGACTGTCGTGCGTTTCAATTGAGTTGTAAAAGATCAGAACAGGCCTGCACTTGAAGTTATTGTAATTTATTCCGTTGAAATTCATCCGGTAATAGCGTTTTTTTTCCTCAACAAACGAGTCAAGTGCTAATTAAAGGACTTAAATCGGTGATTGGAGTGATATGAATTAATGACATGTAGCATTACGAATTTGTAAACAAGTTACAAAGAAAAAAGTCATTTATTTGAAAATAACAATCAAGATACAAGAAAAAATCAAGAAAACACACGAAACAAAGTGAAACACAATGCAAATGCGTAGCAAACTAATATTTTTTGTGTTTTTAAAGGACAAAATGGAGAACTTGTGAAATTCAATATCAAATAGACAGATTCAACATCAAATAGATTGATAGATTTCTACCAATGATTGCTTGTGGCCTTTGTATCCTTTTGGTTATTCAATATTAAAGCGAGTACCGAGCAATCAACAAAACATTCAATAGTTTTCAAAAATTTCTTTACAATCAATCTTATTTTAAAACGAAGTCGCGATCGGAATTGAATGCGGCGTTGGGAATTGCTTCTGCATTTACTGACTGATAAAGTAATTGAATTGTGACAGTACATTATCCAGTCATCTTCTGTTGTTATCGCTGTTACAAGCGGCTCATAACACACAATATTTTAAGTCATTTTATATTTAGTGTAAAACATTTTTATCTCTAAACTGATATCCAATGATCTAAAAGCTAAGAAGCACCGGGAAAACATGCAGAACGTTCTGGCATTCATTCGCTCTTTCCCGCTTTATTGCAGCGTGCGGAAATCATGCTGCTTCCCACGAATACTTACCCCCAAAAGCAGGATATCACTTTCATCCTCATTATCCTTAGAATAGTAGTAAAAAAAACCCCCGTGAAGAGAACGACAATAGGGAGTCTAATTTGTTTGTGCACACCCGAACCCGATATGAACCCGCAACCTGACCTGGCAACTGCCGCCATCACCAACCGCCCCGCTAAACCATCGTCCGTTGCATCATTCGATCCACGGATTCATCTATTTCGCGACCGCGAGTCCGCGGCTAGTTGGCTGGAAAAGGGATGTCCCGAGTCTCATTCGTCTGCTTTCATCGGTCCACCGTTCAACGTCCTGGCCTCTCCCACTTCCTGTAGAACGCGGGCTCTTCTTCTTCTTCTGCTTCTTCTGCTTCATTGTGCTGCTGGTTGGTTATCGGCTTCGCGCGCATCCGCGATGTTCCGGTTTCCGGCGTTTCCAGCCCGTGAGCGAAAGAGATGGTGACAGGCACGACAACCACGATGACAATGGTGGAACAACGACAACAACAACAACAACAACAACAGCATTCGTTCCGCGTTCGTCCGAAAACACGTTAACCCCACGGAATAAATGCGGCAAACGCAACGCGACCGCAGATGAGGACGAGCACAGTCTGTGTGTGTGTGTGCGTGTGTGCCGCGAGCATAACGTCTGCGCCGCGCACGCCAGACACTGTAAGGACCTCGCCGAACTGGCGGCAGCAGCAACAGCAGCAGCAGGAGTCACGAGCACGGAGAGGAATGCTGCAAACCAAATCCCGTGCACCCCGTGCTGGGAATACACATTGTTCCCGGGCGTTTCGGGCCTCAAGTACACACACGCGCGCGCCGTTTCACTCTGCGACGACGACGGTGACGACGAGGACGAGGACGACAACGAGGACGGGGTGGACGGGGTTCGCCTCGGGCAAAGGACACCATTGGAACCGAGGGGCCGCCGACCAAACCGACCAACCGACCGGATTCAGTCAGTTGTCATCCTGCGATTCTGGCGCGTGGAAGCGCCGCTCATACCTCATACCGGGTGTCGACGACAACGACCGCAACTATCATCAACAGCAACAACAACAACAACAACAACAACAACCATCACTGTAGTGACCGAAAGATCCGGCCCTGGAGATGAGTCAGAAGTGACGACGGGAGGCTTGTGCGACGACGACGACGACGACGAGCACACGAGGACGAGGAGGCGAGTGTGGACCTCAAAAAATCATAAAAACACCTTTTCGCACCCCACCACCACCCCAGCCTTGAGCCCGGTGGGTGGTGGAGCCAGCGAAAGGGGAGCCGCGCGAGTGAACAAGCGAAGCGCACGGCGGTGGCGATCGGCTTCGTGAGCGACCGGCTTGGTGGTGTGCGTCCGCGCTGTGCTGTGCTGTGCTGTGCTGCTTCTTCTGCTGCTGCTGGTGTTCGGTGTCTATTGGTATAGCAGCTCATTGGGAGAGCACTCACGGGGTGGTGTCCACGGTGGAGACCGCGTGGTGGTGGGTCCCGGTGAAGCTCACGAAAGCTTCACTTGGTCTCACGGAGTCGCACTGGCTACTAGAGGAACCGAAGGAGGCGACGTCAACACAACGCTCGATCAGTAGTTGCTGCAGTAACGCTCTTTACGGATCCTTTCGAGCGAGTGCACGCGCGCGTGTGTGTGTGTTAGTGAGAAAGATATAGTGAGGATCCTAGTAACCCGCTGGATTCATCCGCTGTGCTGAGTGAATGTTGCTTTTTTTTTGGAGGGACGAAAACAATTACTGTAAACAAACTGTAGTAATCAAGTAAAAAGTGATAACAATCCACAGATCAACCACTGAAACAGTTTTATTGTCCTCTCGTGCGAATTTCTAGTGCTTTATGCGATCACTATAAAGTCCTTTTGCGGTGCCGGATCAGTTAATAGATCTATGCGCTACGAGCGCTCGACGTAGCTTCGATGAAATAAACCAAGGAAGAAATTCCAAAGAAAAAACAACAACAAAAAAAGGCAAAACCCCGCCATCCATCCCAAGGCAGGCCAGTCGGGGGGAAGGGAAGGGAAGAAAGGAAGACACCTCGTGCGGTCGTGTCGTGCGTGTGCGAGAGGAGAGAGAGGTCGGTCGAGCAGCAGCAACGGCAGCATCAGTAGCAAGACACCCTCTGCGGAACAGAGGAACGATCGACTGACGACGACGCCGACGACGACGGGGGTTGAAGCTTCCAGTCCAGCAAAGCGTTCAACCAATCGGAACGAAAAACCCAAAACGGATCTCTTTGCCTTCGGACAGCAGCAGCAGCGGCAGCAACAGTGAGCACGGACGCAGTAGTGAGCGATCAAGGCGCGATCGCTGTGTGGTCAGCCGTGGATTGTGGGTTCATTTCTCACCCAGCGCGCGTGTGTGTGTCTGTGTGTGTACTGGGAGGTAGTGTGGGTGGTGGAAGGAAGGGATTCGAGAAATTCCTTCGCCAACCGCTCACCATTCCTTCAGTTTCATGAGCGATTAGCGAGAAGAGCCTCGAGGCGCTCCGATGGCGACAACTGTCACGATCACCACCGGTGATGCTGGTATTCGACGACAGCGACGACAACGACGCCAACGACGAGTCGTTGATGTTGGGCTAGGTGACGTGTAAAACGGTGGTCCCGGTTCCGTGGTGGTCCCGGATCGCGTGCTGAATCGGGAAGTGATCGACTTGACTTGACACTGGTTGACAGATCCTCGTGTAGTTTAGTATCCTGTGTATAGCTGGTTGTGCGTGTGTGTGTGTGTGTCCTGTAGTGAAGTCCGGAGTATCCGTGAGGTATATCCGTGAGGTTGCGCGATGCCCGAAGTGCACAGTGATTGGCCGCTCGGTACACGGAACACCGAATGGATTAAGGCGCTAGAGACGACGACGACGACGACGACGAGAGGCTCGACGAGAGGATTAACCGATCCTTGGTGTATTAGCAGGGGAGTTAGTGCGGTGGTGATCCTTACAGAAACATTCAGGACGAGCAATGAGTGAAGGGCGTTACGGTGCCCCCTGGCTGTCGCTTTGGTTGTGGTTGCTGACACTGGCGCAAAGGTAAGCATCCGAGGGGTTGTAGTAGTCGGAGATTTAAAGACATCCAACCAGATCGTTTGCACATGAAATTCGCGAGACGAGAAGCACGTAATCGTTGCTCTCCATTCATCTCTAGTGTTTGACAGGAGCACATAACCTCAAAAAAGTGGTCGAAATGTGTTGTCCAAAATATAGCAAAACAACTTGCAGTAAGACGAACGAAGGCATCAGAGTGTGCCAGGAACAGCAAAGTAGAGCACCGAGGACCGATTTGTCTTGTGTGGAAGAAATAAATTTACACAACAACAACCACAACGGTTGAGCAGAACGGTTTCAACTCCTGTCAGCGGACTGACCATACTCACAAGGATGAAAGGATGGCGCTCCATCTATCAAGCAGCTTTACGTAACACTAACCCCTTCCCCTGTTTTGCCTTGCCTCGTACGTGACGTGGACTTTATCGTTCCTTTGGCACTGGGGCTAAGTCCTAAGTTCTAAGGTTCAATGGCATCCACCACAACTATGCTGCTGCTGCTGCTGCTGCTGCTGCACTCTTCGTCACATTAATCATGCTTTATCAGCAAGGGGTTTTTGAGCGCTTGCCAAAACTGGACACTCGGAGCAGCACGAGCAGCAGCCTGGCTGGCTGGCGAGCTGGCTGGCTAGTAGGTACCGATGCACATGCCCATGCCCATACCCATGCCCGTTGCCACACGCCACAAGCTGGCCAAAAAAGGGACCGCCACAGGGTTCGGAGCGGCCGCAGCGGGTAAATCGTAATCAGCCCGTAAATCATTCGTGCAGCATGCCGCCGACCATAAACCATTCAACAGGAAATTTGTTACGAAATCATCATAAAGCACTGCGGGGCGGACGCGTCGTTGTTGTGCATCTACTGCAAAGCGCCGCAACGCTTGGCGTCTTGGAGCCATCCTTCCTCTTCTTTTGGAGCAAATGAAGCTGCAGCAGCAGTACTACCGACGATGCATACAAATCTGCACATTACAGACTCACGTGCGCGCACACACACACACACACACACGCACACACACACATGCAGACATCACATCGGCATCGACGTTTGCAGTTCTGCAGTCGAGACGGAAGTGGTCTCCGAGTTCCCGGGCGACGGCGGACTTATCTTCGGTCCGAAATCGCCGAATTTTCGGTTCCCATCAGATTGACTCGCTGCGATAAGGAGTCTGGTATTCCTCCCGTCCCGTGCGGTGCAAGGATGCACCAAACGGACAGACATACATGCACACACACGCGCGCACGGGCACGCGGTTCCGGTTTGCCGGATTACGATCGATCTCTCGGCAAATCTCGGCCACTGACGTGACGGCTACGGAACCGTGTCGATGAGAGACGGACGATGACGACGACCAGGAGGGATTGCGCACAAATGAGACACCACCACACAGCGAGACAGCGTCTAGTCTAGTGATATCAATCAGGGCCCTTGCCAAAGGCTCTACGGCGGGACCTCGGGCTGCCTCGAGGCCACCGTATTCACCGTTTCCATCCGTGGTATCAAGATGAAGATGCAGCGCGATAAACGGCACAACGCAAACGACGACGAGAACGCAACGGCGACGTGGCTTTCGGGGTGAAACGACATGATCCGAAGGGATTAATGACATCCATCGGGCACGCACGCGGGTTCCCGGGTGTCCCGTGACGACGACGAAGACGGAGACGTCTTTTGGTGTCTCCTGGCAAAGCCCTAAAGGGCGTCCCTTCCTCTGGCGATGAGGTTGACATTCGATATCGAGCTTTTACGCTGGTCCTGGAGTTCGCTGCTGCTGCTGCTGCTGTTTCTGTTCCTGATTTCAGTTTCCGAGATTAATAGTATCGCTTTGCGGACGTATCGGTTCCGGTTCCGATGTCCGATTACCCCGAAACTTTGTGGACTAGTGTTCACAAAACTCTGCACAAAGGCGCAGCTGACCAATAAGGCCATCAGGCGGATTTCGGGAGCAAGAATCGATCTCAATCTCGTGCCCTGCAGATGACCGGACCTGGGTTCCCACATAAGGGTCCCGAGTGGCGTGAGATGCGCAACGCGATGGAATGTCGCAACCGCAACAGCGATCCCGAAAACAGCGTTCCATGCCGGCACCAAATCGTCGACACCAACCGAGGGGTCCAGTGATCGCGCGCGCAATTAGTATAGAGTTTCAAACGCTACATTATCTGCAAGGTGCTGACGGTGGTGCTGATGGTGGTGGCGTGCGAGCATGAGCATAAATTCCTTAATGGAGTGATTATTTTCTCCACCGCAAAGGCGCGCAAACGATGTGACGACGATGCGGTCCGTTGGTCCGGTTCACTCCAATGGCAGGAATGGGGGAATCGGGGACTCCCGGGGTTGTGCGACGTAAGGAATGCCAAAACGCGCAACTCCCAGGCGGTAGGCAGCGTTGCGCACCCAAGGAGGAGGATGACTAATTGGTCCGACAAAAGGCGACGGATTGGGGAGTGCATCTGCTGCTGCTGCCGCTGCTGCTGGAACGTTCGCTTGGTAGGAAAGCTTAGGAATGGCGTCCTATCCTATCGGTCGCGGTCCCCTAGAAATCGATTCGACGTGGCGTCCACAGGTCGCGGCCATAACTACGGGCACATCTCTGATCTCCGTTGGCTCTTGGCGTGGATTCCCGTTACAGTACGCGCTGGTACTAGTAGCACCGTGAGGAATCCCGCTGCTAGGACCTCGCGATCTTTCCTCCCCCCCGGGGCAAAACTCCGGCCGGGAATGTCAAATATTTGGTCCGTCCAAGATTGGCTCCTTCTTGGTCCGTTGTGGCGAGTATCTGTCGGAATGCCTCCGCGGTTCTCACGGCCTCGAATGGCCTCTCGGATGGATTCCCGATTTGCGGTTGTGGGCAGAAAGCAAGAAGCAACAGCAGCAGAAGGAGTAGAGGAATTTGTTTATACCCCAAAGGACCGCGCGACTACCTTCCCGTGTGCTGCATCTTAGGCTGAAGAGGACGAGCAGTAGGAGCATCGTTTGGAGCAAACAAATGGGGATCGCGCATCGCGATCGCGGAATCTAGTGCGAAAAACCTCGGGCGCGTCTCACGTCACACGCGTCCTCGCTGGCAATTATGATTGAATGCCATCGTCATCGTCGTCGTCGTCATCGTTACTAACCCCGAAATCGAATCGAACGGATCCTTCCCAGACCAAAGGATTTCGCGAACGGTGGGAACCGATCTCACCGATCGACGACTCACGGGGACAATCCGCAGACAGCGTGTTGACAGCAGCGCAAGATGAATGGTCCTCCCAGGAAGGAGGAAGCAAAGCCCACAAACACAAGGGCGAACAGCCTTGGAGCTTCCTTTTCAGCTTCCCTTTTCGATGCCTTTTCGTCGCCTTTTCGCTCTTTTCGCGCGCCTTCGCTTCGAGTCGCGTCTAAATTTCGTGGAGAAATCCTGCTGCTGCTGCATCTGCATGCAACAAGCGCACAAAAGAGAGAGATCGCAGATCCGCAGACATGGAACTGCGCGCTGCGCTTGAACCAACCAGGGCAGCAGCACCAGAATGTGTGCGCTAATGATTGACTCATAACTCACCCGTTGACACCAATTAGGTGCGGATTAATGCGCAATGCTTTCGCCGGTGTCTGCGCGCTTGCGGCCACACCATGCACACGCACACACACCCCGAGGAGCTAATTGATAAGATTAATTCTAACCTCACCTTCACCCATTTTGCATCGCTGCCGTACTCCACTCGGCCGTAGTCGGTGGCGCACGAAATTCCCGAATTCCTTGGCACACGTTGCCCTAGCGTTGGCCGGACTCTCGTGCTGCTGCACTTATTAATGACTGCACCCCCGAAAAGTGGGTGCCACCTTCGGTCGTCGTCGTCGTCGTAGTGTGAGCATCGGATAGGGGTGGTGTGTTGCATGTTGCCGGCCTGCCAGGAAGCATAATTTATCCGTGTGACATTATTAATTGGCCGACCATTAGCCTTTAACGATCGGCAAATTAGCGCGCACCTTCACCGTGGCCGTGATCGTGGCCACACACTCGTCCTGTTCTGTCTGTGTGCATGTGTGCTTGTTGTAGTGCTCGTTGCTTACGCGATCAGCGAATGTAAATATTAAATTGAAATCACCTCCTCGGATCACTAATGGCCTCCTTTTTCTTTTTCTCTTTCTCGTTTTTCTCTCTCTTTCTTTCTCTTTCTCCTTCTCCTTGGTGGATATTTAGTGCACAGGGATTGCCGGATGTCCGGGCAACGTGCCGGACGGTGCCGGGATTGACACGCGATCAGCTGGAGCTGTGCTATCGGGCGAGTGACGTGACGGCGGCCGCCATCGAGGGACTGGAGCAGGGAGTGCGCGAGTGCCAGTATCAGTTCCAGTGGCATCGTTGGAACTGCTCCTCGCTCAGCACCCGTAGCCGCAATCCGCACACCTCCAGTATGCTCAAGAGAGGTATGTGTAGTACCATCGGCCAGCCAGCTGCCTCTGTCGACGATCACACACGACGATCGGTCGCTTCGCTTCACTCTCTCTCCCTTTCTCCCTTTGTCTTCTGTCCCCTGGTGGCCCCTGGGGATGGCCGTAACCAATGCGCTTACGAGTCATAAGAGTCCCGCGCGTTTTGTCTAACTTTTCTTCCCGAACCCGAACGGAAAGAGGAAGCTGTTGCTGCATCGAGCAAATGCGGTCATGCTGTCATGCTGTCTAGGCCACCGGACCAACAGGGCAAGGGACCCTTGGTTATGCCTTTTTTGTACCGGTGAGGTCTTGGGAGACGACATTGGAGAAATTGGTAAATTTATGGTAAATTAAAATTCCGACGACAACCGACGATCCGATGGTTGGGATGATTTTTCATTTTCCCCTCCATGGGTGTCATCATCTTTCGAGCCATTTTGTGGCTTTTTTTTCTCTCTCTGTGTTCGTTGTGACCGCACATTGAGAAGCGAAGAGGATAAAAGCATGAGCACTCATTAGCATAGCATAGTTTCACCTTCGACATTCTTCGAAATTCTTCGAAATTCAATCGGACACACACGCACCCTGATTGTGTTCCTTTCACACTTACGCCACCAAAATGGACGAACGTCGGCATAGCAACGGACAGGACAATGGAGGACACCTTCAAGGATCCTTCCAAATAATTGCCGTTCCTGCCAGGGCTGGACATCTTCATCTTCACGGTTCTATCGAGCTCATATTTCAACCACGACGACGTTCTCACCATCAACTTCCGATTGGTCGTCGTCGTCGTTGTCGTTGTCGTCGTCGTCGGTGGTGGAAAGGTCGAAACATACATTTCATCACCTCGTCGTCGAATGCCTTTCCCCCCGCTCTCATGGGAACTGTCAAGACGATTGACGATGGCGGTTCTCTTCTTGTGGCTCGTTCCGACGAGTGAAAGCCACGAGTCAAGCCCCGAATGCTCCATTCAATTGTCAACCGGAAGGTCCATCGTCGTCGTCGTCGTCGTCGTACCGGGAGTGCATCTCATTCAACGAAGCCAACCTCATATGCCAGTCCGTCCGTCAGTCAGTCAGTCAGTCAGTCAATCGGTGAGCAATCAATCGTTCAAGCGGTTGCAAGCCGGGCCCCCCACTCACCACTGACAGTGAAATGAAACATCAAACTCGAATGTATAAATTGATGTAAATGTGTGTTCCGTGTGCCCTTCCACCCGGTGGCCAGATTGGCGAATGTAAATCGCGCTGAACATAATTTGTCATCCGGCGATCGTCGTCGATCGTCGTCGTCAACAGCGGCGACATGGTGGGCGCGTACAGTTTGTCAAAGGCCAGTCCGTTGGAGGTGACATTTGAACGCGCATCCTTGCAGAAGACAATTTATGCACCACGAATGGCGGAATGGATGGATGGATGGATGGACGGAAACCGTTGCCTGTTGCCGCCGTCTTGTTTTGCATCGATCAATGCAATCGATCGATCAAACGAACGAGTGAACAACGATCGATCAATCCCCCGGGCCGACCAGATTCGGATGAAGTGCAGACGCGCGCGCCCAAGTACAGCATCGTCACGGGAGGGAGGCCTGAAACAATGACACTGCTTCCGGAACTGTACCCGAAACCATCGGTGCCGGTGATCCCGGTGGCGCTCTAGCTGGCTGGCTGGCCACTTATGTCGCAGACGACGACGACGACGACGACGGGGATGAATACATTTAAATGTACTTATCGGCCCGCGGTGTGTGTGTGCGTCTGCACTTGCTTTGATGTTGGCCTGTGCAAGGAGCCACCCGACCCCTCTTTCCCCTCTCCATTCGAGTGGCCTAATGTGTGACGTCGCATCAACGGTCGTCAGCACTTTCCCTTCCGCGATAAGAGGAGGACGGCGGCTCCTGCTGCGAGTCAACAATCTTGAGATTCTGCTGCCCTGGTGAAGAGGAGAGAATGGTTAGAATTCGACCTTTTAGGGAGGGATGCTAGGCTACGGATTGAGCCACGCGGATTGTGATGTTGTAACGGAACAATCGGTTCACTGAGCCGAGGGTGCAGCGTGCGTTCGACTTCGACTTTGGCGTATCTCTGGTGCCGCTATTTGCTCACTATATTTGCTTAACCTACTCTCACGACCAGCGGATGAGGGGGTAAAGGTGGGCCTGCGATATCGCTTCCGGTGGTTTTCGTTCGTTCGTTCGCTCGTTCGTAACATCGTCCCAAGGTGTTCGAGGAGCATTGTAATGTGCTCGCGGATAAGCGAAATCATTAGCCCGCAACTCGGGGTTAGGGCATATGCTGCAATCATCATCATCATCATAATCAACATCCTTTTCCATTGGATTGATTTCGCAAAATCGGCACTTAGTGATCGCCGATAGTGAATCCACATCGGGGGATTTGTGCGATTGTGATCGCTGTTCACGATTCGCCGCTCGCCGTAGCGCTGTCCGTAAGTAAGTACCGTTGGGGGGTCGGCGTGAAAGGAGAAAATGTGTCCTAGCCCTGCGGGCTGACCATAGATGGCCGATTATGGGGTGGTCTACGATTACACCGGTGCTGTTCACACATGAGCTGCGAGCCTCACTTTAATGGTTCCCCCTTCGGAATCAGGGCGAACGAGTTCTGGTGCCGATGTTGATGGCCGTGCAACGGGATGACCCCGCGGGGCAAAGAAACCTAATGAAGACAGCAATGATTGATATCAATTTGTAGTGGGATCACTGCTGGCGATTTGTGAAGGGAAGCTGTATGTCTTAGGCTTGGTTTCATGGAAAATAAACTGGATTATTTGATTGATTGAAATACTTGATAATTGTAATGATGTCGTGAGTATCTCATTTTTTTTTCAATATTCCTTGGGTATCGCTGAAGAATAAAATGTTTTGCAATGAAAACCTCGCTACGAATACTGCTTGTCAGGTATTAAAAAAATATCATGTGTAGTAATTATTGAAATAGTTTTCAAAGAAATGAAACAAGGAAACATTTTAAGCATTTTAAACACATAAAATCTTTCTGGTGTGCTCAACATTAAAAGGCTGTCTGTTGTACTCAACATTAAGGTAACGTTTAAGTTTACCTTTTGCTAACACCATAGAAGTACACCGTAGAAATCAAAAAGAAGCATACACTTCTTTCTTTAATTAATAAATTTAAAGGTAAAAGAAAGATTCTTTAATTGCCAATTTTTGCAAGCCAAAAAAATATTCAAAAAGCATTAATTTATCTACAAACAAGGAATTCGGAAGAGTGCACAACATTTCTGGAGCAGCATGAGAGATGCTGAGGTATTTTAGATAACGTAAGTACTAAAATAGCTTCGTAAAAATGGTATACGTGCTGAAATATTTTCGAACTTGTGATAAATAACATCAAAGTATTAACAGTGGAGGATAAAAACTATTGACTTCAAAGCAATCCTGAACTTAGAAGGAAGAAAATGAACTTTAATTCTCGTCCAAATGCTACCAACTCGATAAGAATCAATCAGGAGCAACGTTTATTGACTGCATCGATGCTTCTAGATCGTTAATGCTTCATAAACCCGAGTGAATACCATCTCAAATCTCTCTGTCCCAAAAACATCGGATCGGATTCGGATCTGTTATGACACGACAACAAATGTTAACCGCTCGTTAGCGCACATCCTTAGCCTTAGCCACTCCGTCTATCGATCCGTCTTCCTGTCCTGTGGAACCACCGAACAGTCCGTCCGTTACCGCTGCC
Source organism: Anopheles darlingi (assembly GCF_943734745.1). Lineage (NCBI taxonomy): Eukaryota > Metazoa > Arthropoda > Insecta > Diptera > Culicidae > Anopheles > Anopheles darlingi. The sequence goes on along the minus strand of NC_064874.1, from coordinate 75,222,795 downwards.
GTTCTGTGGTTCAGCACTTTTGCTTCCCTTTAATTCATTCAATAGCCTAAGCCTCGCGTTGTTGTTTCTGATGCGCGATTCCACCGACGACGACGACGACGACGAATACGGTTTAGTGGACGGTTCAGGCCCGCGAGCGACCACCACCGTCTCCACCAATCGATCGTGACAACCGCGACCGTAAAGATGCACGATCGAGAAGAGGATCGCCCTCAACACCCTCGCCACCGCCACCGCCACCGCCGCCGTCGTGTCGTCAAGACGTCGTTCGCTAAAACGACAGACAAGATGTCGCATCACACGCTCACCCTCGCGGTGGAATACACGGTGGAAGCGGAAGTGGCCCCCACTCGGCCAACCCTCTTCCAGCACCGGCAAAACGGCGCTCGGGGACGGAAAATCCGAAAACAATCAGCCAATAAATTTTATTTCATTTGTATGGAAATTAAATTGAAAACTGTTGACTCGGGCTCGGGACCGCAGCATCCTTCCAGTCGATCCGATGCGACGTCTTGCGATGCCTGCCACTGCCACTGCCACCGCTGACGGTTCGCGATATGGTGTAGTTGTGGCGGGTGATTTTTGAATTATTTATTACAATCTGCCAGCAAAGTTGAAGTTGATAGGAGGCTGGAGGCTTTGCACGATGTCGTCTTGGCGTGGTCGTCCCGGTTGCTGCGGTTGTTGTGTCTGCCGCGTGAGCCGAAAAGGAGTAGAATCCAATGCAACAAACAGAGACAGAGAAACTCGAAGCGAAACGGGGAGAGGATCTGTTGCAATCACTCTACCCGATCCGTATTGCCGGAGAATGGACCCAAAAGGGCGATCTAGTGTCGGTTCTATCGGATCGGAGCTAGGTTGACTTTTGGTCAATCAAATTAATAACACCATCTTCCCTCGCGACCGCAACCGCACCCAAATGGTGTCGATTCGTGATCACAAACCACACTCTGCGGTGGGATGGTGCACATTGTATGATAAAGTTGCTCCTCGGCAGCAGCAGCTCAAGCAGCTCCACCTTCTTCGATCAGCACGCTGATTGTAAATAAATGTCATTTTGTGTACGGGTCCTTTTTGAATGTGGAATCGAACGTGCATAAATAAGGCCACGACGACGACGACGACGACGACGACAGCGAGGACAGTCGATCTTGAGCTCGTCTTTAGTCTGGTTGTCGTTCCACTGGCGATCTGGATCAAACCATACACAGGAGCGGCTGCACACAAACCAGAGGTCCAGAACCCGAACTGAATGTCGTTGCAACGCAATCGATCGCAACAGGAGAGAGAGAACGGCGACAGTGAAGACAACGACTGGGACTGGGAGCTACCTTCGCCACATATTGCCGCGATATATCTGATTTGATGTGATCTGATCATGTAGTTGGGTGAATTTATTTGCTTTGTTAGGGGAGACCGGGAGCGCACACCGCACACAATCACTGGATAACTCTTTGGCCGTCGCTTTCGCCCTTAGCCGAAGCCGGCCGGCCGGCCCATCGCAAGTTGAGTTACGAAACGTGAAGATAAAATTGACCAGACCTCTTGGCTCTTGGCTTCGGTTCTCCATCTCCATCCGACAAGCGCAGATGCTTATGCTGTCAGTTTGGTCGCGATGCAATTTACCACTCGCGGGCAGCACGCCCGGGGAGGGTGTTGACAATGAGCAATGAAAATGCTTACAGCGATAAGGTTCTCTGTGGCCGCGCCAGGGGAGAGGCACGAAGAGGAACATTCCTCAAATATCCGCCGCCGGTAACTGGGACCCTTTTGGGGCCAGTGGCCGTGAGAAAGCCTTCGAATTCCGAATGTACCGAGACGATTGATAATGATTTCTCGGGCAGCAGCGCAATGATTGCGCCCGATGAAATGAGCTTGATTGTTGCTGTTGTTTCGCCTGCAGGAAATGTTACGTTGCGTTTGGAATTATCACCGATTATCGTTTGGGATTTTTGTACATTTGAATTTCATCCAATAAACGGTATTGGGATTATGCTCTTGTCAAGCACTAGATGCACTCGTTGTATTTTGGGTTTTTTTTTCGCGTATTAATAATCTAATACCAGGTAGATCATGAGAATGAAATTTACCTAAGCAAACATTGGTATTATCGTCATTAGCTACTAGAATACTGCTGTTTAATAATTTAATAGATCTTTTCATCTTCTTTAATCGTGCAATCAGCATGAAAAAGTTTCAAAGAACTTTTTAAAGCACTTCTTGAACTCTAAATTGATTGACCAATAGACAAAGGACCATAATAGCGATGTGCTCCTCAACTGATTTAACTGACGCATAACTTTCCAAATAATTTCCTTCGAATCCGGTTTTCAACTATCTCTTCCCGATCCTCCTTCCCATTTTCCTCACCAGGCTACCGGGAAAGTGCGTTCGCGTACGCGATCGCTGCGGCCGGCGTAACGCACAGTGTGGCCCGTGCGTGCGCCCAGGGACGGCTCATCTCGTGCGGTTGCGACCCGTCCGTCAACCGGAAGGGTATGTCGAAGTCGCTGCGTGAGAGTCTGGAGAAGGAGAAGCTACGCTTCCTGGACGCCATTGCCGAGAGCAACAGCGTGTTCGAGGAGGGTGACAGTTTGCGGAAGATGAAGGCGAAACAGGCGAGCCGGTGGAAGTGGGGTGGCTGCTCGCACAACATGGCGTTTGGGGTCGAGTTTTCCGAGCTGTTTCTCGATTCCCGCGAAAAGGGCATCGACATCCAGTCGCAGATTAATCGCCACAACAATCGGGCCGGCCGAAGGGTAAGAATCCCGCGACGCATGAAGGAATTGACCACAGAGCCCGGACCCTCAACCCTTTCTCTCTCTCTCCCTCTCTGCAGGCCGTGTCCAATAATATGCAGGTCCGGTGCAAGTGCCACGGTATGTCCGGTAGCTGCCAGCTGAAGACGTGCTGGAAGTCGGCACCGGACTTCCGCGTGGTTGGCCGCGTCCTGAAGCAGCAGTACCGGCGAGCGATCCTGGTCGACCAGTCCAACCTCGGCAATGGGCCACCGATGATCGTTTACCGTAAGCCAAAGAAGCGAAAGCATGTCAGCAACCAGCGACCACCGAGACGGCCCCGCGAACAACAACATCATCACCAGCAACAGAATGGTGCTGCCCCGGGGCGCCCCGGTTCGTTCACCGGTGGAGTGGGCCCGATGGCTCTGGGCGGTGGTTCGACCGGCAACCGGAAGCTAGAGAATGCCCTCTTCTACTACCAAAGATCACCGAACTTTTGTGAGCGCGATCAAGTGTCCGACATTCCCGGTAAGATTGCAAAGCCCCAAAAGCGCTCCTGAGGTTGTTGAGAATCTTCTTTTTCTAATTTCTCCTTTTATCATCGACAGGCACGATAGGAAGGCGCTGTAATCGGACCAGCAGTGGCAGCGAAGGATGTGCCTCGATGTGCTGTGGCCGAGGCTACAATCTGATACGCGAGAAGCGCGTCGATCGGTGCAACTGCAAGTTCCACTGGTGTTGCTTCGTCGAGTGCGACGATTGCGAGATCGAGGAGTGGATCAGCGTCTGCAACTGAGGAGGGGGCCAAACCATATGCCATACGTGGATTGCGGGCGGATTGAACGGAGCGATCCTCCTAGCGATCCTTCGATCGAGTGACGAAAGTGGAAACAACGGAGCACGAATGAAGCTAATGAACAGTATTATGAGACAGATGATGATGATGATGATGATGATGATGATGATGATGCTGATGTGTGCACGCGAGCATTGTCTAGCTGGGTCGTGTTGGTGTTTATAGTTGTATTATATTGTATAATTTCATCGTTCCTCATTTCCTCATTTCCCCATTTCTAAGCCATCGGAGCCGAACTTCGAACGAACGGAACCCCTTCGCTTTCGTTATACTTTCCACTGCTTCTGCTAAACGGCTTACGTGTGGAGTAGCTCTTTCACTTTCTTTCACGTTCTTTCTGTCCCACTAGTAGCGATCGATGCTTAGCGTGTAAGGCAACGTGTTATTTATTTGCTTGCGTTTTAAGGAGGACATTGTATGTTTTAGCATGATAATAGAACCTATTTTCGTATCACCACTATGAAAAGCGTTTTCTTCAATTCGATAGTTTCCAGTACATAGGAAGATGATTTCGAAACGAATTGCCTGCTCATCATGGATAAGTATGAATTATTTACTTCTGTAGGTGAAGAACTCTTCATCGTTAAATTTCATGAATAGGGAAGGACCAATTATTAAGGACTTATTATGGATTTGGCAACAATTCGATTATAATCGTTCGGTATGCAAATTGCTAGCATAATATTGAAACTAAATGTCTTCGATGTTTAACAGATTATAGTTTTTGGAGGAAAATTCTATCCTTAACATCCTAATATACATTTGTGCAGATTTAGAATTTGAATGTATTTAACGAAGATTTATCAACGTTTTAAGGTCTGCCTTCGATACGATTACAACAAATTGATTTATTGGTGTGGTCATCTTGTTAGAAATGCAGTCCATAAATGTCTTGAAGTTGATAGAAATTCCTGTTATTGTTTAAATTCATTTTATCAGGCTATTTTTCTACTTTGGAATATTCAGCACAACGCGCTGGCGTAAAATGTTGTGTGATTTTCTTTACATTCTCGGCTATCAAACATTGATAACTTGCGATCACCAGATCGAAGAGGTCGAATTACGATCGATCGGATGTCAAACATGCCATAAAAATCATCCTACATCCTAAATCATCCTATAGCACCTTGAAATCATAACATTTCACGAGAAAGCGTAAATGAATCGAGCGAACAACAGCACACCATCATCTCTCACTCTCCATTTTCCCTTCCACCGACGCGACAATAGATCATTTCTTAGCGAAATGCAGCAAATTGTAGCGCATTCACAACTATTTACTGTCAATCAATCAAGCCGTAAACGATGCGTGCATGATTCGCTAAACCGATCCCCGGGCCGGATCCGGATTGGCCGGAGCGAGTGGGAGTCATTTACGAGGACCAATTGGCCCTTAAGACTCCCACCCCACCGATCAATCGATCGATCCTTCATTCATTCATTCATTCATTGACACAATGGTACTCTCGGGGATGGGTCGTTACCGGATGAGAAAGACAAACTGATGTGCAGCAGAGATGTCAAGGCAACAAACGGCAACAATGACGTTCATGAGCTTTGATTATCTGTTCTTCGGTTCTTCGAGCGAACATCAATGCTCCAGGCCGCGGTCCACGGGGCTTTTGCGCAATGAACCGCATCGAAGGATCCTTTCCACCTTGGATTCGTTTCCTGCTCGACAACGGACGACGTCTTGCGCGGCCCACACCTTAAACATCTCCGTCGTGCCTTATCCTGCTGATCCATTGATGACCTCTACATCGACAAACCGATTGGAAAGGCCAAAGCCAAAGCCAAACCTAATTACATCCTCCCATCTCTCCAAACGCTTTCTCTATCTCTCTCTCGAAGCGTTTTATGTCCCATTCTCATGCGGCCTTCGGTCCCTTCGGGTGGTGTTGTGGATCTTATCCTAGCACCGTGTGCAGAACGGAAGTGCAACATCATTCCGGCGGGTTCCCGGCGATGATGCCTTTTAATCATCATTGTTTCCTGCCGATGGATGATAGCTTCTTTGTTTACTTGCAGCACTCGGCCTCTGCGGACCGAAGCTCGCTTCCTTTGATCTTTCTCCGGTGCACCAGCAAGGACAGTATCGTAGTAAGAGAGCACGCAGCATAGCGGCGGCGCATTCATTGCAGTCCTGGCAATGATCCTTTGCCCGACCGAACGGCCGAGCGAGCGGTCTAATCTGATCATCGAATTATGCGCCTGAGTGCTCTCACCTTTTCCCTAGCGGAGCGCGCGACCGAACGCCCTTTTGGGTCCTTCGATCATTGGTTCTAGCTGCTCATTGTTTGGCCCAGAAGTTAACAGATTGCAGCATCACGATAAGTACGGCCACGGCCAACCTGAGCAAGATGCGATAGTCCAAACGGATCGAAGGATTGGCTGCTACGGTTTGCTGACTTTGGGCTCCTAGAGAGCAAAAGACGCAAGGAGAGTCTGCCAGATCCCTGTACGGGATTACCCGAAACAAACGGTTAATAGCTACTAAACAACAAATAAGCTTATGGCGGCCACTTGGGCAACAGGGGTTCAGGGTAGCGAGCTGTTGTTGTAAAGCCGCTTGCAGTTGAAAGCGAAGAACCAGAACCAGGGGAGCTAAATGAAGTTCGAATTTGATTCCGAATTCAATCCTTCCAGGATTTATGGTGTCCCGTGCTTGGGAACATGATCCACGCGAACCGAATCGCGGTGCGCTTTCCACGGGCGACACCTGGTTCGAGTGTTTGGTACCAGATCCAGACACCCCGCAATCAACAGAAGGGAAGGTGTCTGATTCGCGCCTGATTCAAAATCTGGTTCATCGTCGTCGTCGTTGTCGTCTAGTGATCAGCGTACCACCAAGCCACCCTTCCCTCCCAAAATGACCTCCAACAATCGATCGCAATCCCTCGATTTGGCCAGTATTTGGCCAGAGGGAGACCTAACGAGGCCTTGCCCTGGCCTGGGCCCCCGGTAAAAGGGAAATTGAATTAGCATCGCTGGGCATTGCTGGGGCTTCACCTTACGCCTTCCCGGTGAGCAGCGCTATCAGCTACCGGTCAGTGGTCGTCGAAGCTCCGCGGTTAACGGTCGTACTGGTCGAGGACAACACCTGCCGAAGGTGCTCAAAGAGTGGGGTCGAGTGAAAAAGTGATTGAATTGAGAGTGTTTGAGCTGTCCCCGTCTTGGCCCCCAACCGGTGGTGGAAAATTATTGGGAAAATCATTACGAATCTCTTGTTCTCTCGTACAATCGATTGCTTCACAGATCGATTTGCTTCTAGTGCGTGTGCTTGTGTATGTGTATCGGTGTAAGTTTGAATATTCCTTGCTCGATCCACGGTGCAAGATGATCCAATTGTGACTCCGTAAAGTGTCTCAAGTCTCAAGGCCCTCTACTAAGACAGCTGGCGCCAGTCCGGCTTGAGGTTGATGAGGAAAGCAGTGACTGTACGCCTGTCTGTTCCCCTCCCGGGTACAAATCAATAACTTTAACAGGATTAGTGAACCAGGGTGGTAGGCAGGGCGGAAGCTCCCACAAGAAACCTTCAGGTTACGTCAAGCAGGAAATGACGATTGGTGTCCGTCGGTTTACGCAACGCAAATTTCCTCCTGGGGTTTTCCTGGCCAATCGGAAGTGTCTGTGTGGCGAGCTAGCAATTATCACCAAAGGCATCAGTCGAATAGACTTCCCTGCTGCTGCAGATTGACTCTTACCTCGATGCGTAATGAAGCGATTGAGCTGCATTGCGATCGGTGAAGTCAATCAATCAAGCCACAAGATACCACAGGCCACCAGGGCCACCATCGCCTGGAAAGTGGAAAACCATTCTGCGTTTCCTGCAGACAATCACTTTCGACACCACAAATTACTCACACAAACTAACCGGATTCTCGATCGGACCCGCGGTCGTGCAGCATTCTCTGGAATGTTGCAAAAGGAATGTCGACCTCGATGACGCACTGAGCCACCGATCCAGTTGCGGTTAAGTCTCGCTCCGATGATGATGATGATGATGATGATGATGATGCACCCAGTGTCTCTCTCTATCTCTGTCTCTGGGGCTCTTATAGCCTTGCCACATTCCAGCTCGTCTCCACGCAATTTTCCCCTGATGTGTCACACAAACCGCAAATGGATCGTCATTTAGTGGTAGGGCTTTTGAGCGGTTGCCAAGAGCTGCGCGCTAGCCTCCCTTAGTTAGAGTGCCACGATCGGGTGTCGATCGAGCGTGGAGGATAAATATTTTTCAGTTCTCCATTCGATCACTAACGATCGAATGAGGACATACTGGGTGATCGAAGGGGGTGGGCCACATAGAGATTCCAACCTGCAGCAAGCACCCGGGAGTTTCTCGCTATTAAAGACACTGCGGATTCCTTGGGTGTTAATGGGCTAAATGGATTTATCTTCTCGTCTCTAGTCACTCATTACTCTCGTCGTCTATAGCTCTTCATGAACGGCTCTGCTCGATCGGTTTGAGCGAAAGGACACTTGGGCATCGTTGAATACGTGATGGCGGCTACCTTGCGCATCGAAACGTTGCCCGATCCGGGCAACCGGTACACGCTCGGTGAGCTGATCGGTAGTGGCGTGTGCGCAAAGGTGTACCGAGCGACCGATACGCAGGCGGGAAACAAGAGTGTCGCGATCAAGGTGCAAAAGTTCGAGGGTGAAACGAAGATCGCCATCCAGGAGGAGTTCCGCATACTGCGCGATCACTCGAAGCACGCGAATCTGCTCGACTTCTATGGCGTCTACCGGAAGAAGTGCCCGGCAGGGGAAAGTGACGAGATTTGGTTCGTACTGGAGGTGAGTAGCGATCAAGCTGCAGGAGTCTTTTTGGTCACTCTCATCGGTGATGGGCTTGTTATCGTTTGCATATCGTTGCTGTTATAGTACTGCGAGTATGGACCGGTGATCGATGTCGTCCGGAAGCTGTTTGTCGCGAATCGACGCGCGAACGAGGTACAGTTGGCGTACATCCTGCGAGAGGCGTCGAAAGCGTTGGTGTACCTGCACGAGAACCACATCGTGCACCGGGATGTCCGTGGAAGCAACATTCTGTTGACGCGCGATGGCGAAGTGAAGCTGGCCGACTACGGATTGGCCCGCGATACGAAGACGACTCTCGGGAAACGGGGTACCTGTATCGGATCACCGTGCTGGATGGCACCGGAGGTCGTCACTAGCTCCAAGAGCGGTAAGTAACATGACGGAACTCCAACAATACGATGCGATCGGTTCATTGACTGTCCCGTGATGCTGGCGACCTTCGCAGATAAGGACGTGTACGACAATCGGACGGACGTGTGGGCGCTGGGCATTACGGCGATCGAACTAGGCGATGGTAAGGCACCGTTTGCCGATATGCATGCAACGCGTGCCATGTTCCAGATCGTCCGTAATCCACCGCCAACGCTGTACCGGCAATCGAACTGGACGCAGGAGTACAACGACTTCATCGCCGAGTGTCTCGAGAAGAACCCCGACCATCGACCGTTCATCATGGAGATCGTGGAGCATCCTTTCCTGACGCAAGTTCCGGAGAACGATTATCATGTAAGTAGCCTCTGGAGGTTCCTGACATCCGCCAGAATCCTGACCCTAAGGGTTCTATTCTGCCAACTGCCAATAGCTGAGTCAAGAGCTCAAGATGATGGCTGACTCCGTTCGGCACATTCAGCTGACGAAGAAGGAGGAAGTGTCCGTTATGCGGGGAGTGTTGAAGACGGAAGACAATCGAACGGAAAAGATGCACGTGGAAGACTTGGCCGCCCTGGAGCAGCTGAGTGAGGAGACGATTCTGGAGGAGCTTGTCCAGCGTTATCGGAATGGCAATACGTACACGTTCGTCGGCGATGTGCTCGTGTCGCTGAACCCCAACGAATCCATTCCGGAATATGTGCGTGGTGTGAGTATTGGCGTTGTGGAAGGTGGCTCTTAAAGTGGTCACTGCTGACGCCCTGATTGTGTTTTTTGCAGTTCCATTCGAAGTACATGTTCAAATCGCGATCGGATAATGCGCCGCATGTCTTTGCGATCGCCGATAGTGCGTACCAGGACATGTTGCATCACGAGGAACCGCAGCACATCATTCTGGCCGGTGAGAGCTACTCGGGCAAAACGACCAACTTGAAGCTGCTGATGAAGCATCTGGGCGTTCTGGGTGAAGGCAATCCCGGTGTTTACGAGCGCATCGTGAACGGCTACAAGGCACTCTGTGCGCTAACCAACGCGGGCACTCCGATCAATCCGAACTCCACGCGAAGCATCATGCAGGTGCAGATGACCTTTGGGCCGAGCGGTAAACTTTCCGGAGCCATTTTTTGGGTCTATCTGCTGGAGAAGCTGCGCATCTCATCCACTAATATGTAAGTTAAACATGTGTTTATTCTTAAACAATTCAAAACGAGCACGCTGGTTTCGTGTGCGTAGAAATAATTTGTGCGTAACGGTACGTAACGTACCGTAACGTAAAGGTTTCAGCGCCATCTGGTGTTCGGGACTGCTTGGACCTTTGAACGTAAACTCATAAACGCGCATTCAAATTTTAATTTAAACCGCCTTTCGCACCTTTTTCCTTTTTTCCACCAGGAATCATTCGAATTTCCACATTTTTTACTACTTCTACGACACGATGGATGCGGAGGAGCGACTGAAGGACTTTTCGCTCGAGTCGGGCCGCAGTTATCGCTATCTGCGCATCTCCGAGGCGATGAGCTCCGATAAACTGAAGTACTGCCGCGATGATGTGCAGGGCAATGTGCGATCGTTTAAGGAGTTCGAACAGCAGCTGCTGGGGTTGGAGTTGTCGCAGAACATACTGGACACGATCTACCGGACGCTGGCGGCCATTCTGATACTGGGCGAGGTGCGCTTCAAGGAGACGGAGGGCATGACGGAGCTGGAGGACTTCGAGGTGATCGGTAAGATCGCCAGTCTGCTGCAGGTGGACGAGAAGAAGTTCCAATGGGCGCTCCTCAATTACTGCGTGATTGTGCGTGGTTCTGCTGAACGACGTCGGCATACGGCGGATGAGGCACGCGATGCGCGTGACGTACTGGCCGCTACCATCTATACGCGGCTCGTCGATTGGATCACGAACACGGTTAACCAGAAGCTGGCCTTCGGAAGAGCTATCTAGTAAGTGGTGTAGCGGTTGGAACATAGAAAACTAGAGACTAATGCTGATCTTTGTAGTGGGGATAAGCATTCCGTGACGATAACGGATCACTTTGGGTTCGAGTGTTTCCATCGCAACCACATCGATCAGCTGGTAGTAAATTCGCTCAACGAACAGATGCAGTACCTCTACAACCAGCGGATCTTTGTGTTTGAAATGATCGAAATGGTAAGTGCCCTGACCGTGAAGATGCGGACTTGTATTCTGTCTAACATAATGTCCTTTTGTCGACACAGGAAGAGGAACAGGTTCCGATGGCATCGCTGCACTACTACGACAACAAACTGGCGGTGGATCACATCCTTACGAAACCGAAGGGTGTGTTCAGCTACATCGACGATGCGAGTCGTGGCCGCCATGGCCAGAACTACATCATCGATTCGATTCAATCGAACAAGAGTCCCTTCATCAAGCGTTCCAGCGGGCACGAGTTTACCGTCGCTCACTACACCGGCCGCGTGACGTACGATGCGCGCGATATGGCCGATAAGAACCGTGACTTTATACCACCGGAAATGGTCGAGACGCTGCGTGCTTCCGAAGAGCCGATCATTAAGATCATGTTCTCGAATCAACTTTCGCGCACCGGCAACCTGACGATGGCGGCCGAAGAAGCGCTCGGTGTACCGTCGGACAAACCGACGAAGAAAAAGCGCTGGGGTGCGGCCCTGGTTGCCGAGAAGAACAAGGCCAAGAAGATGAACACACTGTCGAAGGGGATGTACTCGCAGGTGCACAAGATGCGCACGATCGCCGGTGTGTTCCGGGCGACGAGCCTCGAGCTCATCAAAACCCTCTCGATCGGACCGAACAGTGGCGGGACGCACTTTGTGCGCTGCATCCGATCGGATTTGGAGTACAAACCGAAGGGTTTCGCGACCGAAATGGTGCGCCAGCAGGTGCGTGCGATGGCCGTACTCGATACGGCACGGGGCCGCCAGAAGGGCTTCTCGCATCGCATCCCGTTC
>NC_064874.1:75196056-75206056 GCF_943734745.1 Anopheles darlingi | reverse complement strand
CCCTGGGTTTGCCTGGTACATTATTGCCGACATCCTACGGACCATTTCGGTTACGGTGGAGTGGTCGGTCGGTCAGTCAGCGATCGGCGCCAAGTAATGAGCAAACCGCAGAAATCGTTTTAAAAATGACGCCTCTCGTCCAGCGAGCCAGTAGTTGGCCTCACTCACTTTGCCAGATGGTTCGCCCAGTATTATCCAGGACACGTGGGGGCGTGGACAGAAACTGGTTACGGCAATGGAGGCATTGGTTTGGCTCCAATGCCCGGCAGGATGGATGTTAGGCCGGGCGATAGCGGGCTAACAGCAAGCGGCAGGAACACTGGCGAAGTGACATTTCTTGTAGCGAAAACAGCAAGCGCCAGCGCGGATGGAGAAGCCGATCCATCCATCCATCCAGCCATCCCGCCATCCCGCCATCCCGACCTGGAACGGTTCCGGCTCCGGAGAAGAACATGCTTTTGACGCGTGATATTTAGAAAAAGGAGGCCGGTCACCCGGCCGGTGGGTGGCATTCACCTACTGAACTTACTCTGCTTTCACCTAACCGCTTCTCCCCTTTTCCGACCGCCCCACCGGAGGTTTCGATGAAAGCGTTCCGTTGCATTACCACCGGGTTAAGCAAGAGGAGGGCATTATGCAATCGCACTCGGTACTGTAAGTGCAGTATTCATTAGATTAATGCAATGCGTGTAAGGTGTGTGGCTTCGTTTTCGTTTAATTTACTGCAACACCCGTCACCGCTAATTCTCCGCTGAATGAATCCCCCCGTCGTTTGTTTGATAATACGTTGGCCCCTTATCAACAAGAGGAAATGGTAAGCATGCTATAGGGAGATCGCGAATTTGCGCATAATTGTCAGCGATGGGTTAAAATGTGTGACATTCACTTGGTTTTTTTGGATCGCCTTTTGTCTGCACGTGTGATGCTGTGACAAATTTGAGCGATAAGGTGCAGCGCGCTTGTCTATGTGTGCGCAATATGGTATTAATCTCAAAAAGGAATCCAATCAAACCGATTGCCATATGGTTCTTCCTTTTGAAACCGATAGCGAGCAAGTCGGGATAGGGATTGAGTAACATTAGCTTGCTTGAATAACAGTGAAGTATCTCTGTAAATAAGTATGTTGAAGAAGGTAGCAAGAGTGTAATTTTTCAAATGATCTCCTTAAAAATTAAGGAGAATAATTCGCACATTCGAGGGGGATTCCCATGTGGATCATGACGAGTCAGATGCAGCCAAACCAGTTTATGCTTCCTGCATGACCCGCCATGACCCCGTGGTGGGAGTCAAGGTTAATGATGAGCCTTTGATTTTGAACACAAGGTGTATCATCATCCAAATTATTTCACTGTTATTCGGGATTCTAAATCCACAATGTTTTTCCATTTTTTTTCCTGCACAGCTAACAAACAGACGATGCGTGTCTTGTCTGCTGCTATCTCTATTCTTGCTCATAAATCAGCGATCCTTTTCAGCATCGAAACTCCCTCCCAACAATCACCCTGTTACTGCAACTTCGCTCATGGATTCGGGGTATAAATGACCGATCTTGCGATGGGCCCGCGTTTAGTTCTTTATCAACGTTCAACAGTTAATTAGCTGAGAACCAACGCGGCCGGTAGTGAGCAGCAACGATGGGTCTCCGGATCTGCTGGTGTATTTTGTTGCTTCTTCTTGTACCCTGTTTCGGTGATAATGATTGCCAAACGCAAAACGGTGCTCTGCTAACCATGCTGCAAGCGGAAGTTGAATTCTTAGCAAAGGGGTACGTGTAGTTTACACATCGAGGCAGAAACCGAGTGCAGGCAGTGGTAAGGTGTCTTTTTTTTTCTTCGATCCAGAATCCAAGAGATGTCTTCGTACACAAAAAACATCGTTTGGAATACAATGCGCATGGAGATGCGTGTCAATCAGCTTCAAAAGGAAATCATTGCATATCAGCAGAAATCGGCAGCTAGTGCGGTCCAATCGAGCCAACTGCACGTATCGTCATCGATGTCCGGCGCTGCATCAATGACGACTGGTACAACATCGGCAGGAAGGTAAAAGAATGCATTTCACATAGTTACATGGCGTGAGAGAATGTAGCTAATGGCCATATCATAATGCAGTTCTACAGCCGGCACGAGTAGCTGCACTCTTCGTCAGGTGTTGCTTGATCAGTTGAAGGATAACGCTTCGATTGAGATCAAAATAAACCCGGGAATGGCTAGCCCAGGACCAGGAAAACAGACTCCCGGCGATCAAGCAATCGTCAGTGCAGGTTAATCATACCATCAATTATTAGTTGCATTTCACTTAACATCGAAACTTCCGATTCTCGAACACAGCCCAAATATCGTCCTGCTCCGAGGCGAGTAAAACCGGCATTTACAAGCTGAAACTCGTAGGAAATACGACCGCGGATGTGTTGTGCGACGCCGAGTACGATAAAGGAGGATGGGTTGTGATACAATATCGATTCAATGGTTCCGAGGAATTCTACCGAAACTGGACGGACTATCAGAATGGTTTCGGATCACTGAGCGGTGAGTTTTGGCTGGGTAATGAAATCATTTATCAGGTACGAAGCTAAAACTCCCCTCCGCATTCTGGTTCTGCTGCGATATAACTTGTTCCCCTATCCCTTTGTAGCTGACCGTGGAGAAGCCTCGCGAAATTGCGTTCCTGATGGAGGACTTTGATGGCGCAAAGGGAGTAGCTCGGTACGCGACGTTCAAGCTGGGTGACAAAACCGAAAAGTATCCGCTCAAGAGCTTGGGAACGTTCAGTGGCGGGGCGGGGGATTCGTTGAGCCGTAATGTGGGGTCGAAATTTAGTACGCACGATATGGATAATGATAAGTCGGGGTCACATTGCGCCCAGCTGTATGCCGGCGGATGGTGGTACGACGATTGCCATCTATCGAACTTGAATGGACAGTATATGAAGGGCACGACAACGGTGTACGCCAAGTCGATGTGTTGGAGCTCGTTCAAGGGATTCTATTACTCTCTCAAATCGTCACGCATTATGGTACGTTTTTAATGCGGCGTTGAAATCGACGAAACAAGACAGACAATATGAATCATTCTTACACAGAACAGCGATAGTAAACAATAAAGTTAATTGCGCTTTCTGTGTTCAGCAGCAATTATGCGGGACCTGTCCTTCCTAGGAATGCAGCACTATTGCCTCATTTTCGTTGCATTTTGCACTCATTTATGCCACAAAAACCGAGGAAACATAAAAATCGCAAAACGAGCGTCTAACGGCGGTTCAAATCGCCTTCTCAAACTTTCGAGCACAACAAAATTTCGTTCGAGCTCGATTTTTTTCGAAATTTTTCGTGCAAAATTGCTCGATTTATCAAAAAAGTCCCTTTGTTTCGAGCAGTCTGCTCGAGTGGTTGAAAATCTCGAGCAGATATTTCTTTTTCGCTCTCGCATCAAAGAGTGAGCGAGAAAAAAGAGCCAGCAAGGCATGCTGGGCGAGGTGTGCGAAATATAGGTCAAAAATATCCCACCCGAAACCCGAAAAAAACCGAAAAAACACGAACAAACCCGAACAAAACCCGAACCGCGGAATTTTTAATCGGCCAAAAAAGAAACTAATCGGCCAATTTTTACACTAATCGGCCAAATCGATAAGTTAAAGATTGCAAGATCGATAAGTTAAAGTTTAAAGCACGCAAATTATTCCGTGGAAGAAAATTTTAGTCGCGCAAGAAATGTTTTGCTGGACTACGCGAAACAAGCAAACTTGCTAGGCGTGTTTATGACCACGTTTCGATATCTCGCACCATCGATTTGTGGTTGATTTGAGGATAAAAAATACTTTTTCTAGCATTATTCGCAAAGCATTAAAAGCGAAAATGTTTAAGTTTTAATTACTCAGGTTCAAAACCTGATACAGTATGCAGAGAACGTTTCTTAATCGAAATTGGTACATCTTTGATTATTGAACTAACCCTTACACGCTGTCAAATTGTTATACGTCCGCGGACATTTTGAACCCTTGACGCTATCAAACGCTTTATTTACGAAAATGTAGGTTCTTTTTTGAATGGATTTTTGTGCTTAATTTTCCGC
Organism: Anopheles darlingi; assembly: GCF_943734745.1. Classification (NCBI taxonomy): domain Eukaryota; kingdom Metazoa; phylum Arthropoda; class Insecta; order Diptera; family Culicidae; genus Anopheles; species Anopheles darlingi. The sequence goes on along the minus strand of NC_064874.1, from coordinate 75,201,986 downwards.
TGTTCCGACTGGGCCTCCTAGATTTTACATTCCGTTCCCTTGGTACTACGCCGTGAGGTTGAATCCGATTCAATTTCCCCGGGAAACGACTAACGAGAAATCGAACATCCTTGCGGACCGTGGCCAATATTTGTGCGTGTTCTTTTGTTTGTTACATTCCAAAGGTGTGCGTAAATTTTTCGCTAAACAATAGACGCAGAATCGCGCAAACAGATCGTTGCGTGTGGTGGAATTTCTCGGGAGTAAACAATCGATTTTCAAGGGCGGAGTTCGACGACAACCAGAATTCGTGGGTAAAAACCGTGGACGGGGTTGCGGTGGCGGCTGCGCGTGAGGTCACAGTCGATGATCTCATACCAACGAAACTGGCCCCCAAAAAGAACCACAAACACGGAATACGGAACAGGACCGCGAGTGTTTTCGAGTCGTCAGAGGCGCGCTCGTTCTGAATTCCCTCACACAAAAAGTCTCTTATCGGAACGAAGGGAGTGTGTGTGTGCACTGTGGTATTGATTTGTTATCTTCAGTCACCGTTTGGTGACAATCTCGTGCGAAGGTTTCCTCCAGTTTCCGCGCACCACCAACCCTTTCTGCATGTTTCTTTATCTTCGCAAACTTCTTCAGTCACACGACGTTATCAGTGGTGGAATTACTGGGTGCTGGTCCGGCCATCTGGTGATTCACGATCGACCATTTCGATCGGATCTCGTCCGTGATAATTGTGCAAAAGCCCCCCCAAAAGTCCGCGATGTTCTGTTCGTGAAATTATGTGGCGTGATATTATCGTGGCCCATCCCCTTATCGTGTTTCTTATTCCTCTTTCAGAGTGCAGCCAATTGTGTTATTGTTGTTGGTAGCGGTGTTGCGGTGAATGGCCGCCAAAACCGTGTTCTTCCAGTGTAGTGTTTGACGATTTTGTCGCGAGTGGCGGTGGTCGTGGTAGTAGTAGGCGAGCGTAGATGCATCTAGTGTGACCAACAACGGATACCGCGGGGTATGAACAGAAACATGAAGCGACAGCTGGAGAAATTTAAAGAAGAGATCAAATCGAACCTTTCACGGTAAGTACCAGACAGGAGAGGGGGGGCTGCCCCCAACATCTTGTTCCTTTGCTCCTTCGGGTCTTCTTAACCGGCAACACTCTATCCAGTTGGCCACTGGCTTTCCGGTCCGATGATGCAAATGACTGGCCGTTTATCCACTTGCCTGCCGGTTGGTGCTGTGCAAAGCTCGGCTCGGCCCCTCTCCGCACCGCTGGTTTGCTGGTCAATCATTGTGTGCCGGACCGAACGGCAGCTTCGTTGCCCAGATAAATGCCTTGGCATAATCATTTATGAGCATAAGCGCATTGGTGGATGAAGAACCGAATGATGGCCGAAGGGTGAGGCGTGTATTGAACTTTTCACGGCCACCAGCCCGTGGTCCAGTGTCTTAGAGGAAGGTGGAGGGGGGGGGGGGGGGGGGGGCTCTACAACCCGTTGACATGCTTCGCTAACGATGGCATTGAAGAGCCCGCCATATCGGTGGCCATAATTCGTTCATATACTCATAAATGGTTGGTGGTGGTCTCTCGCTTTTATTATCCCGGAACGCGCGCACACGGCACAGGCCCCGAGGTCCAGACCATGTACCGGTCGTGTTGGTGGCCGCGTTGTCCATATTTGTTTTGATTACCTCACAGAAACTACTTCCTCGTGGCGCGAAACTAGCCACGAGCGGCTCCTCTCCCCTCATCCTGCCCTACGGGGTCTGACTTGGCCACACACACACACACACACGCACACCGACATTGCTGCTACCGGCTGGTCGTCAAGCCACCGTGAAAACGGACTGATTGTGCTGTTATGCGATAATGCCCTGAACGGCGGGGGTTTGTCCAGTCCGTTCTCCGTTCGCTCTTTCATTGACGCACCTCAAAACCTGTTGCCTATTGGCCCCCTCCGCCTAGGGTCTGGGCAGATGAGTCCACCGGCAGCAGGTCTTTCCATCGGCTTATGCAAAACACAAACACAGGAGACGAGACGCGAGGACTGCTCCTGAGAGTGGACATTGTCATGCCGAGTGACCAGACAACGGGACCCAGGAGATTGAATAATAATCTTGGCCAACACACCCCGAAAATCCGGCTTCGTTTTGGGGTGGGAGCTCGAGTGATAAGAGCGCATCCGCCCTAGTGCGCCTGTGACGGTGATGATGATGGTCACTGTTTCTCCTTCCATGCAGCTCCTTGGGATTTAGAACCGGCCCCGGGGCGCGGACCGTTTAGCGGGGTTTTGCTGCACTTGAGCTGCTGGCGCTGGACTGGAAGACACACACACATTTTCATCGTGCCGTATCGCGATCGATAGCAGCAGGATGACCGGACCACGGAGGACCACGAAGAGAGGCGGTCGAAGGGAAATCTTATCGCGAAGTACGCCCATGAGTGATAAGAGCAGACTGCGATGCGATGAGAGTTAACGTGGCAAGCGGTGTCCATCCATCCATCCATCCAACCATCGAGTGGTGGCTGGTTTCGGACTGATACAACCGATTCTAATAATCGATCAATTACACCTGGAACGGTCCTCGGTATTTCACCCGAGAAAAGAGGGGGACTTTCCCATGGGCCACCAGGCCACGCCAGACCAGACCAACACGCGGGAATTGGAGCATAAAGCGGCTGTGTGCGTGTGTGTGTGTGTGGATTAAACAAGCTCTCCAGCCAGAGCCACTAATACAACGGAGACAATTAATCGGTCTTCAACGCGATCGGGGAGTTCCCAGCGTCAGCGGAAAAGTGGTTTCCGATTCCCCGAACGTTTGCTTCACGCCTGGCGGCCCCAAAGATCGATCTCGATCAGCGCAGTCCACCAACACCTTTTTTCGGAGGGGGAATTTTGTTTGGTGGCGCGCTGTCCCGGGGGTTTGGGAAGAGATTATCGTCGCTTTCTGTAGGCGGATGTTCCAGTTTCCGTTTGGCTCGTGGTCCAGGCGCACGGTGACAGCATGCAAATGAGTCAGTCCCCGTTGGCAGCTCCGAGAGACATAATGTTCTCGCGCACAGATTGGCGAATTGAGTCTGACAAAAGGGAAGATGAACGACGGCGACATCCGTTCCGTTCGTTCTCCGTCTGGTATGCGTCCGATTGCCGTAATTTTTCGGAGGTTTATTTGGTGAGAACGGCGACCGGTGACCGGTGACCGGTGTGAGGCATCATCCAGCAGGGCGCTAATTGAGCGACGGACCAGAAATCGTTGCCTCAAGGTTGGTTTATTCGAAGAGTCTACATCGTTGCAGAAGGCCACATTTTTTATTTAATTTTTTTTTTTGATTACTGATCGAAGTACGATCAAGGTTTAATATGTGAGCATCGAAGAATGTGTGACAAAGAACCAAATCTAACTACGAGATCGCAGAATGCAGACCAGGAGCGTTAACTGAGGCACCAAAAGACTTTGTTCCTTGGCAAAATGTTCTCTTCTTCTCGGTAAAAATTCTGGAAGCTAAAAAAACCTTGAAAACTGTTCAATTAGAAGCATCTTTGAACATTACGAACGTCTACAGCAGCGCTGAGATCATCTATATTCCTGGCGAAGATTGGAATATTTAACCGAAATGGACTTCTATTACTTTTGTAATAACCCCAGAGGACTGCATTTCGTTATTATTAGCATGGAGTAGCACACCAGCAGCATAAGCGTGTTGTGTGTTACCACCATCACCCCATTTCTGCCTCATCTCCTCGATGCAGTCTGGAGTCTGGACCATCGTCGTCCTCCCGATCCAAAAGGCAACGACACTTCGCCACCACGCGGTTCCGTTTGCAAAACGCCTTTTTGGCGCACCATCGTTGGAATCGTCTGATCTATTTTAAAGTCCAAGGCACTGCTTCAGGCCGCACCTCAAGCGTTTGTCTGGCGACTCTGCGGCACTCCATTCCTGTGCCATTCCCGGGCGATATGACATTTCGGTGCAACTGCGTGAAGGAAAGGGAAGAGGGTGGTGCACAAACGAAACGGATCCCGATGGAAAATGGCATGCCAGCAACAGTCGGTCTCTGTCGGTCGCTCGGTCATGAATCCGGATACCATTGGAGACCCCTCCTGGCATGGCCTCTCGTGGACAATGCTCATCCGGTACGGCACTGTCTGCTTGCAGATGAGGCGCAGCGAACTCATCGGGGATTAGTCACGAACCGGAAATATGAGCGTCAAAAGCGTGCACCCGCACCGTTGTCTGTGCAGCGCTTTGACGACATTACCTCCAGGCCTTGGAAATGGAAAACTGCCTCAACGGACCGTCATCATCCGCTGTGTTTGGTGTGTCAACTTTCGCTTTCGCGTCGTATTGTTACCCTCATCGCCATCATCATCATCATCATCATCATCATCACCGGCGGTGCCCCGTGTGATCGTGGCGCAAAAATTATACTCCAGCGAGGGCGGCACGGGCGGGGAGGGTCGGTTATTCGGTTGCTTTAATTTTCACTTTCCAGTTCGTTGCTGGTTGCTTCTAGTGTGCTTCTATCTAGTGCGCACTAGGAATAGAATGGCACGGAGCACGGGGTTTTACGATTCTGCTCGTAAATCGATCGCGGACGACCCCTCGAGAGCATTGATTTTATGATTATTTGTTCTGCACTGATTTATACATTCTCCACCGCTCGCCGGTTGAAGATGACTTCCTACAGTCGCTGAACACTCCGCGATGGCCGCTCAGCTAGTCCGCTGATCCATTAATCATTTCGATTGCGGTTTTTTTTTTATTTAATTTAATTACCACAATGCTGCTCCTCCTCGCGTCTTTGTTTGGCACTGCCACAGAGTTTCGCACAAGATTAATGAGCCCCATTTCACGCCGATGGCCCGAGAGGTGGGGAGACGAGTGGACCCCAAAAAGGGTGCCAAAGGGTGTGCTCCGCGTTGATCGCGAAATTCGCATGCAAAGATCGGTGCCAAAAAGGATGGTGTCCGGTTCACGCAACACCCCAGCACTGCTGCTGCTGCTGGAATGCTGCCAAATGGGCCACAGAATGCAGCAGTTGCGTGCATTGGAATGCGGTTCCGCTTCCGGTCACCAGCACACCAAATTCGAGGTAAAACGAGGTCATCAGGTATGCTCGGCGAAGGAGAGGTGTTCAATTAGCAAAATCGGACAATCGGTCACCACCACCGACATCGACATCAAATGTGTGCCAGAGAGAGCCAGGTGGATCGATTAGCGCAGCCCTTTCTGTCCATGGGATTTCAAAATCCAATTTGTCTGGCGTCGGAAATCAGGATTATCCGGTTTGGCAATGAGAATGAGGGGGAATGATATAACTTGCGCTATCAGTCTTTGCGCTGCTACTTTGCTTTGGCTTTATGATGAACAGGATCGGGTTGGAAATCGCACAAAACTCATTTACCCACTTCAGACGAAGCCATGTTCTTGGCTGTAATCCATGATTCTGGTTTTAATATTAAAAAAAAACACCAACTCAGCAAACGGACCACCAGAGAAATCTAAATATTGAATTTATTCTGCTACATTGTTGATCGGTGCTTACGTACGTGTCTGTGTGTGTGTGTGTGCAGTCCAACGATAGCCGGAGAAAAGGGGAAAATCAAACACGAAACAGCTGGCCATCACTCGATCCGATCCGGCGGTGAGCACTTGCGTGCCTCCGATTCTTCGAGTTGCGAGATCATCGCATGGATAATAGTAATTGCACCAACCCAATCTTGGCTTGGTTTGGCTTGAAGATCGAACGGAAGAAGCAAAGCCCCATCATAGATCAATGCCCCCTCTGCTGCATCGCAAATGCGCCTCTTCCTCTGGTGTCTGATGGTGAGATGGATGTGGTTTTGAGCATATTATTGAACGAAAGGCGCGCGCTCTCTCTTGCTCGAGCGGAAAGCACCGATCGGCGGACGGACACCATTGGGTGGGTTGCAGATCATCGCAC
>NC_064874.1:75178556-75188556 GCF_943734745.1 Anopheles darlingi | reverse complement strand
CGGTAAATATGCTTACCGATGCGAACAGCGTCTAATATCACATCACACAAGAACGAACGGTTTAGTCTGCACGGCAAACAAGAGCAAGAAAAGCGAAATAGCATCAATCGTAGATAAGGGAAAGCATAATTGCAATTCGTACCTTTTTTTTGCTGGAGAGAAGATGGTTGGCTAGTAGTTAAAGCTTGCCGGACCTTTTTGTGCTGCAATCTATTCAATTACGCTGTCCTGCTTGTAATAATTCTTACTCAACACCCCTTTGCTCTTTGGCGCGTCCGCAAACGAAGCGAAAAGAAGCGATTTAACTAGCTCCCCAGTTCGTGCGTTCTGTGTACCGGATGGGATGCCACCGGAAATAAGTTAAGACAGCCAGACGGGCAGAGAACGGAAGGAGTGCGCATAGAGCGACGATAAATGAAAAATTACTTTCTCTGTGTAGCTCTGTGGCCCAGTTAATTGGCGCGCTGTCGTCCCTACACGACGACGACGACGGTGCACGTAATGCAGAAGGCACAATTCGACCTCGGTATCTTGTCTGTTTTTCTCCCTTTCGGGTTCTTTGTCTTTGATTAATGGCCTCACGCTGGTTCGACCATTTCTCCGATGTCAATTTATTGCCCTCGTTTCGTACGTTTCTCGTTCGAGGTGAAAATGAGGTCCGGAAATTGAATTTAAACTGAGCTGATGGTTGACCGGCGCATCTTGCAGCGCAACCACCAGAAGAACCGGAGAGACAAGGAACAGAAACAATCACGACCACAGTCCGTGTGTTGAAACTAATGATACCAATGCGCGGAGCAGCTTTTGAACTTCCTGACGGAATTGGAATTTGGAGTAAGTAATTGCATTTACTTGCAGCTAAAACACACCGACTGCGCTGACCTGGGTAATCTGTTCCTTTATTGTGCCGCGTCACGACAATGCATGTTTTTGCTTCGACAAAGCTCCCGGAACAGGAGCAGCTAGCGAGGAATCCTAGAAGAAGCTACGAAGCGTTAGCCAAGATGCGAACACAGAACACAATAAGAAATGGCATGGCAAGATGCCAATCATGGCCAGTGTGGCTTTCCTATTCAAGTGTACAGCACAGAAGGCGGGAAAAACCCCCATAAACTAACCGGATAGTAAGATAGTGACGGAGAGAGAGGAAAAGAGAAAGACCTCAGAGGGTTTTACACTCTCCTACGCGTTTGCAACTCCGCGTGTGCCTCATCATGAAGATGGTTGTTGGTGGAACGTGACCGTGAAATCTGGAACGAAATGATAGACGACATTACGAGGTTTGACGTTACTATGGAAACAAAACTAGTAAATGCAATCGCCGCACATCCCGAAGGAGAAGCATAATAGGCGATTGTCAGTATTCCTTCAGGAGCTTCGTTTTGGTGGAACGAATTCGTGAGGTAGTGTTGTTATGTCAGGGCTTCTTTACTCTTATCTAGTATCTGCGCTATTTGTTTTGCCAGCGAAATGGCAATCGTCAATGTATGCTGTCGACGCTAACAGGAAGACAAATGAATAGTAATATCCCTTTGAGCGATAGTGTTGAACTTCTAATCATATGCTAATGAGAAAGAAAGAAAAAGTGTGTGCGAGAGAGAGAAAAAGAAAGAGAGAGAGAAGAGACAGGGCTTGGTACGGCTTAGACTTTAAATTCCTAAAACCATTATTAAAGCCTGGAACATATCAAAACGATCATGTACACGAACATCACATTCGTAATGCATAAAGCATTCGCTTACCTTACCTTTTTGCCCTTATTACCTGTCCGTTTCTCTTCTGCTTCTTCGTTAGTACGATAACGATTACGTAAGTGAACAAACTATAAATGCCTTGCATGTAAAAAGATAAGCAAAGAACAAAGCGAACATTAAACGAATTGACAAAACAAAGCATAAAAGAAGCTGCGAAGCGTTTATTTGTTTTTGCGTGAAACACCCGAAATTCCACCGCACCATCTCTATGCTGTGTGTTGTTGCTCGCAATCATGGGTCCGTGACCACAACCGGCGGAACCGGGTCGGCAATGGAAGCCTCTGTGTGTTGGGTGCGGTGTTTTCTGTCGCAGCAACGGAACTAATTTCGATCCCACAGCATCACATGTGGCAACCGCCGGCCACTGAAACACACCCTCTGTGACGAAAAAAGGGTCGGACGCGTACAACAGGTAATTAGCATTTAAACAAAACCATCATCAATATTCATTAAAATTTGTAGCTCACTCTACATTATCGGACGCCGGACCTTCGTCGGAAAATGTGGAAATTTTCGGGAGGTTCGTGTAGCAAAACACCCCAAAAATAAAAGCTCCGCGCACGTAATAAACCACCGGCGGTGGTATGAAGGCCCCATGATGATGACGCCCTGACGGTGTGGCTGCCGCTGATGAACGCTGCATCGTTGACCGATGCCAGTGAAGGGTGGTTATTATGGGGTTATGTACTTTTTAGTACGCGACCCTACCCCACAAACTCACGCACGTGAGTACGCGACTCAGTATGGCCAATCAGAACACATGATCAAATGCGGTTGCGGTCCGTCAACAACGGAACGCTGCTCGTGGGCCAACAAAAACCCTAGGGGGACCACGGTAACGGGGTTCCGTGGTTGATCGGTGGTCAAACGTGATTATGCTGCATATGTTCCGAGCCCTGTGCCAACCGACACAGTGTGACTTTGTCCACTGTACCAATGCACGTCGTCTGCTGCAACTGTGCTGTGTGGTTGCTGCAGACCGTTGTAGAGTGGTTTTTCTGAATTTTTATCCCGTTAATACATTTATGGTGTACTAGGAAATGTGTGCTCGAGGAAGCGAAATTTGGTCAGCTGAACCGGAGGAAGTGGTCGGAAAAAGGGCATCCGGAATGGCTTCATTTCGTACGGTCTGAGTGCTTCACCACGCACGTTGCACTTGTGTTGAGTTTTTCAATCAGCGGTCGAAGGTGTTTTTATCTGGATTCGTTTATCATTTTTTCTACTCTATTCCTCTGTATGCCTGCCGCATTTGAGTTGCTGTATGAAAACCTGCAATATTCTGTGCGTTTTTATGTGTTATACGCTGTTTGTATTTAGTTTGTCAACATTTCTCGCTACCAAAGTTGCGTTTCATTTTCAAAATGGCTAGAAATTCAACAAAACTATCACCAGTTTAACACCTTTTTAAACGGACATTCACTTTAACATAGAGTGTCTATCGATATTGATATTTTTCCACTTTGTGTTATGCCAGAATCGACCGGTTGGGAACTTGGAACAAAAAAGCAAATTAATTAAAAGCTGATGCAAACCTAATGGAAACACTTCTTCCACAGTAAACAAGCAAAACTGCGCTTTAAATAATAAATATGCGAAATCAAATAGCGTGTTTGTTTTTGCAATCCACTGCAATACAATGTGGAAACGGTTACAGGCTTTCACGGTGAGGGAAAATTGTTATCTAATGAAGCGTGTTGCAAACACGAGAAAACAATGAAAAGGAAAACCAAAATCAAATCAATGGCGATTCCCGGGTGGCAGCAAAAAAAACCGGATGACTGATAATGAGCCAACAAAACAACCGCTTGGCGGTTGCGGGGGACCTTTATCCTGTACGCTGCTCCGATAGCAGCCGCTTCCACATTGCGCTGGTCAGTTAAATTCAATTTCCGTGTTGCAATGACGGCGTGTCGAAAAAAAAAGAGGAAAAGATCAAATGTTTGCCATGCGATAACCGGGCCAGTTAGTAATCTATTATCGGTAATATTATATAATTACCGGTCCCGGTTTGTATTAACATGGAAAAGAGTGGTATTAATTTCTGCGCCCGCTGGTTGACAGAAGGGGCGTGAAAATTAGCAAATTAAAGTTCCAGAAACGTGGGCCTCCCCTGGAAGGCCACTATAATTGAATAAATATGCATGCACAGTAAGCGCAACAACATCCGGTTCGAGTCCGGTTTTAATAGAATGAATAATGTAGCAGCATTAAACACATGATAAAGGGTAGAGGAGTTGGGAAGCTGGGAAGCGTTCACCAAAACACCACCAAGCCCCCACCAACACGTGATCAACCACCACCGGCTCGGCCTTGAGGTTGGCAAATTGTAACAAATGAACGGTCTCGGCTAGCAAATAAAGCAATAAACAAGTGTGCGACAAACAACAAATTGATTATCACGATTCGTTTCGCTACAAAACGCCCTTATCACTGTGTGGCTGCCCGGAGACCACAGTCACCGGCTGGCTGATATGGGTTATTCCATTTTAAATTCTTCAATGAAGCGGTACCGCTGGAGCACCGGGGGTATGGTTAAAGTGCAGCAAGTGTATTAATAGCGCCGGACCCCACAGCAGAACAGTGCGATAACATTATAATGATAATTGCTACACATGTCGTGGCTTGGTGGTTTAGTAATCGAATCACTCGCAACCTCAGCTCTCACCAGGTGATCTGCAGCATTGGCTTCGAATTAATTTTGCATTTTGTGTTGCGTGCGGCTTTGCGTTTTATTAAGCAAATGTAATAGACACGCTCGATGTGTTTCCTACCGTGGGAAGAAGGACGATGAATAAATGATGTTCGCACGAAATGCGATGAATTGCGGCAATTGTGTCAACGGCAGGGGCTGCGGTGTGTTCCTGGAGCCTCGCAGCATACGCAGCATACCCTCATCCTCATATCGATCGCGTGTCCTACTCCACCAGGAAGCGCTGACAGAACAATTGACGGGGTAAAGAGTTGGAATATTTTGGGAAAATTCCTTTCATTAGACCGACTGATGCCGCTTCTGTTCTTTCGAAGAAACGGTTGTTTTCCCAAAAAGAATAAACCCCGGGACACCGCACAACCCGAAAACCCGATTAATTAGCGGTGGAAGAAGAGGGGGGCTAATTTGTGCGGGAAATTCGTTGCGTCTTTTGGGCATTGTTTGTGGGAATTCTTGCGCAAGCAAGCCAGTTCTACCGGGAAGGTTAGATGGTTCAATTATGTCGTATTTGTTTAGCGGCGCAACGATTGCCTTGGATTTTGGGGAAAATACTTAGATAAATTAAAAGCGAGGCATTCTTCTCAACAAAGTAGCACCGCAAATTGTGTTTTTAGGGGAAAGCACTCCTAAAATGTTCGAAATGTTCGAATACGAACGAAGAAATTTCGGATATAAAAAGATTTCTTGAGCGTAGTAGGCTTTTTAACACAACCACAAATACCGGCCTAAAGTCGCTGTCTAATGTTTGTAATTTTTTTTTCTCTTATTTTCTATTCATTTGATGATGCGTTCGTAGCTTTGACAATGGAAAATGCACGAAATTTAAATAGCAGATCAATTCATAAAACCAACCGCTGGATAACAATTGAGTTCACCCTTCATCTTTATCGGAGTTGTAGCCACGTGACTGTGGCCTCGCTTTTTTGTCAAGTCAAGTCCAGCACCGCTACCGGCTTCAAAGGCATTCTGGCCCGCCACTTCACCCCCCCACATTACCCCGAGGGTAGGCCGTGCCTCGTGCCACCAGGATGAAGGATGATGCGTCGGCGGCGCCGGCGAAGCGCTCGGTTTATGATTTAATTAAAACTCCCGTCAGGTGCGGATGCTGGCGGATGATGATTTTTTTTTTTCGGTTTGCTTAAAAGGCCGATACACGGGCCGAGTGCTCCAACGCGTTCGCTGTTCTTTTCGATCTGTTTCGCCCATCGCAGGACATGTCTAATTTTTTGGGGATGCTCAAAAACACACACACACAGACACACACACACACACACACACACAGACACACCCACAAGCGCCAAAAATGCTAATAATTTGTAGCCTCAAGAAGAAGGTGGTTGGAGAGTGGTTCGGCTAATTAAACACGATCGAGAACAAATCATGCTGCAGCGACAGTTACGAAGTGCGGTCGCGATAACGAAAGGTTCGCTCGTCACCGTGGGGTTCGAGGTTGAAACACAAGAATGGCATTACGCCATGATAAGCAATGATTTGATAAATTGCTGTTGGTGTTTTTTGTTGGACAGGCTTTCTTTTAAGGAGGTACGTGATTTTTATGCGTTAAACTTTACGGAAAATCCCGGTCCCAATTTATCATTGTATTTTCCTATTAGCAATTGCTGATGATTAAATGACGTAGTTTTATTTTAATTAATATATAAGTTGGATTATTCTAAACTAATTTTATTACCTAAACTATTATTATGAACTATTATTCAGAGCTATTTTCCGCTAGCACTCACGTCTTCGCTCGACGATGTTAATCTTTTGAACTTGCTTGAAATAAATTACTTAATAGCATTAAGGAGATTTTCTCTCATTGTTTCTTACATCGAATTTTCAATAGCTCGCGAGCTCCAAAGCCTTCCAAGAATCTACTAGAATCCATTACATTGCGAACAACGAACTGCATTGTACTCGCTAATGCATTGTATACGCGAGCTAAACCCAACAAGCGGGATTCGATGCCATAACCCAGTGCATCCGGTGCATCCGGTCACGCTACAACATCGCTTCCTGCAAGAAAGGGCTTGTTACTTACAAGGAACAACATCAGATATTCTAGGCACGAGATCTGTTTCCCAGCATAACACACACACAGGCAACAGCAGCCGCAGCAGCAGCAGTTCGTTCGCTCGTTCCAGTGCAAAGTAACAAATCTCATCCCTTCTGCTTCTACCCCCAACCGCCAGGAACAATCCGTCACCGGGCCATTCCCTGTGATGGAATGCATCGTCACACCTGCTCCACCTAATAATCCGTTCCGTTCGGCAAAGATACCTACGACATACCTTACGTACGACGTCGGCTTCAATTAGTACAAAAGCACATTAACGCCAGCTGCTGGCTCGAAGTCGTTGCCGGCGAGCAGAAAGCTAACCAGCTTGGTAGATACCAAGTTCCTGCACGTCGTTGTCGTTGTGTGCCCGCTGGGAGACACTAATCTCCCGGAAGGAACCGATAAATGATCGGATGGATTGGGGAACGGGAACGGAGCAGGATGTCTGCACGCGTCATCAATCAGCATTCACTCCTTAAACAATGAAGTATTACTGCCCGACCCGACCCGGTACGGTTACCGTACAGCATCAGTTGCTCTGTAGCTCTTTCACTCTTAGATGGAAGATCCTAGACCTGGATCTGGAGCGTCATCCTGCCATCCCAGACACCCACAGCAGACATCACGCGGGCGTGTGTTTACGAGGCAGGCAGTGGTGAGCCAGTCAGGGTTTTCGGTGTGTTTATGAAGCGCCTCCGGAGCAACATTATTTATCGTTTGCATCCGGGGACACCCCCCAAAAAACCAGAGAACCAGGGATCCCGGATGGGGTCCGGGTTTGGGTCACATATAAGTTGGATGCATATTGTGCACCATTCATAAATAAATGGAGAACGCAATGCAACGCCGCTGCTGCTGCTGCTACCGGTGCACCGGGTCTCTCTCTCGCTCTCTCTCTCTGTCTGTCTCTCTGTGTGCGCCTCTGTGTGTGTTTGTGGAGCAGGATTTGGTCGGATTTTATGCTGCCACCCCATTTTTGGAGTACCGAGGCGCAGGGCACAGATTTTCATAAAATTGTTATGAAAAGCATTGTTCCCTGGAGCACCAGTTGGGAGTACTTGGTTCGTAGGATGGTTAGTATGTGTGCGTGTGTGTGTGTGAGAGCTCCGGCTGGGGTTTAAATAAAATAAATTCAAACGATAATTTTGCACTCCGCACGCACGGAACTGTTACCCCGGGAGTGCAGGTAGTGTACGCGTGCATGACCACCATGAACCGGTTTTTATTTAAATGAACTCCACTGTTAGAAAATGGAATACTTGATCAAAACATTGGTTTTTCTCCACGATTTCTTCTGTTTGTTCCGATTCGAGTTCGCTCATGATTGGAAATGGCAAGTTACTTCAAGGCATTGCAGTCAAAATGCAGCCAGCATTGGCCACGGTGCCCGTTGGCTCCTGCAACCATCAGCACTTCTTATTCGGTGCCACATAACCATCTATTACGGTCGATTAGGAACCGGCTGGTCATGCGACAGGATATTGATTTTGCATGCAGTAAATAGCACGAGTTATGATTATGAGGAACACTATGTTGAGTTGAGTATGATGGACGAAAGGCACGAGGCTCTAGTACGATGTCCTGTGTTCAACGAAGCAGACACACAGATTGGAGTAGATGCATTATGACATCATCCAGTGCTGTTTGCACTAGCACGAAAAATTCCTCGCAAAAGAAACGAAATTTCCTGATGCATCTCGTGCGAAATGAATAACTCTCCGCAAATCCGTAAAGCAGCATCCGTGAATTGAATAGCAGACCGGAATGCGGAACGGGAATAGACGGGTCTGGAATGTTTTTTTTTCTTCCTTGCGCTGTCCAAATCCTATTGGCCCCAAAAAGGCTCCTCCCGGTCTCCGTAATGGCGTTGACGGGCCACGGGGTAGAAAGCCACCGGAGCAGTCAAAGTCAATAAGAGGATGCCCTGTCCCTTCGCTCTCTTCGTTTAGCTGCTACGCTTCGGTTCGCTTCGGGTGTTCGCAATACTTACACAACGCACGTCGTTGGTGCAGCAATCCTCCTCCTCCACAGGATGCTGCTTCCGCCTTTCCGTGCTTTACCCGGAACCCGTTTGTGGTGCACTTACGAATGCTGTGGGGACTACACGCCGGATGCGCTTCACACTTCTCGGGCACTCCGGACGTCGGCGACGCAGACGACGACACATCGCGAGCAAGCAAGCAAGGGACAGGACCGTACAGACTATGGCTGGACGCCTTTTCAGATCCTAGTGCCCGGTATATCTCGCGTGTCGCAAGAGACACACACACACACATGGTTCAGTGGGTACATCCGTTTCGATTCGTGCGACCGACACAAAACGGAAGGACGACCGGAACGGAACCTTGTCGGAACGCCGAGAACGCGAGAAGCTGTCGGAACCCGGAGGTCGGGGTCGGTGGGTAACAAAAAAAAAGCGGAAAATAAATGGCCAGCATAACTCAAATGATGCCAAGTGATAATCGTAAAAACAAACTTGTATTTCTCGCACGTCTCACACGCACACGGCACACGTACGCTGTGGTCCGCGGTGCCACTGGAACGTGGTTTTTTGCGGGGTGGGTTTCGAACGGTGGAAGGGTACAAACCGGAGTTTAAGACTCGCGTTCGCTGTGGCAAATGCTTTCCGAAAGGACTTCCTCGTGAAAGTGCAGCACTGTGGCGCTGTGGTTTCGGTTGTGCGGTGTATAATTTTGTCATTTAGAAACAGCATAAGTATGGGACCGTTTAGCAGGAGGTCGAGGTTTCGGTGGAACATTTACTTTTGGCGTTCGTTTTTGGGGTGCATTGAAACGGACTTAACAGCCGTGGCTAGTGCGACCTTTTAAACGGAGCTTTATGCAGGTTAGAGAAGTGAGAAATAGTATGTGAATCTGATTGAAAGATTGAAAAGAAACGTATAAAATGTATAAAATGTACAAAATGGATCAGAAACACACTCCAATAACTAAAACTAATTACAGGACAGAACCTTTACTTCGATGATTTAGAAAGTAAAGAAATTAACAACAAAATAAAACCTGAATATAAAAACAAAGAAGGTAAGGATCACAAAAGTGAGTAAACTTGCTGAAACAATAAAGTCTGATATAAAGACACAAAACTTGAATAAATAATTCCCGAACTCGCAAATGAATAAAACATGTAAGATCGTTAAAAAAGAGCGAACGTACTTCCCGACGAGTGAATCACCAAATAACCATACCTGATAGCAAAACACGCAAACCTTCAGCAAACACTTTCGAATGGAGTTTTCGGATGCATTTCAGTTCTTTCGGTCGGGTCACGTGCGGCCAGTAAATTGCGCGAAGGGAAAAAAGGATACTTCAGCGTTCATCCAGTTTATGACAGTTACACTTCCCATTGTAGCATTTTATTTCAGTTTTCTTGCATTCCCCTTTTTCCGCTCATACCGATCCCCAAACCTCTTTGCTCTGTCCACCCGGTTTGCTGTCTCTTCTCGTGTTTTTTCTTGTA
>NC_064874.1:75168556-75173556 GCF_943734745.1 Anopheles darlingi | reverse complement strand
AGGTAGCTGTCACAACTTCGAATTGCTTTCAGCAGCAAGCCTTCCAGCGCGTGTACCGAGAGCTTAAGAAATGATTATGATAAAAGTGGTCACCGGATTGGCCCCGGCCTTGGGCGCGGTGGGCGGTTGAAGTGGTTTCTCGCAAAGCGATAATCTTCCGCCACCGCGACCACGAAATGTAACATTAGAGGTGTGTGTATATACAAAACGTGGAAAACAAACAAAAGGTCCATCTGTGAACGTGAACGCGAAAGGCGCACTCAATCCCTGAACTAGTTAGATATGAGGTTCTCGAGGTTGTTTCGAGAAGTGCGAAACAGAAACACTTTAACTATTGCCATTTATTAACGGAAAAACCAAAACCGGGAACAATCTCGGCCGAGGGTAGAGGACGCTTTGGCGAGGACACCAGGATCACCAAGGGGGGAGGTTTACAGCAGCCCCCAAAAATGGTTAAGTAAATTTCCCCGAAAACAGAAGCCAATTTTGGGGGGCGGATCATTTCTACGTTTCATAATACGAAATCCGATGCCAAATTGCGCCGGCCAGTGGCGTGGCTCAGCAGAGCGCCTCTCGGAATTGCCTCGGGGCAGTCGCAGAACATGGGCTGCGTGTTGTCACCGAGACCCATTCTTCAATTTATCACTGCTCCAGTAGGGAAAAAAATGAAGCAATTCAGCGAGCAAGCAGGCGGCCGGTCCGCCTGGAGGGCCGCTGGACGAAAAAGAAATAAGTCATTTCTTGTCAGCCGAACGGTGAAACCGTAGACGAGAGGTTGTGATTCACTTCCGGCACAGTTTGCACAGCAGCAGAAATTACAGACACCAGATGATGTGCTCATCTCATCGCTGTCATGCTGTTGGAATGGCCACGCAATATGCCGCTGCTGCACGCGCAACACGCGATGTCCAATTTGAATCGTGTTTTTTTCTGAGCACAAATTGTGCGCACAAAGAAAAAAGAAAAGGTAGAGAAAACCTATTTCGAGCCCTCGACTCCAAATGGAAAGGGAAAGACAATAATTTCCATTCGCGCAAACGCTCGGATTACCTTTGGTGGAGGGCAAACGTCAAAACATCCTACGGATGGAAAGGGCCAGTAAACAGGTTGGCTATTCTGGGCACCTTTTCCAGCTTTATTGTGTCCTGGAGCATCGCCGCGACTTCTTCACTCAACTCGATGATGAATGTACCCTTCGATTGTGTTCGGTATATTGCTCTTAATATTAAATTAAAACTAAAACTTTGGTTTTCTCTAAGACGGATGCTGCTGCTCCAGTTCGAACCGACGAGAAGAACGATTAGATCGATGAAACACGCGGGACCGCAGCAGTCTTGGAAGCGAATCTCCAGCACCCAAGCCAGACTGATGGCGGGTTGTTGTGCTTAATGACACCACCATCACCATCGAGCTGGTTGCCTCCGGGATCGGCTCGCAACAGGGCCTCGGCATAAGTAATGGGAAATGGGACTCACCTCGCGGGCGGGCGTGGTTCATGGTCCGGGCATCATCACGAAACGTGCGATCTGTCTACAAGTCGCAAGTGTGTATGTATCTGTGTGTAGGTGTGTTTTTGTGTGTGGCAGTGTCCGATTTCGCCTGGCCCGTTGCTGGATTCGCATGAGCACAAGGTCTCAATTTGACTAAAAATCGGCTCGTCGCCGATGACGTCAGCCTTTCTCTTCGTCCTTTCGTTGACCAACCCTAGTCCAGGCCAGGCTCCAGCTCTTGGCCAGGTGTTTGTCTTTGTCCAGTAACAAAATCTCTTTCATCTCGCGACCTCGCTCTCTCTCTTTCTCTTTTTTTCGTTTCGATATTTTGCTGTTGTTGTCCACAGCTTCCACACGTTGTCCTTCCTCTAGTACTTCCTCGGTTGCGCTGCTCTTCTTCGGGAAGGAATGTGTTTGGTGGCGCCTCATGTATGTGTGCCTGTTATGAGACTGTACGTGTGCTGCTCGTGTGTCTTGTGTGTCCTCTGTGGTTCCCGATCGATACCGAGCCAGGATTTAATTTAAATCATCAAGCTCAGTCGGATGATGATCGCCGTACATGTTGGCCAGCTTGTCAAACCGGGGGCCCCAGGCGTCCAAGTAGTCGAACTCCTGCACCTCGTCGTCCGTGCCTAA
This sequence comes from Anopheles darlingi, assembly GCF_943734745.1. Lineage (NCBI taxonomy): Eukaryota > Metazoa > Arthropoda > Insecta > Diptera > Culicidae > Anopheles > Anopheles darlingi. The sequence continues at coordinate 75,171,430 of NC_064874.1, read as the reverse complement.
GAAGAAGGAAACCGCGGCAGAGTGGACAGAAAGAGAGAGAGAGAAAGAAAAGGAAGAAAGAAATGGAAAAAGAAAAGGAAACCCAACATTAAGTACACTCGAAACATCACGCGCTAAGCGGCTTAGATGCGGAGCAGAAGCAGAAAGCGACAACACAGAGAGCGACAGTTCCGGCCGCAACACTCGAACACTCGGACCATCGGATCCTTATCCTGGCCGTGGCGCGGGGTCAGTTCGTGGTCTGGCTGCGATAAAATTGTGCCCCAGTGTATGTGCACAGATACACACACACAAACGCTGAGCCCGTCTTTACTTTGTTCGGTTCATGATGATAAAACGAATGGTGGACGGTGGGACCGGATGTGCGCAGGATAGCCCGTAAAGTCCCCCCCAAAACACACTCCAACGCCGTCATTGTTCGCCGTCGAGGGGCGCAAAATTCCGGGCGTCAGCATTGGCCTTCCACTTTCCCGGGGAGGGCCATTTATGGGATGCTTTCCTTTTGCGGACAGTTTTCACAGTTCCGTTGAGCCCCACAACATAATAACGAGCGCGCAAATGGCTACAAATTGACACATAATATGCTGACCATTTCGGCAGCCGCGTTTTTTTCCAACGAACTACATTGTGCAGAAATGCGTTAATGATTTTGGTTAAAAATGTATTGTAATAGTATGGATAGATGTGTGTGTGTGTGTGCCAGCAATTCGCGGCGAAAAACGTTATTATTCGTCACTCGCCAGCAAAAACCAGCAAAACTGTTAGGCAAAGGCGGTGCCAAGCATTCCCGGAACCGTGGCATCATTTACAAAAACCGAGCAACTACTACATCATTATGCGCTTTATTAAAAGCGGAGAGTTTGCTGAGGAATTTTTCACCAGTTTCTCTCACGTCTGATATTGAATCTATGCTGCAGTTGGATGCTCCGTTGGTTCTTCCTGGTAGTGGTGGCAGGAGAATATTAATTCCAGTTGCTTTCTCTCCCTTCCATACCGTCCATCGTGCTACCTATCGGAGTTTGAAATATTCTCATCGGTCGTTTGCAAATCAGAGGCAGAGGTAACGTCACATCAGCCAGAATATTACATCAGCAGCAGGCACATATCCTTAACGGCACGTCCGCATGTGTCAGTTCCAGGGAATTGGAAAACCAACAGGACATTGCTTTGAAGCGTTAGAAACGCTTTCCGGGAGATTCATTCCGGGAACAACATTCGCTCTATTATGAAGACGAGTATTCCGGTTGTATTATGTACCGAGATGCAAATAGTTAGTGACAACCAAATAGCGCCATCTATTTTTCACTACAATCATTTTGAAATTAATTTTAATGCTCATGACACAATGCGCAGTAGAACAATGGGAGCCACAAAATGGCGTTATCAACACGCGCCCGTTGTGAACGATGAATGCATGATATTGGAAAACAAATAAAAGTTTAATTTGCGATCACCGAGCAGCTTATTTGTGTTGGATTCGAATAAAAATGGCCTTTCCGCGAAATTTACGCCATGGTTCCAAATACCTTAAGGCTCATCGAATTGCATTTGTTTGTCGATATGTCCGGTCGCGCATTATTGTATTCGCTCTGTCAACACAACGGACGCGTTTGCATGCACTTCCATGCTGCTCGCTTTGGCTAGGATTAAATGCATATCAGTGTACGGTATTTGCATTGGAATGTGCGATTACGTCGAGCGAAAAGGATGTCCAGCAGAAATCGTTTCTTTCAAGAGCATACAGTGAATGGTCGAGTGTCCTGGATTGCTTCCGTCTCTGCTTCAAACGATTCGCTCTTTCAATTCCGTTGCAATCTGACCAATAAAATGAATGTCTCATTGACTCACCTGACTGCAGCGAACTGAGCGAACCGGCCGTACTGCCGCCACCTTCGTACGCGTAGTTGCGCAAATCGTCGAACGGTGGCGCGTTGGGGTCACTGTCGGCGCGCTTCTTGTGCTCCTCGATGAACATGCCGACGTTGGGTTCGTGGCCCGGTCCCATCGTCATCACTGGATCTGGTGTGCAATAAACGAAGAAGGGGAATTTATGAGAAAATGGCTCTCAGCAATGACCGCGACCGCGCGCGTGAAGGGAAAGACGAAAGGAGGCTACTTACACATGAGCGGCGGCATCTTGCACTGCGTCAGCTCGGGCATCGGCCCGATCGGGATCTGCAGTGGCGTGATGTCGTAGGCGGTCATATCGTCCTCGCCGCCACCCTCGTCGTCGTAGTTGATGATATTCTCCCGGACGTCATCATCCGGGCCCGGATATTTGATGTGCGACTCCCGCCTCCGGCTGTACACCACAAACACCAGGATGAGTACTGTGCGCGAGACAGAGGAAGGGATAAGGGATGGAAAATGTGAAAATTCTTGTTAGTACCCTCGGGGGGGATTCAACGTTTTGCCAGAGAGAGGCTGAGAAATGCATTAACAATGAAAGAGCCTTGGCCTTGGCCCCTGGCTGTTCCTTTCAGCCAACACCGAGCGTGGAGAGGGTGGAAGCTAGACTTGCTTGGTGTGCCTGTGATTGTGTGTGTGCGTGCGTGCCAGCGCCTGTGTCGCTTCCGGCTAGCGTTCCAAATTTTTTGTTTCCGAAATTCCTTTCCCACCGAATGTGAGTGAGTGGTCAGTCGCCGCTTGGTGTGCCTTTTTTTTCGCGCCGTTCTTCTCAGTGTGTGTGTGCAAAAAATGGACCGAAAAGGCTAACCGGATCGTCGTCAGTCTGGTGCTACTGGTGGTGGTAGTTGGTTTTACTCATTCCATCATCCACCGGTCAGTGGAATACGATTCACATTATGCTCGCTGCGCGCCCTAAAGACCTCGAGGAAAAAGACCCCGGTCACAGGGCCTCACCGCATCCTCTGG
>NC_064874.1:75161056-75163556 GCF_943734745.1 Anopheles darlingi | reverse complement strand
CGTTTTCGTGATTTATTCCAGATTCATCGGGATTCAAGGTGAAGCTACCATAGTTTTCGGTTCAACACATCCCTTTGCAATCACGCAAAGAACTCTAGAAACACCACAACGAGAAATCAGCAACCGAAACCTCCGGACCGACTGCTAAAGTCCAACTCAAACAACTCACACTACTACTACTGCTGGGTTGCTGGGGGGTATTCTGTGCCTTTGCAATCTAAATCTCGGTCAGGCACGTGGAGCGTCGTTGCCTTAGGCCACGGTGCGGTGCTCGAATGACGGACCTGGCAGGCAACCGCTTGGACCTTCCTGATGAAGGCCGGTCGATCCAGTCGATCCAGTTGCTTTGCAATTCAACGCACGGTCCCGGTAACCATTTTAATCTATCGAACTCGATCAGGGGAATTCGAAATCGATCGGAGGCACTTCCACGAATCGCAAGGAAACCGAGCGCTCGGTGACAATATCACACTTTGCTCTCCAGTGGCCAGACCCGTCTGGCTTTCGCTTTTGTTGTTCGCGCTAATAATACGCTAAATAATAGATTTTCGGTTCGGGTCTCGGCCTGTCGGCCTCAGAAACTCAGAATGGCTTAGCACCGTTCGGGCGGGGGGGATGCAAACGACGACGATGGAAACGACAAACGGAAATGACCTTTAAGATGGATGACGGAGTTCCTTTCGTCGCTGGCGGCGGCGACGCCATCCTTCTCCTTGAGAGTCTTGGCATACATTACGTGCCGTGCCGAACACACACACACCCCGAGGAGAAGCGGCAACAGCAGCAGCAGCAGCAGCAGCAGGAAGTCTCGTTTCTACCTTGTCACGCCAACAATCCTTCGCCGGCTTCGAGGAGGTTGGGTTGTTTGTGGAATGAATTATTTATTAAATATGTCCGTTTGTTTTGATTGCCGTTTCCGTTGTGTTCCGTTCCGTCTTCGGTTCCGTCTCGCTCCTTCGAGACGGAACTAAACCATTAAAGTATGGCGAACGAGCATAAAAACCGGGTCCCCGGGATCCGGATCGGTGAAGGAACCGTTTTGTTTGTCCCAAGTCACAACCATCGTGCTGGGATAGCAGGAGATGAATGGAAAACTCAATTAGTGTGTCCCAAATAACATACACACAGGCACACATACATGCTACCTCATTTCGTGGGTATTTGTGACCTTTGAAAGGACCTGTCTGATTTGTACAGTTATTACCGCTTCAGTTTGGTTTGTGGAGTTAGATCCGATTCACCATTCGCCGCGGTATCCAACTCGTTTGCGGTAGTCTCATTGCTCATGCCCGTTCACCCGATTATGCCTTTATCGAATCCTTCATATCCCGCTCCACATTTCACGTCATATTATCCCCTTTTTCCCGGGTCCACTGGTTGAAGCCTTTCGCAAACACTCCCCCCGGAATGGGTGGTACCGGTAATAACTGATCGGTTGCGTCCCGTTGTGCCGTCCGCCGTTTGACGGCGTGACGTGTATTGGCCTCACTGAGCCGCCAGAATTTAATATCGCCAACCACCTCCATGCGTACGACGTCATGTGGTGAGGAGTGCAATAACAACAGCAAAAAAAAGAAACTAGAATCGGGGCTCGTAATAAAACCCGGAAGCCGGCGCGATGATTGCTAGCGAGCAATTTCATGTTGGCAAAAGCAATACCAAATACTCCACACCACACGCGCACACACACACACACTCTGCACTTCTGCTTATGCGTTGCGAGCAAACCTCGAACGTTCCGATAAAAATGGGCTCAAAAGCATAGCTCACCCAAAAATCTCAATAAATCCGATCAGATCCGGGCGTGTTTTTTTGTTGTTGCTTGTGTGTGTGTGTGTGTATGCTAGCGCAACCTCCCATCAGGATCAGGAACCAGAGACAGCGGGATTCGCTGCATGGAATCGAAATAATGCATTGTGGGGATGCACTCTGTACGCTTTCGTGCCCGGAGGTAGCAGAAAAGGAAGAATATCATTTCCTGGGCACCAACCAACGGCAGGCAGCATATCCGGCAGTGTAAACATGATGATCTCCTTCCTAAGGCTCACCCTTGCTTTTTTTGTTGTTGTTGCCTTTTCCATTTCCAGTAACTGATTGGATGCCTCTCTTCCACGGGTTTTTTTTTGTGCTTCAAATTTCCCTTACATGACTCCCAAGGACGCGCTCCATCAACAGGGCGAGAGGATCCGACGAGAGAATGGAATGGCAGCGAGAGAACGCGAAGTACGATAAGAAGCTTGGCGCTTGATTATCATATCGAGCTTCTCCCGTGCGGGTGCGCCGCGGTGCAAAGTTTCTGTTTGCAATTACGGCTTTCATGTCTGGTCGCAACGGTCTCTGGGCTGGTCTGGTCTGGTCTGGTCTGTTCCCTGGCGAAACGACGACAATGAAGCTGGTTTCTGCAATCGTACACCGTGTCATCGGAGACCATCATTACGGGGTTGTACATGCGAGGCCACTACTCCTTCTCTACTCTCGGTGCTGTGACCGAGCGAGCAGC
>NC_064874.1:75148556-75153556 GCF_943734745.1 Anopheles darlingi | reverse complement strand
GATGGTTCGTTCGCTGCAGATTGTGGTGGGTCCGGTAGGCAGATTAAATTAAAAGCAGTTCTCATGCCAACCAAATACCTACCCATACGAGTTTATATGAGTTTTACAGAGAGGATGGAACCTGGCGGTCCCGATCTGTCGGACGCCATCTGTCGTAACGCTGAGGGGGTCTGCAGTTCCCCGCAAAAACCCGGCGCGCGCATATGTCACTCCTCTCTGCGGGCACAATCAATTAAGCACGCACCATGCAGCCATCCGGCAAATCAATTCGCCATTGTTACGTGGTGTACGCATTCAATCGTTACAGCGCCTCACGACCCCATAACCAATAAGCAGCAGCAGCAGCAGCAGCAGCAGGGCAACATCTTGTCCTGGCCTGGCCTGGGGGCCACACACTTTGCGTCAATTTAAAACACATTCACGGCCCATACACACACACACACACACGCGCGCGGCGCTGGTACGCTGGTCTCATAATAAAAAGGCGACGGCGCAAGCACCAGAGGGAAGCGAGCCGTCGAGAAGAAATTGTCGGAGACATTTGCATGAATATTTCAGCAAAGAATCGAGCCCAAACTCACGACACACACACATTCAACCGCGGCAACCCTAAAGCCATTAGGTTTTATGACTTTCAAGATGTTCTACCGGGGATGGGGAGTGGCAGAGTGGGTGACACCAGAGGGTTCGGTGGAGAGACGGGAGCTTGTACAATGTTTCTCTTCGTGTACGTTTGCGCGCGCGTGTGTGTGTGTGTGTATGTGGCGCGTTATCCTCCAGTTGAGCGAACATTCAACGCGGAACCATCAAACTGTCGTTAGGAGCGGGATTTCGGAACGAAACGGCGGTGGTGGTGGTGGTGGTGGTGGTGATCCAGGCGAATGGCGAGGACGAGACAACAAAAAATATGGAAAACGCTTTCACCGGGGGAAAATCAAATTAAATGTGAACCCAAGAGCCGCACCCGCACCCGCACCCGCACCACCGATCGTTATTTGATCTCGTCGAATGGAATCGGAAGTCGCGCGTGGAAGTCGCGTGCCACGTCGCCATTTGCCATTCGAAAATGAGGTGTCGGAACCCCGGACCCCGGAATTGGTTTTTCGAGTGCTGAAATCAATGAGCTCGAATGTTTCACCGTTAATGGGGATGATGGGAAGGAAGGGAGTGTGCAGGTTAACGGCCAGCTCTCGATTGTGAGGCCGAGGCCAAAGTCCAGGGGTTTTTGGGTAAATAATTGGAGAGTATTTCGCGTGGAAATAAGAATTTAATACGTATCACGTATCTTCTCTCTCTCTTCATTGCACCATTACCATGTCGAGGGGAAATGATAATGAAGTTTAATAAAAACCAAAGTGCGCACGAAGCTCACTGGCTCAGGGAATGATCGTGTGGTGTGTGTGAATGGCCCAATTGGTGCCGAGATCTTTTTGTTATAATAAATCGCTCTCAAGTTCTGTCAACTTAAAGGGGTTGCCGCGAACGACACTTTAAGATGGAGACACTCTTCGGCAGAGTCAAAGGCCATCCACTAAGACCATCAGCACTAAGGCACTGCTGCTGCTGCTGCTGCTGGTGTAATTTGAGATAGCTTAAGCTGCTGCTGCTGCTGCTACTGACCGAAGAACCGAGGCTCCTCCTCGGTGGCATCAGCTTTGTCGAGCCAACAAGATGTCCCGGGGTCATGAAAAATGCATCAATGAAAATGTTTCTTCTGCCGTGCGCCCAAAGCAGAACAGAACAGAAGCCAGACCACGAGGTCTGTGTGTGTGTGTGTGTGTGCGCGCGCGGACAAATTTGGCTGCTTATCATAATTACGGTGCGCTTTTGGTGGAAACCGGCCACCACCTTCTCCTTCCGTGCCTGTCCGTGAAGAGTGCTTCTCGGGTGATTACAGTTCAGGTCAGACGCCAGCGCACCAGCAGCAGAGTTGCCGTACCGGGAGGCCCTTGTCCCGTTTGATAAGTTTCTGATAACTCCCGCTAGGTAGCGGTAGTGGTGGTGCTGGAAGTGGTGTTTGCACTACTTTTCCACGTCACCATTTTTTTTCTGTTATTGCGTCCCTCTCGATGGGCCACTTGCAAGTAGCAGAACGCTCATGCTGCTGCTGCTGCTTCGTCACAAGGATCTTTGCTTCCTTACGAGAGCCCGATTCCTGGCTTGTTGGTTGCAGCAAAAAAGGGCTCACAGCAACTTTGGCTGACACAAGTGGGCGCTAGCCTTGGGGAAGAACTTTGCGTCCCTTGGAATGCCGCCGTTGCGCGGCTTTTCTCTATCTTCGCGTATCTTTGCTCCTTTTTCCACCGCCACCGCCACCGGTCCGTGCTGTCTTGGGACTTAAACAATGAGCCGTCTTAAATATTATTTATTGAACCGTTCAACGACCACTCCGTTGCTGGTCTGTCTTTTCCGGGCCCCGGGGGGTGACCTGCAAAGCTCTTTGGCCGTTGGTGGTGGTGGTGGTGGTGTGTCCAGTCTTATCTTGCAACCGGTAGTCGTCGCGAACCGCGACCATTAGATGTTTCTCGCGTTTCATCTCGCGTTGCGAGACAAGATTGACTTTTATGTGGCAGCGTGAGGAAGCGTAGGGGAAGAGAATAGCAAATTGAAGTACAAGGCAACGGCGCGGACCAACGCTTGGTGGTCGGCTCTCGAGAGGAAATGAAACGTTTTTCCTCATTCGTTACTTGCCACTAAGGGAAGGGCACTTGGCAGGCAGAAAAAGGGGGACCAGTTTGAAGAGCATAGCGGCGAGTGGAATCCCGAGGAACCCCGGCCCCAGAACACCGGCAACAGATCCGATCCGATACGGAGCAAAAAGTCCCAAACTTGTCCTTGTGAAGTTAGTGGACGGCTTGGTGTGTGTGTGAGAGAGGCCAAAAAGTTGATACCACGTTGGGTTGGGTGCCTGTTTTTGTCAGGCCAGCTTTCCTTTCAGTCCTTTCCAGGACACATACATACACAGCAGCGAGAACCAATCGAGTGGCTAACGTCCTTTGATCCTGCCGTCGATGCGAGCAAAGTTCGAACTCGCCCCACGACACACGCACGCACACACACAAACACGGCACAATCGCTTCGGCGGAGTCCGGAACCGGAACAGCGGCCAGTCCCCGAGCAGCGTGCACGTGTGTGTGCGTGTCCGTCCGTCTGTCCGTCCGCGAGTTCGATTCGCTCTGTCAAAGCGTTAAATTTGATAACTTTTAAGTGGCCGGTGCAGGGATGCCGAGAAAAAGGAAACTAAAAAAAATATGGGAGCCGGGAAACGGGAAAACCTGTCCGGCCAGCCAGCCAGCCAGCCAGCCAGCATGAACACGGGTTCCCGGGGAAATTCAGTGGAAAATTCAACAAAGAAATCCGCGAGACAATCACACCAAAAGCACTCGCGGAAAAAGGTACACACATGGTGACTGTGTTTGTGTGTGTTTTCGATAAAGTTCCCGAAGAGCTTTTCCGGATGTTAATGATTTCCAGGAACCGGAACAGGTCGCGCCATTCCCCGGTTATCATGACGCAATTCGTGCGAGAGAGATAGAGAGAGTGAGCGAAATGAATGCGTCAATCCGTTTAAACTCTCACGTTGCCATTCCCCCATCGCCAAAGATGATTTATGTTTTGCGGGGTGGTGGCTGAGGAGTGGCTGGTGCCGTCGAGAAAGGTAATTATCTAGATTCTAAAATTTCAAAATCAATATGCAACTCGCGTCTGGCGTACGGCAGCCAGTGCCAGCCAGCGACCTGACGCCAGTGGCGCGCAATGGAAAAGTTTGATGAGTAAAGTTCGGGCGGAACAGGGTCAGCGATAATTACATCGTTTATCGTTGATCACTCCACTACCGGACGTCACTGGGCGTCGTGTGCCGCCAGCCGTTTTAAGTGGAATCATTTAAATTTATGATGCGTTTCGCATAAAAAATGGCCCATCAAATCCCCGTCGCCGTGAGATGCGCGCCGATGATCATTAATTTGCGGAATTCCAATTGCTCCGTGGTGGTGGTGTGAGGGCCACAGGAGGGGCGCGGGAAGTGAGGTCGAAGATGAAAGTAGTACAGGAAGGAAGATTAGTTCCGGTTAGGTACATCCAGATCCTTGGCCAACGAATGATGACATCCTCTCCGTTTCCGTAGCGTCGCGGGGAGGGGGGGCAAAGGGGAACTTGACGAAGTGGTATCCGCCGTTATCGACATCGATGGGGGGGGGTAACCGGATACGACGAGAAGATAAATGGTGCCAAGTTTCTTGATTTATGACAGCTTACGACGACGACTGCGATGGAGACGATGGAGACTTTTGCAGCCATTGCGAATTGCTTCCCGTAGGGCAACGGAAGGGAGGAAGGGAGGGAGGGAGGGAGGGAAGTGGTGCCACTTGCACACTACTTGAGGACTACCGGACTCAGGGAACGGGAATGAAAGTCGAAACTCTCGGTACTCTCGACGCTCGGTTTCCGGTCTTGTCTGCAATGGACAGGCCTTGGACTTTGGCGTTGCATGATTAAGCCAATCGATCGGCACCAGAAGCACAGATCCACCTCGAAGAAGTGTAGAAAAGAGGAGTGCGGGAGGGGTAGTTGGCAAACTATATTCAATTTGCCTCTCACCACCCCTTCGGTGGACTGTCAGGGTATGGGGGGCGGACGGGAAAAGTGCGAACCTCGGACGATTGACTTCGCTACCGGCTACCGGGGGCTTATCGTCTCTCGTTGTGGCTTTATGCTGATTGCATTAAAGAAAACTCATGAGCATACGGTCACAGATAGGAGCATGCAGCATGAGCCACACCGAAGCACACAACATACTGACCGTGGCCGAGTTGTATGTGTGTGTGTGTGTACGAGGCGGATTCATAGTTAATTAAGTCCCAGGCAAATGTAGTTTGCGCCGTTTGGCTTTGGACCGTACCGCGGTCCAGAGAGGCACGGATCTTACCTTCAGCACGAAGATCTCGCCGGTGGTCCGATTGATATCGAACTTACTGTTGGCCGGATTGTCCGGATCGATA
>NC_064874.1:75116056-75146056 GCF_943734745.1 Anopheles darlingi | reverse complement strand
CGGCCGGATTGTAGGACAGGGGACAGTGCTGGACACCGGCCTGGGCGAGGGTTCGCTCGAGCGGAGCGCCAATCGGACCGCGATAAAGGAAGCGTCCACGGCGCAACACAAACACCTCCTCGAACAACCGGAACAGGGCGGAGTTCGGTTGATGGATGACACACAGCACGATCCGTGGACAGGCCGGGTCACCGCCCGCCAGCTCACGGAGATGCTTCAAGATGGCTAGCGCCGTACAGCTGTCGAGCCCGGTCGTCGGTTCATCGAGGAACAGTATCCGTCGTTCACCGATCAGTTCGAGACCGATCGCGAGACGTTTCCGTTCACCGCCGGATAGGACCGCAACCCGTGCACCGCGGACCGTGGGCCCATCGAGTGCGAGAAGCCGCAAAGTGTCCTCCACCGTTCGGTGACCGTTGCGGACCGCCGGTGACTGGCGAAAGGCGGCCGCATAGCGGAGTGTCTCGGTGACGGTTAGCTCCGGGAACAGTGACTCATCCTGGCGGCAGTAACCGATAAGCTGACGTCTGGTGGTGGCCGTTAGGGAATTGGCGGTGGAACCGGGGGTACCAGGGCCCTGGCCGGTGAGGTGAAAGGTGCCCGAAGCGAGACCACGCTCACGGTACCCGCTCAGTACGTCAATCAGTGTCGTCTTGCCGGCTCCCGACGGTCCCAGTAGGCACGTCAACCGTCCACCGGTGAACTGACCGGAAAGGCCACCCAACAGCGGCAGGGGCCCGGCAGCGGCAGGGTCACCCCGGTCACCGGACGCACTATCGCGGGCACGATACACAACATTGTCGAAGCGAAAATTAATTGCCATTCGAGGGCGATCCGTGGTGGTGGTGGTGGTGGTGAATGTGTTGACCCGTGGGGCGGACCAGGATTGAACTGTGGTCGCTGGTCGCTGGTGGCGTTCGTACAAGCGTGCGCGCGCGCGCTCGTCCACTTTCTGGCGAGCTCACCGGCGATAAGCTTTATCGCAAAAGTCAGCCACAGGCAGGTCGTCGTCGTTGGCTATACAGACCCCCCGAGCGCGCTAATCGTGGTCGTCGCGTGTGGTTGTGCTGCACCGGACAGATGCTCTTGTGCCCCGCTCGACACCGTTGTTATCGGGCCTATCTACCAGCACCACCACCACCACCACCACCGTTGGATGATAATTTTAATCAAATCCGCACGATAGGCCAACGGTGCGTTACGGGCGCTTGACAGAAAGTCCCTCCCCGGGGGCGATGATGTTTGATAAAGCATAAACTAAGTCCTGAATAGCGAACCCGGAGAACGATAAGCAGGGTATAGGGTATGTGTGTGAGACAGAGTGAGAGAAGCTATATTGATCTAAGCTTTGGCTAGATGACGTTGATTAGCGGAAGGTGAGCTCGTTCGTTTGAGAAGCCACGATAGCGGACACGACACGGGCGATCTGGGAGAGGCTTTGCCAATTAAAAACTGCTCTCCCTCCCTGCCCTACAAGTGCCCTTAGCTACCTCAAGTTTTACCCGGAAGGTCTTAACAGAGGAGTCCTTCATGTAGCTGCAAAATTGCTGCAATGTCACCCTTAAAGTTGTTTGGAAAACATTAAACCAGCTCTAGTCTAGCATCTCATCACAAAATTGATATGTTTCTCACAGAACTCTTCTCGCTCCTTTCATCTCGATCTCAGAATTGCATCTCATATCGGGTCTAAGGGTAACCTTATAAATGGGAGAATGCTAAATTGTTATTTGAAATACCTGATCCAATAAAACGTTTATATATATCGGACGAGCTGGTCAACTCAGACCAATTAGACTTGGTCAACTCAAAGTATCCTGTTGCCTTGTCGCCATACCAATTCGTTACCATTCCAGAGATACTCAAGAACTGGTATCTGATAGTCTACAGTTTCGACGATTTTCAGCCATGAGCAGGTCATGGCACGTGCGCTGTAATCAATAAGAACCGGATAGACACATACACACACACACACTCACAGACACTCATCCAATCATAGTCTTTCGGGAGAACTTTCCCGATCAATTCCATGATTTGATTCAAATCGGAAAACCAATTGGTTTTGCGAATCAATCCGGTAAACTTTCCAATCACACCACGGGGTGTATCACTCTCTCTGTCTCTCTCTCTCTCTCTCTCGGTGTACTACAGTATCAGATTTAAATTACCAACCAGCAGCAGGTGGTCACCCTCCCCGCTTTGTTTGGTATTTTAGGCAAAGGGCAACGACTATGAGTGCGTCTTCCGACTGTTACCATTCCATCCGGGACCCGGGTTCATAAATATTGAAACACAGAATCGTGGCCGTTAATTAACAACCAAGCGGTTTCCAATCACCTGCGCTGGATAGCCAGTGCTGGGTAGGTATTAACTATGCTGATGCTGAGGTGAGGTGGAGAGCTGCACCACTTCTCTTCCACGCCGAAAACGATCTACGGAGTGATGATGCTGGAATTCGATTTGGATCAATTTGAAAAAGCGAAAATACCGAACAGGTAAACGCGAAAGGTGCCCTCCGCTTTCGAGCAGTGGGCATTCGGGATAAGCCACGAATTTATCAAACTTCCGCCACCGCTCTATGGATCTGCTCCGCTGGAGGCTGATGGAAATTTATGAGCCACGGTGTGGCGATTGTGTGGCCTAGGGCTCCGGTCCGATGATTATTCCGGATAATAATGGTCTGTGTAATTTACTACTTCCGTCTCGGGGCTCGGGGTCCGAGCGCGATCGGTATCCGCGCTAACCGCGATATGGATATCGCGCTTGGAGCTATGCTGCTGCTGCTGCTCGGTGGTATTAATATGATTTTCCGGTGGATTTTCGGTTTTTATTTTCATTTTCCACCAGATCAACGTACCAACGGCTTTTTTTCTACCGGCAGCAACATTCCTTGCTAGTACAATGGAAAGGACACACGAACACTGCGGTCATAAATAGCGTCCAGGCCGGACAGAAGCACACAAACACATACAGGTTCAGTCTACAGTGGGAGTTAATTAAAATTTACAATTCGTCATTGCTGCCGGCACCACAGCAGCAGGATAGTGAGGTGATGGTGATGAAGTGGCTCGCCTCTGTTTGTGCTTTATACTTCCATTACAAGTACACGAGCTGGCAGCTGCAGCAGCATCAGCCGCATAAACATAATTCAGCCACAGACCAACACATCACCGCTTATGTCTTTAATCGTCTCCAGGTCTCGTGTTGGGATCATTATTTTTAATCGCAATACATGAATCTGCAATCGTAGACCGATTATCCGGGAAAGCCCGCTTTGAATGGGCGTGTGTGTGTGAGTGAGTTGTGGTTGCTGCTGCTGCTGCTGCTGCGGTTAACGTCAAGAGGGATTATGGCAATCCTCACCACCAGAATGCGGTTCACATCAGCAGCAGCAGCAGTAGAAGCACCAAAATGGTTTTTTTGTCGTCCAGTGATTTCCAAGGGCAAGAGAGCTATCGCCACCTCCCAATAAAAAAAGATGGAGAAACAAGGAGAAGATCCACAAAAGATATCGTTTTTTTTTCTTAGAGAAACTTTTTGCACCACATCGAACTCATTTTCACCTTCTCGGTTCATTCTTGATGACGACGCCGACGACGAACGAGATAAATCGAAGCGAATCCGATACGCCTCGACTGCTCCATTCGATCTGTTTCGGACTTACTTCGCAAATCTCTCCGCGTTTCTTGTGACGGCCACGTGGATAGAAGGGGGATGGAAAAGTAATTTTCATTTTTCATATCTTCGATAAGTTGGCCAGTTTACGTGAACTTTGAGCAGCTCGCTCGTTTGTCTTGGGCAGCCTGGTGGCAGCCGAGTGGGAGTGACATGAAATATTAAATCCAAGAGCAACACCTAACATTCTGCGAGTCCAAGTCCTGGACTGGATCCTGGTCCCTGATGCTCGACGGCAGCAGGTTGATAGTTTGCCGGTAATCGCGCTCCCATAGGAACGGTTAAATCGTGTCGAAACTTTGCACTTTACATCAACGAATCCGATCGATTCGAGATGCTCCGTCCCCCGGTTTGCCACCATCGATGACGTCCTCGGTTCGAAAGGGGGCGCCGGTACTCATCATCACTTAGGATCACGCGAAACAAACTCATCTCGGTCAAGTCAAGGAGTCTTTTAGCTACCTCTATCTCGCTCTCGTCATGCACCACGAGTGCTTTCTCGAGGGTTTTATGTTTACACAGCAGGCACCACCGAGAGTTCTTTTTGAATGTTGCAGAAAGCGTTTACGATTGGCGCAGTCGAAGTAACAGCAGCAGCAGCAGCAGCGGCAGCGACAGGAGAAAGCACTAGCACACCACTTTGTCGGCGCATTGCCTCAAGATGGTGGCCATCCTGTCATCCCCAATGAAGTGCACCGACGTGTAATGATCCCTGGCCTCGGCCCTGGTACCGTCACGCTGACGTGGCATTACTCGGCCCGGCTGCTCGACGATGCCTCGCGTGCACCGAACAGAACCGCACAGAATGGAAATAGATTTGTGTGCGCAGTCGGCGGGTGCTTGTGGGTTTCCAATTTCCAAAAGTGCATCTGTGTGTCTGTGCCCTTGTGTGTGTATGTGCGTACCGGTGGCCATGTTTGGTGTTTTGCTTTCTCCACTGTTGTTGCTGCTGCTGCTGCTGCTGCTGCTGCTGCTGCTGTTGGCATCAAAATGCTGAGTGGAAAGTTTTTTGCGCCACCATCTTGGCGATGCAAGCAACAAAATATGCTTTATTGTAGTCAGTTTTGCTCCGGTGGTTTCTTAGCAAAATATTTATCTGAAATGATTTATTGCATCCATCCGTGGGTGTGGCAGTAAGAGGGCGAGCGGGGCGGAGAGGTGGGGGCACGTACTCCTTACTGAAAACAGCAGCTTGCAGCTTACTTACGGCACTCACGCTCCAGTTGCTTATGGATTCCATTTCTCTTCGTCGTTTCGAAGCGCGGCAAAGGACCGCGGCAAGCATTTTCCTTTTACATACATTTCCCGCTCAGTCCAGAGGGTGGGGCGCAACGATGACGTACCGGTTGGGTGCGTCTACAGTGTGCAAGCCGAATCTTCGTCGGATCTCTATTCTTGCACGGATCATTTGTCTTTTGTCGGTTTGCAAATTAAGCAGAACGATGCTCGGATGCTTCCAATTTGCAATTTCCTTGTCATATGAGCTGACTGGGCACATGAGAGGGAATGATTTTCCAAAAAATCCATCGATTCTACCTGTCGATATCGGTTGTAACCGTTGTGTGGACCAGTTGGACCAGAGGACTATTCGCTCAGCACCAGATAATGTATACATAATTAATTCGTCAGAACGAACCGGATGACAACGGTACGTTGCATGGTTGGTTGACTGGTTTACTGGGTATCAAAGCAGGCTAGCAAGCGACTAAAGCAGCCTCGGTGTGTTTTTGTGTCGTGTAATGAAGTAAAGAGACGCCGGGCTTGTGATGCATATTCATCGCAGTAGCCAGCATGCGACGGCGACATGATTTCGCTTGTGCGAAGTTATGTAAAACGATTAAATTCAACCTACTGTCGGCGTGGCAACGGTCCCGCCCAGTAAATTCGATGAATTTCCTCGCAACTCTCCCGGGGGGAGTATGTTTGGTACTTTAAAGGGATCGAGAATGTTCACAGTTTTGGACTGAATGCCCGAGCGAAATTCGTGTTTCGCGAGTGTTTCTCCGGCACCGCATAGTCGACATTCAGGTCAGGGATGGAAGTAGTTTTCCTCGCGGTGGTAGCTCTGAAGCTCTGAGGAACGTGAAAGTTGCGTGTAGGAAAATTTGAGTTTCTTGGCGCACTTGCTTCATAGAAATAGCTCTACCGCGGACAGCACCCTGTTCATGCACGCAAAACCATCACAACTGACCGTCGTCCCGGTGATTGCGATGCACTGCAGCTGCAATTGGCACGGAACCATTTTTAAGTCCGATAGCAAAAATCGGGGAAAAGAAATGAGATAAAAGTAAGAAATGCAGTCAAACAACCTTTCCTTCCAACAAAAAAAAAAAAAAATAGAAAAAAGCGCACCGATCTAAAGTCCGGCAAAACGGTGCTAAATAGAAACACAGAGGAGAACTGTTCATTCCTGGAGCTCGATGAAGTCGAAGAAAAGTTCGAAAACGGGGAATTGGAGAAAAACGCTCCGATGAGAAGTTTGAGAAGAAACGAACGAAAATAGCAAAATGGGCAACGGGAACGGGAAGACACCGAGACCGAGCACAAATTGTTCTAACGAGATTTTAATTGAATTTGGAAACTTGCTGGAATGTTGCTTCCGTGGAAGGTGGTGGAGGGTGATCAGAGAAGAGAAGGCAACATCACAAGCGGCCATGGTAGCGGTATACAGTGGCGGCAGTGGCAGGGGTTGCCATCAATTTTTGGCAACAGCGTGCGGAGCGGACATGCATACTGCTGCTTCATCTTCTCGAGCGTTTTCCACATTGCACGTCCCTGCGTCTGCGGCAAAGTTGGCAAACGGAAGATGCAACGGAAAAGTCGCTGGAAGGGAAAATGAAACCGTCAAGCAAAAAAAATGAGCGCATCTTGAGTTCAGCGCCACAGCGTGGCCACTTTGGCATTTGGCAGCGCAGTCGGAGGAAAATTACTTGATTCCCCTTCATTAGAACGCTGGTTGAGGCTTAATTATGCTTTTCCGTGGTGGAGTAGAAGCATACCTTTGATGCATTTCACCAGCACCAGATAAAAGGTGGCGCAATGGCCGCAGTCGTAGCCGTTAACGAACGCGCGAATGAGGCGAACACACACACTCTTACTGTGTGGTGCTCGAAAAATGAATGCCTCGCGTGGCTTTCCCCGGTCGTAAAAGCTTCCAACGATTATCGCGAGCTTTACATCGGGAGGGCATTAAACAGCCTTTCATCTCGATTAGCGCGCGCGCGTGCTATTGACGCCGTCCATGCCATGAGCAATCACACCAATTTCCCAAGCACCAATTTCCCGTTTGTCGCATTTCCCAGTCATACACGTTCTAGGCTAGCCATTTTTGGAGGGCCGGACGTTTTTTCCTCCAGAATCACGTGTCCTAATGATGGTGCGTACTTGAAGCGTAAGATACGGTTATGATTATGGGGGCGGATAACGGAAAGAAAGATGAAACTCTCTCTCGCTTCCACCAACCCGGTGTGCGTTTCCCTTGGCAACGAGCCCAAAACCAATTCTTAAGCAAATTAAAACATAAATCGCTTGACTGCCCAGCTAATCCGTGGGTTGCGGCATGCCCACGACCATTGCTTATGTACGTCATCGTCCTCACCATGGAACAAACAACGTGCCTCGTCTTTGCCAGTTGCCAGCGCCCGTGTAATAGTAGCACCCACAAAACCCACACCAGATTTCCAGGCCAGCAACCGAAACAGCCAGCATCAAAACAGCACCCCTCTTGCCGGTCGAGACAAGACGATTGCAATTCGGAATTGATTTGCCGATCATTTCGGTCTCTGCTCTGCTCTTCGCTTTATTTCCATGTTTTCCTCCCTCCTGCCCTGTTGTTTACTCAATTCCAAGTCTTTTCTGGTCCTTGCTCTGGGCCCTCCCCCGGGGTTGCCGGGGCGGTTCGCGAGGGCAGGATTAAACCATTCTGCTCGTCGTGCCCGTCGGATCGGACGACTGTCGGTTGTGATTGCGCTTCATTTGCGTGATTGCCGATGAACGCAATTTGATAATGAAGGAAGGACACATACAGTCTGTGGTGAGCAGGACGCTGGTGGTGGTAACAGGCAACCGAAGCAAGGGAAGACACACCACAAGATGCCCTGGTAATACGATGGATTGATTTGATAAGAAACAGCTGCTGCTGCCCACTGTTGTGTCCTCGGAGAACGGAGGACTATTTTGCTTGCGGTTTGTTTCTGGTCTCATCTCACCACCATTTTTGTTTCAGGCAATCTTCGTTCGTTCTGCGGGTGACCAATGCGTGAATCCGAATCCATTGCGCAAAAGATACTAAATCGGCCATGACATTCGTACTTCGGTTTGCTCGGTCATGCCGAGTCTTGGGATGCAAAGATGCGAAGAGAGAGAGAGAGAAGAAAACTAAACCGAACCGAAGTTCGTCCTTGATATCGAATTAATGGCACCACAGTCGTAGCCTCGCCGGAAGGCCGGATGACCGGAACCGGTTGAGCTGGTCGCATAAAACGGTGTCGTTCGTACCGTGTCCCTCCCCCCATTGTCTCGTTTGTCGTCTGTCTTTGTGTTTGTTTGTTTGTTTGTGCGCCGGCTCAAATAAAGGAGACCGACCAAAACCCGGACACGGTCGAGTGAGTAAAGGATGTCGTAAAGTTCACCGTTACTGGCCAAACTCGTCGACAACGCGGTTGATTCGGAGTTGGCGGCGGTTGCAGTGCAGTTTTGAGAAGAAATGGAACCAATCTGCCTCTCTCTTTCACTCTCTGTACAATGTTGAGGAGATGTCATTCGATGCAATTCAAACGCTGATGCTGCAGCATCGGAAAGGGGAGTGTCGGGAATTCAATTTCATCCAGCCCAACATAATTGAATTCTCAAATCACCTGCATCAATCGTTGGGACCGCTCGGTCGGTCGATATGCAGAAATATTTTTCCACCCAGAACGTCGCACAGTTTGTGATGGAAGACCGACCGACCGTCGGAACCACTAATGCACTTCGGGTAAAGCCCTTTCGTCCCGGTGCTTTTGACGTTGTGCCACTTTAGTGACATCGCGCGTTGAAGGGCCCGCTGATCGCGCAGTCGCCGGATGGTGCCGGTGGTGATGAAATTTCCTGCCGCTTCATCTGGTGCACCGACGGATGTCAAAGGCACATTCAAGCCAGAACCGCTCCAGTGGCACTCGCCACGGTACCCACGCTGACAATCATATTCGTTCTCCCCAAAGCAGTTGGTGTGTGTTATAAGAGAGAGAAAAAAAAAACATGTTTGGATGAAAGTATAAAGCGCTTCGTGGGCGCATATTTGTGATGCATGAAATTCAATTCGTTAACGGCGTTGACGTGCCATCAGCGCACTTTTGAAGTTTCAACGAAGCGGATCCCAAACCCGCCCAAAATGGCAGTTCGTTACAGGACTAATACAGTCCCTCGCCGCGCTCAAAGCATATGTTGAATATGGTTTTTTGTATGTAAAATCGAATCGCACACCCAGTACTCCCAGGTTGAAATCGTATTAAATGGACGTTGAAATGTGTGGTAGCAACAAAAATGAGGAAACAGTTCCTTGTCCTGGGTGACAGGCGTGGTTTGCAAAAGGTTGCGAGGTTGAATAAGGAACCTTAACCGCAGGCCAGCCAAACGCACGCAAAGTACACCATTTCATTCTCCACTTCATGTATTTCTCGAGCAACTCGCCTTCCCACGACGTCCCAATAACGAAGAAAATGACGAAACCTTTCCAAAACCTTCCAGGAACGCATTGAGGCACCTGCTCGCCCGTTCGCGTGGATCCATTTTCCGGGAAAATCGGCTAACCACGGGTACTGCCGCATGTGCCCGGGGGGGGATTTAGATTCCGACCGGGTTCCGATTTCCACGGCATCAGCATCCCGTTTGCAGCTGGCAACATAAATATGCGAACACAGATGTTTCGGAGTAGCCACGCGATTGACATGAACGGATTAAACTTTACGGTGCACACCAGCTTGAAGTTGAGCTAGGTTTGGGCGGGTTCTCGATCGAATCGCCATGATGTTGTTCGAAAAACGCTCGAAAAACGAAACGGCTGTAAATGGGAATTGGTATCTGAGAGTACCTGTTGATACCAACGTTATTCTCGAGCTGTTGAACACTAAACCAGTTGGTTGATGGTAAATGTGCTGTAAAGAAATCTTATCGAGAAAAGGTTATCGTTTAACAGAAATTGATGTCGGTAGTAAGTTGTTAGTAAAGTTAGCACGAATGGGAAAGGGACTCACTTTGGACTACTCTAACATGGAAAGCCACCAACCAGACCAGCATCGTGAGCACGACTGGTAGCGAAAGCATGTTAGCATGTTGAACCACCATGGCCATGGCACTAAAACCGAACTCTCGTAGTTCGAAGTAGTTCTAAACCACATCGTCACACACACCCGGGAACCAGTTTTGTGCGAGTTTCCGCTGGAGCAAACGATGGCCACATCAAGTGCCGGCACCACAGTAATGTTAATGGCGAATTGTGACGGACAACATGGATACAAGCTGCTGGCGATGGGATTAGTGTCGAATGAAGGACGATGGTCCGGGCGACATCCAAGCGAGCTCGAAATCGGAATTGCAAAAAACCATCAGCACCCCCCCAACCCAGAACTACAACCAACACCAAGACCAAGACCACCACCATCACCAGTTAGCCAGCATTAGGTGAAACAGAAACACAACCTGCATGATCGGACGATCCGTGACGGTTTGCTCCTCGTCCTGCGTCGTCTCGTAAACCTGCTGCGAAAAGGTGGGCGGCATATCGTTCACATCCTTTACGTGGATCTCAATGATCGTTTCGTTCTCGTTCAGACTATCGGAGGCAACCAGCGTCAGATGGTACTGATGAGGACGGACGGTACCGAGATTGAAGTGAGCGAGCGAGATCGAGAGAGAGAAGAATGAACCAAAAACGAAAAGAAAAGAAAGAACGAAAATGGGTAAAGATAGGGCGATTGAGGGCGAAAAGCGGCTACAACCGGTGGGCTTGCAATTAGCTAAAGCGTTCCATTACACGTGACAAGGACCAGCTCCTTGTGCTCGTATGTCCTGCTACCTTCTGTTGACCGAATGAGAATTCCGGTACCGAAATCGGTGGACGAAGGCCGGAAAGCAGAAACCACAGAACCGAGGGGACCGCGATGCGAATCCGTCCGTTTCAATCGATTCACCGCCCCCGGGGGTAGACCGTCGTATACATTATTCAACAGGTGTGCTAAGCCCTTCCTGCTCTGCCCAGGAAAACGCTCGGAAAACTCAAGTGTTTGAGGTTTGAGGCGGGAAAACCGGCACCGAGATGGCCATGGATGGACCGTCTGACCGTCCGTCAAGCGGTGGCAGCAATCGATCGCATCGATGTCCGGGATTGCGCAATATTTATGATTACTTGCCGTGTGATTTGCGGTCCCGAACCCCCAAACCATTTCCACATGGAGGGAGGAGGGGTTTCCGGTGAAACCTCACTCAAACCCGGGGGGGGCCATTGACGGATCCCGATTCGACCCCGGAAGTTGGGTTCATAAATTGCCATCAACGGTCGGCCACCATCATGAGCCCCAGGAACAGGGATTTAGTCGGTGTTCCAGGATCGACATTCCAGGACGCGTGACGAGGAGCGGAAGGGCTTGATGTGGTTTTTCCCGGGGTACCGCCGCCAATCCGGCGGCGTCGCGGTTTCCACGCCCCCGGCGAGAGTTATTGGGAATAAATGAATTATCAATTTCACTTCGAGCGCCATTTTACATTCGGCCACGGTTGTGGTTTTTCGGGTGGCCAACGCCGGCGAAGCACACGCATAACAACCGCCCGCGTATCTCCAGGGCCGTAAAATGGTGCGCGGCGATGCTGCAAATTAGGTGATAAAATTTAATCAGTTGTAAATCGGATTGCTAAACATTAGCCCAGGGCTCGGCGGCCACTGCCTGCTAATCAGATTGCGCTCCCGGTATTAGCTATTCATGTTCCACCGGTACCGCGGTGTGTAAAGCGTTCGCTCATATTTATGCTTCATTAAAATGCATATTTTGAAGCGGTGACGGCGGTGAAGGCGGTAATTATCGTGCCAAAAATATGGTTGCGCCGCCGCCGTCGCGGTGATGGAACGATCGGTGTGAAATATCGCTTCTGCATAATGGAATCGACACCGCATAAAGGTATCGAGGAGGTGCGAGATGCATGCCATTAGTTGGGCATTACTTTTTGGGGTAAAATGTATATAAATGAGTGCATAATTGGAGCTGTAAAACCTGGAAAATGAGCGAATGATGAAATCTGTTCGATTGGGGCGATAACACGATCGGGAACTACTTGGGTTTACTGGAAATGGAACGGTGGATTCTACAGAAGCAGAAAAGTTTCGTTATCGCAACGAAAAACAATGGCTACGTTTTTGTACAGCGACCATCGCTGATTTTGACAGTTCGAACGAACAAAGTATGCATTGAGCAACTTTTGCGCGTTTCGCTGAAAAAAAATTGAGCGAAGCTAAGCTATTTCCACACACTCTAATCTTTTTTTATGTATGGAAGTTTCGTTACTGTATGTCAAATGCGTTATCACAACGAAACTTTTCTGCTTGTGTTCGAACACCTGAAGAGCGGATACACTACCTAGATGGCATGCAAGTAATAGGATTCGCAGGCAGGCGAGGATGTCCAAATGTAATGTCCAAAACACACACAAACACACGCGAAAGAGGAACGCAAAGAGAAGGGGGGGGGGACAAAAAAACCAAAACAAGTGAAACTAATGTCGTATCCTTCAGTGCAAATGAATTTTCAAAGCAAAGGAGATTCGCAAGGACCTGCAGGACACGCTTCGGTAGGTTGCGGTCGTCCTCCTCGGTGATCTGGGTGCGGTAAGTGGGCCGCTCGAACACGGGCGGATTATCGTTCACGTCCTTCACGTGGATCACGACGGTCGTGTAGTTCTCCTTCAGGTTATCCGATGCTGCGAGACGAAGCTCATACTGCGATCACAACCATCGACGACGTCGCCAGCGTGCAAGCAGCGTGTAAGAAGAGGTATTAAGCGAAAGAAAGAGAGAGAGAGTAGCTGGGGATTAGTGTTATGGACATGGAAGAAGGGCAGCCGGCAGCCGGATGGATGATGGATTTTTCCGGATTCGAACTCCAAGCCGCAATGAGGTCGCTAAGTCTTCTCGATGGGGATGCTGGCACGCTCGCGCTCCCCGTGGTGGTTCCCGGGGTCAATCGCTGCACTATCGAGCACCGCACGCTCGGTGGTCTCTCGGATGTTTTGCTGCTTCCTGGAGTGTTTTAACCTGATTGAAAACCATTTGCCATCTCTCTGCCGGACTTCAATCGGACTTTTTTTTTCCGCCGGGGGTCGAACATCGAGCAAACATAACTTTATCGCCAGTAAAACGCCAAAAGTGGACTCGTGTGTGTGTATGATGTATGACCCTCGACGCCACCGTTACCGCATCGTTCCGGTCACATCGAACTGGATCATCCGTGAGCTACTGGCGATAGGATTTTGGGTTTTTCTCTTACTCTTTTTTTTGTTGTTGTTTTTTTCTGATCACTGCAAACGCGTAGCGCCCATATTTGCCGCTTTAAATGTTGCATAAATTTCGATCGTCATCGATTCCATTAATCACTCCCCGGGTGGGGCGGAGAGGCCCGATGCAACACCATCCATCGATCGGTTGGTAAAACGATCGGAAAAATTATATCCCTTATCCGGGAGAACACCCGGATTATACATTTATTCCGGCAGGCCCATTACTCTTCTGGCCAGACGACGACGACGACGGCGACGTCGAATGCGTGTTCCGGCACCCGGAAGGCACGTAAAAATAATAAATCCCGCTGTTCTGCTGCGTCGTGTGTGCCAGTGTGTCAGTGTGGCTATGCTATGGTATATCCTCACACCGTTGCTGCTGGTGCTGGTGTGGCCCCCGGGGGCTAGCATAAAAATGCACTCTATATTCCACCGACGGAACCGACGACCAACGGAGTTCACGTGTTGTTATCGTGCAGTTGTTGTAGGCTGTGTGTGTGTGTGTGATACCGGTACACGCTACACACAAGCACACGATCCTTCCAGAACCGTACTCACGGAACAACACACGGAACAAACGACGGAACGGAATCGCCGGCCAGGCAAAGAACAATCCGACGACGACGAACGGATCGCCAGAAGCGGCGAGCAAACGTTGTCAGCAAACAACTTGCACACGAAGCGCTTTGCGCGCTGCGTAATAGGGGACAATAAAATATCGAATAAAAATAATTTTATGCCAGGGAGTTGTGGCTTTTCTTCCTGTTTTTCCCCCACCCTTCGCTGTCTCCCCAAAAAGGACTCGTACTCCACGTCGTCGTTGTTGAGTCGGTTCCCTTTATCGCATCACCTGGTGGAAAGCTGATGAAACAACACTTGAACGTCGTGTCGACCCCGTTCACTCCCAAGGGCATCGTAGGGCGGTGTTTCTCGTCGCTCGAAAGGTGAGACGAGCGGATGAAGCGTTTTATTGGCGTACTTACCCGCTTTCTCGTCTCGTAATCGAGGGCGCCAGCGACGTAGATAGCGCCCGTCATGTTTTTCACGGCAAACGCACCACCTATGTTACCGCTCGTGATCTCATATCGAATACGCGACGCTAGAGGAAGAAAAAGAAAAAAAGAAAAGGAAAAGAAAACGGTTAGAACGGTAAGAACGGTGTCAGAACGGAGGAAAATGGCGTAAAGATGATCTCGTTTATCTGCCGCTTAGGGTCCATCGCGCCTCGTGGCGTGGCGTGGCGTGGCGTATCGTTCAATCTGTGCCAACCGACCGGTGTGTTCACCACCTTCACCAAGCCGGCCCGTGGGAACGTTAAGGATGTGATTGTTGCCCCCTTCATTCCTTCGTTTCACCCCTTCATGTATCACACACTGTCGTCGACGACGACGACTATGAAGACGACGACAGATGACAACGAATTTGTTTGCTTACGTCAGCACATACGGTGCTCTGTGTGTGTGTGCTCTGTGACGACTGTGATTGCCACCATCTTCACCAGAAACATCTTCAACGGGACTTGGATGGGTTGGACGAGCGCTTTACTGTTCGCCCCCCCGTGCTGTACGTGGGATCCGAATTTTCTCACGCAACACATAAAAGGAAAAAGTTAAAAATGTTACGCAAAAAGAGTTTGAAGCGAGGTTGTGGCCAAGGGAGAAGGGGGCCCTGGGTGTCGCGTATCCTTTTGTGCATTAGCATACACTTCATCATCGCCACGGTTGAAATTTGGAAGGCCAGAAGCAAATATCAAAGCCCCGTTTGCCGTGCCGTGGGTGTAGATGGTTTCCGATTGAAGTCGTTGGTTCGTCTCGGTAAAGCGCTTCAGAGTGTCAGTACTAGAAGAAGTTGAACATCAAAAACGGGTCCTGGTTCTTCGCGATTCCAATTGCTGATACGATTTGACAAAGTGGATCGTCGTCGTCAAGAGCGAAGCTGCTGTTGCATTTCTTCTCGCGATACCTCGATAAAGACTCAGGGGAAAAAAGGCAGCAGAATACGAATCGTATTTGAGAGGAGAAATTGAAACGCAAATGTTGTTTGGTAGCATTTAAACTTGTTCTGAAAATGCAACTTCAGTCCGGTAGAATCGGATCAGCACAGAAAAGGAAACAATACGCACGCAGAACGGTGGAAGAGAAAATGTTCCCCAAAAAAAAAACGGGACCCATTTTCACCGCGATGATAATAACTGTCAACCGATAATGTTTCACGATGGCAACCGCTAGGCGCCGAGTGTGTGTGTGTGTGTGTGTGTGTCTGGTTCCTATTTTTAATTATTCGATTCCCTTTTTACCCTCCGGCCAGGATCCACAGAAACATCGTGTGTATGTGAGTGTGCTTTTTTGTGATAATTGGGTAAATAAATACTACCGGTGTTGTTATTGCATGCTGGCACGAAACTGAAACTGGGGATCTGGCATCCACAAAGGAATGCACTACTGGTGAAGCAACAAAGTCACCATTGCACCAGTGCACTCTGGTAGGGGGACTGTTTATGTGGCAACTGTTATCGGTGCACCGTGTGTACTGATAACGCGCGAAAACCAATTGCGTAGATAATAACAGCAGCAGCAGCGATGCAAATTATGAAAGGCAATAGTATGCGAACTGGTTCCAGTTAAGAGAGCGAAAAAAAAACAAGTAAAACTGCTTTGCTCCCGGCGTAAATATAGGAAACGAAGTGAACTCAAACGAAACGAAAAAAAAAAACACCATTACTGAGTGCGCTTAAAGCATCGCGCATTTTCCCGCTTTTCCCGTTACAGGAAAATATGCATCCAATTTGCGGTAAAAAGCTGTAAGCCCGGTGCCGGAGCAGTCGGTGCCCTGGGCCAGCGTGACATGAATCCGCGATTCCGCGAAGTGGCACCACGCGGTGTGCCAACTGGTGGATGCTGAAAGACAATCAACGCCAATTTATGATCATCGCGACAAACCACGGGCCGGTAGAGACCGTTGGTTGGTTCGTTTCGTCAGCCTTTTGCCGCAACGCTGTACGCTACGGTTAGGCTCGGCTGATGGCCATTCACTCCTGGTGCCGGATGGTACGGTACCCTGTACGGTACGTAATGGTCGCCGACTCGGATGATGGCGCGATGGTCGTGACCACACCACACGTTAGCACCGCGAATTAGAATCGCGACGACCCGCGACCGGAACGGACGGACGGAGAAGGATTGCAAAATAAATTATTGTTGACATTTATGTTTTCACCGAAAGCTCATCCCCCGGACGACGACGACGACGAACTGGACGAACTGGACCACTCGGAATGCGCGGAATGCGGTCAACCGAGAGCGGTGGCGAGTAGTGCAGCAAACAATAGACTGACAAATGCTGCCACGCACGCCACTGTTTGCGGTGCGTGAAACGTATTAGCCACTGCCCGGATACTGTAGACCAACCGACAAAACCGTTGCTTTCCTTTTGCTCGGATGCATGGCAAAAAAGCGCTCCAAACCGAACGGGAACGGTGAAAGGCACATCCATTTTTCCGACTACCACGATCCGTGCTTTCGGTAAACGAGAGGGAAACCCCCCCCCCCCCCTTTTGGAATGCACATCCACCCTGTACGATGATCGAGCGATTGGAGCAGGATGCGATCGAATCTATTTAAATGAACCATTCTTTAGACGACGAAGAAAGCGTTCAGCAGGACGCGTTGGCGTGCCTGTGTGCATACACGCAAGGAAATTAATATCTGTTAGTCGCTTATCGATTTATCGTGATGCCCGGGACAGCATCATTCGCCTCCCCGCTCCATAAATCAACTCCCATCACCGGTGCGCACCAGAGCGTCCCCAGCGTCCTTTCATTCATCTTCATTTCACGCATTCATAGTTTCTCATCATTCCCCAAAGGGGCGGGGTGGCGACCATGCGTCATTATTCACAATTAGAGCGAGCGGGTTTGAAGTGCAAAGCAGATTGTGGGCCCCGTAACCGGAAAAGGGAGGAGATGCCGTGGAGATTCCGCTTTTCTCGTTAACGTCGATTGATCGCCGGAAACTTTGAGGCGATTTCCCCGGGAACCGGTAACCCGGAGCAGCAACAACAAAAAAAAACCCACTAATGGACGCTACTGGACGCTCTGAAGTCCAGAGAGGGCGGCAGCCACAGTTTGTTTACAGTTTTCGAGTTTCGAGGATAATTTTCCACTCGATTGACCCGGGTCCGAGAGAAGTGGAATCACCGCATCAGTGAGCACACCGCGTAGGAAAAACAAAAACATGATATCGAACGCCACGCGGTAAGATGTCATGCCCGGGCGAGAGAGGTCCGTGTTTTTGGAAACCGAAACACGGCCCACCGACGATCCGGCGACGACGACGCTCCAATCAGGCGCACCAGGAAGCGGCCATTCCAGGGCCTGTCCTTCATCGCCAAAGCTCTCCGACAATTTGTTCGAACTCGAAATTAAACTCGTTCATCATTCAACCGGCACACCACCACCACCAGCACCAGCGAAACCGGCATGGCATGTCGACCGGAACATGGTCTTAGTCCATCTGTGAAGCAGTTCTTCCGGTCTTCCTCCTTTCCTCTCTGCCCTCTCTGCCATCAACCTGCTCTGGTGATGTGTTTCGATTCCGAGGTTTTCCGAGAACGTTCGTCTTCTCGTCGAAAGTTCGAAAATAAAATAAGAAAAAGAAGAAAATGGCAAACCAAAAACCACCTCAACACCGACCGGCAGCGGTCGGAAATGCTTCACGGCAAAGTGGAAGAGGAAGGCCCAGGCAGGCAGGGAACCAGTTGGACCGAAATTTACTGTGCGCTCCGGAAAAGGCAATGACAAACCGGGTTTGATAGTTCGCGGAGAAAACCATCACCATCACGAGGAGGAGGTCAAAGCGGGGCGGTGACGTGGTGCTATGAAAGAGCGACTCACGCTCGCGCTGCTCCGTTGCGATCGTTACACATCGTTCCGGCGGCATACATCGGAACCGATGGGGCCGTTGTTCGTGTTCCGCGTCGTTCGTGTTGTTTCATTTCGAACGATTTATTTCCTCAGCAGCAGCAGCAGCAGCAGCAGCAGCAGCAGCAGCAGCATGAAAGGCCACACAAGCGCCTGAGGGCTGTGTCGAGGAAATATTTGCCCCGAAAAGTCAGCCCGAGAGCCACGGAGGCCACAAAAGTCACCGGAGGGATCACTGGAGGGAAATAAGCCGGAAACCAAGAAAGGTCCATCATGTGCGGAGCTGCAGCAGCAGCAACATGAGCATGAGTGGAGTGCACACGAAGCAATAAAAATGGTGGGAAAAAAAGCGAACGCAAAGCGAACTACCAGAACAGAAACTACTCTCTTTTGGAGTTGGCCGTAAATAAGCGACGTCGACGGCGTGTGGCACACTCGTTCGGGGAGCAGGATGTTTTTCGCTCGGAAATAAATAAAATAGTTTCCGAGTTTTCCGAGGGTTTGCCTCGTGTGACCTTTCCTCCGGCAGCACTGTAGCCAGGGGAAGCAGCAACATTCTCTCGCGACAGTCAAAAGTTGTTGTAAACAAGCTCGTTCCGGTTAATTTAATAAGGCAATTAAAGAAACAAATTGAGCTGCTAGCGTCCGGCTCAGCGATGTTTTGTGGTGGATTGTTTTTTTTTTTTTTTTTGGAGAGGAACAAATCGACAAGGACAGATTGTTCGGATACTTGCTCTTCTGTTTTTCCCCTTTCCTGTTTGGAAACACTAACAGCATCTGCTGTCGGTGTTCACCGAAGGGGCGACGAGAGAAATGGAGATCTTTAGAAGGTTGGTTCTTTGTTCCAATCCTGGGGTCGATTTGTATCGCTCTTTAAAACATAAAACCGATGCCGACCGAACGTGTTCCACTGGCATAACAACATTATAATTGATTTGAAATGAATGTTATCGTACCGAATGACAAATTGCAATTTGTAGCCCCGCAATTAGTCGGCACTCCTTCACCAGGGATTGCCTTTATTTGGCTTTTTCATTCGGGGTGCAAGGCATCAACAAGTCCCTCTCTCACTTGCTTCAACGTGCAGACATCAACGTGCACCGTATTCTTCTCCGGTACTTCCGAGTGTAGAGCGTTTCGATGGGGGTTTTTGGGAAGAAATTCATAAAATATAAACCCCGGCATGTCACGTGTCACCTGGTAAACCGGTTCCGTTCCGTTTGCTTCTCGTTCAAAAGGAACCGGCTCCAGTGGCTTTGCGGGGGACTAACCGGGATAGCGAGGATGTTCCATGTTTTATCTACCATTAGCCCGCTCAAGGACTTGACGGTTCTAGCACAAAGCCCGTTCTCCGTTCACCGCAAAAAACTTCCCCCTCTCTCTCTGCCGGTTGCTGCTACTTGAGACGATGATCCGTAGCATCGGGCATTCATTAAGGCATCACCGCACCATGACGAGGTACACAAACATACGGAACGAGTTGTCGTCGTCGTCGACGGGTGGTTTTTGCGCGAAAACTCTGAAAACTGCACCACGTTTGCCTGCCTCTGTCTTTTTTTTTTATGTTCAAATTTCCCGAATTTCCGCCGGCGCCTCCGAAAGTTCAAAGGCGGAAAACGACGGTGGCACGACGCTCTCCCGTCCGGATGCTGGGAAGGTGCGTTAGTGTGATTTCTCGGATGGACGGGAAGGAAAAGGAGAAGGAGAGAAAGAGAGAAGGGGTGTTCGATCCTCCTCCCCCTTTTTTTCCCCTCTGCTACCCCTTTTTGCACGCCAGCAAAAGCATTCTGAGGAGCAAAGATGGAGATGGAATTGTTTGCCAGCACCGCAAAAACTGTCAGTGGAATGCCTGCACCTTGATCCTTCGTACTCCGTGGTGTGTGCCACCGTCGCACACACACACACACACACGCACACACACAAAACATCAACTTCTAGGATGAAAGCGAAAGAGTACGAGAAAGA
This sequence comes from Anopheles darlingi, assembly GCF_943734745.1. Classification (NCBI taxonomy): domain Eukaryota; kingdom Metazoa; phylum Arthropoda; class Insecta; order Diptera; family Culicidae; genus Anopheles; species Anopheles darlingi. The sequence continues at coordinate 75,125,979 of NC_064874.1, read as the reverse complement.
GGGGAAAAGAAGGGTGGTTGGGCACAGGGTGGTGGCACCCTATTGGCAGGGTGATATTTTAATAAATTTAGAATGGCTGCCGTTATTAAAATTCATAAGCCGCCTGCGGGGGCCGCTTCTCGTGCCGCGCGGACACCGCTCGGAGTCGGGATGCATATCACAAAACCAAAAGGGTGAAAGCGAGGGAAAAAGGGAGAACAAGAACAAGTGTTTCCTCCACCCGAAAGCACACACACACACACACACGCATACACACGTACGCACGCACGTCCAACTTTAGACTGCCGAAAGCTGGCTGGCTGGCTTCTCCGAATTGTGGTTACGCCCCGGAAAGCATGTTGTGTTTGAATTCGAAAATAGCTCCAGTGCTTGGTCCTTGGCCATGTTGGAATACCGAGGCAGTGAGGTGAACCACCCAGCCAGAGAGGATATGTGTGTTTCCTGATGACCACCCGAGTGTGAGTGTGCCGACGGGTACATTGTAGCACTTGTTATTCATATCATTTGCGAGTGAAGGATCAAGTAAGGATCCGGGAACTTGGTTGGTTCGGAAATTGGATCGCTTCCGAGTAGTACAACTTCTCCGAATTAGTGTGTACCCGTACCGGGGGGTTCGGTTGATTAGTCCTTTTGTATATTTCCAAGCCTAGATGATAACTATTACACAGGAACACCGAGCGTTGAAATGAAAATGGGAGCTTCTTTTCTGTAATTCCTGTGGTCCCCGGGCTCTGTGCTCAGTGTTCCGTGAATGGCTAAGCCACCGGCACAAAAGTTGACAAAGAATATCTAACACCAGGACCATCATGTCGACATATTCCTAACATTCTTTCATTCATTTACCGGATAAAGAAGGAGTTGGAGTTTCGTTTCTAGCTCATCCTGGGAAAAATCCTACCGTTCCAGCCTTTTGAAAGGACTCGAGGTTGCAGACATTCTCTGGCGTATATATATATAGAGGATGGAACCTGCTTCTCCTTCCGCACCGGTAACCCGTCCCTCCGGACAAGGGCATGTTTATTGGAAAAGTTTACCGACTGACGGCTACTACTGCATATGCGTCCATTATCGAGCTGCGCTGCTGGTGCGTGCCATGCTGCAGATATGCTGCTATATGTCTGGACCTTCACGTTATGGGAGGGCATTATGGGCGCTGCCGGAGCCGGCGGCAATTTAAAGCGGAATTGACGCATCGCAATAACCAGAAACAGGAACACATAGCAACCGATTGGAGTGCGTCAATGTCCAACCATGCAACCATGAGCCAAACCTGCTGGCACTGCTCTGATCATCCTCCAGCGTGACGACAGCCCCTGCGGAACATCGGTGAAGGGCCCGCTGGAACACTGACCCCAAAGAAACCGTAAACCGATGCAGGGGCTGGCTGGTTTATGTTGCTGTCCAATCGAATTGGCCTCGGTCTATTTCCGGTCGGGGAACCTTCTGACCCCCGCTCGCGTTGTCACGGTCCTGATGGTAGCAGGTAGAGGTCGAACCGACCGATTGCACACGTACGTACGGTACACGACAGGACGCCCGCGGAGCCCAAAAACAGGACCCCGCTCCCCGCAAAAGACCAAACGAAAACATACACCAGACGGTACTCGGAACGTACTCCGTGGAATGGTTTCCGAAAGCCAGAAAACGTTCAACGCTGCACAGAGCTCTGGATTGGGGCATTGCATTGCCTGGGAATATGGTTTCGGTGGGGTAAAAAGGGGGACGGAAGGGCAGAACAACGGATGTACATGCTCGTCCATCGTCCTCACCCGGAACAAGGACTTCCCTCCTTCCCTTCCCCTTTCGCTGCTTTCGATGTCTACCAGCGAGATGTCGGAAGTTATTAAATATATTGCGAAACTTTTGCCGTCACTAATGGTGGACCCCCTTCTGCTTCTGCTTTTGCTCTCTCTCTCTCTTTCTCTTTTGCCTTCTCTTGTCCGACTTGTAGAGAACAGTATTTACGAAAGCCCAGCAACTGACACTATCAATTCGGCTGCGATATGCTACGAAAAACAGAAACAGAAGAACATTCATGCATCGGTGGCGCTCTGCTACTACTGCAGCGACACGTACCATCCACTGTCGCTGCCTACTATAGCTGCCTACTGTGCTCCAGTGATGCATGACCCATTACACACACACACACACATGCATACACAGACGTCCACTATATTGGTTTCGGTTTTTGGTCGGGAGCACATTTTTTATGTGTGTTTAACTTTGCCAAGAAATGGCCTCCAGCAATACGACAATCTTCTAGCTCGCTGCGGATGTAAAGTGCTCCCAAGTTGGCCAAGATCTTTATCAAATTATCGTTGCCTGCCAGATTGGTGCTAGGTGGAGGTGGAGGTAGTGCAAGTGCGGGTGATGCAAGTTTATTGCTTCCCACCGAGCCGTTGTCCATTTATCTCGAAGATTATCGCCTCCGGTGGGGGAGGTGATCAAATTTGGAAGCTCCGGAGCTGCGGAGCTGGTTGGGTTGATAAAAAAATAGAAGTCATTGACCAGAACAAACTGCTGACCAGCGTGTGGTCCAGGAATCATCATTTGTGGAGAAAATGATGCCGGCAAGCGCCGGAGGATACCCACAACTGTCCGGTATGTCATCTACATTGCAGCAATACCGCATAAACCACAAGAAGCTGTCAGTGGTTGGATCCCTGGGCTGGGGTTTGAGGGCAAAACTATTAGATTTCCTTCGAAAGCCAACAGTAGCTTCGATGCTTCAATGTTTGCGGCCAACAATCCATGTAAGGAGAAGGTCTACGACTGCTCCGGCTGTCGGGCTTCACAGGACGTGCTGTCCTGCATGTTCGTTTAAGCAATTGAGGCCGAGGTATAACAGCATATAACAGTGCGCGTGTTACTTACATTCATCGTGATCCTTGGCGGTGACGGTGAGTACGGTGTGCTGGATGTCCTCGTTCTCGTCGACCTCCGCCTCGTATAGCGCCTTATCGAAGTACGGTGGGTTGTCATTCTTGTCAGCAATACCAATACGAATAAACTTAGTAACTGTAGCGGTGTAGAAAGAGAGAGAGACAATAAAAAAACAAACAAATTAGATCGATGCGGTTCGATAACGCCAATATGGCGAGCATTGCCGAGCGGACATGCTGTCCACGTCACCACGAATGATTATTTATGTCGCGTGCTCGGGCGTGCTCGAGGGCGGCTCAAAACTGAAATGGAAAAAGGTGGCAGTTACAACGGATTTGTACGGGACAATCCGGTCCGTCCGGATCCGACATGATTTAATTATAAATACAAACAACATCGAGTGGAGTCCACCACTCGGTGCTGATCCACTGATAACCAGCCCCGGTTGGTAGTTAGTTATGATTAATGGCCATTTCCCAGACCACACACGCACGCACGATAGTGGATGAAATATAGAATTATTTTATTTTTATTTTCCCCGCTCCCTGTCCTCGATGTGCATTTTGTGTCCATCCGATTCGATGGAATCCGAACGATCACCGCCGCAAAGGACGTTCCCGTGTCCATAAATTACTGATTCTGTCCCGTACTTTGTAGTGCACGCCGGATTCGGGGCGCCGGATTGATTGACCGGATGCAGTACACGGTTGCCCATTGAGTGACACTTCATCTCGAGTGGCCGTTTAAGGGAATGATCCCTGATAATGTGGCGCTTGCAGCAAACGACCTCGTTGGGTTGCAGCTCCGGAGGCGTCGCCAGAACGCCAGTCGCCAGACGGCTTCGTTACGGAATGCAAACACGGGAAACTGCAAACGATGCGCATCGCGTTACGCGGGCAGCAACCGGCAACAGTATGTGAAGTATTTAATTTAGTTACCGGGAGGTTCCAAACCGAAAACCCGTAAAGCGCATCTGCATGCAATCCGTGGTGGACCTCCACCAGGATGGCCAGTGGAACCAGTGTCACAAAGACTCCTCTCATTACCATAATGACAGCCAGCCCTGCGGGATCGCTCCGGGATCGGTATGCAGTGGCCACTCGTAGACAGCATGACGGCGGACAGCGTTACGTTGGCACTGCTTCTCTTTCATTTTCTCGCTCTCTCTCTGTCGCTCACGGATCCGGACAGCATACGAGTTTTTGGCTTTTTCCTTCTTCCCGCACAAAACTATTTCATCCGCAGCCCAGAATTCGTTCTCCGCGACATTCCCGGGCGACCATCAGCGAAATGACACCAAAACCGTGGCTTTCCATCCTGCTCATCTCTCTCTCTCTCTCTCTCCTCTTTTTCTGCAACCGAATTGCATAACTTGGGCGGTTAATCCTCAACACATGATCCGCAGTGCCTCGGACACTCGCGGAACTCCCGGTGACGGCGGTGATGCGTTAAATTACATTCCATGGTAATTAGACGGCAACGAACACTACGTTGGCGATGGCAAGGATGCTGACGGTCGGTCGTCTGACCAACGAACCCAACCCAGGTCCAGAACCAGGTGGTGACGACGCTCGCTGCATAATTCTGTGTGCGCGGACGCGGGCGCGCGTGCCATTTGCGACCACCAGGGACGTCCAGGTCCAGGAGCAGGTTTTTAACGGCAAGTCTGGTTTAGGTTTGGGAATTTATTCCAAAGTTACCGGAGTCGTATAGTGGTTTCACAAGAGACTTATAGATCCTTAGAAGGATCCACAAATCTGCAAGTACAAGCTTTCTCGTGATTGTAATACGTACAGCAGTAGATGTACCGTACACCAGTTTGCCTACATTCCAAGAACCTTCGCAAGAAGGTGCGTGATATTTGATTGAAACATAATGCGGCCGATCAGTTCACTCGATCGACGATGTACGACGACGACGATGACGACGACGATGGTGCCGAAATTGAATGAAAAATTCCTCCCGATGTTTGTCCGCGCCATTGATTGGGTTGAGCACAATTCGGAAAAACCCCGGCGGTTCCCTTCCACCACCATCAGGCCCTCAAGAAGGTGCGCTGCGCCACGCACAAACACAATCGAACACGAAAGGGCTTTGGCAAAGCGGTGAGGTGCCATAAGGGCTTCTCTCCATTCATCGCATCGGAGCTTGAAATGGATTTTGGGGCGCAAACGAAGAGAGAGAGAGAGAGAGAGAGCGAGAGAAAAAGGAGGTAATCCGACGCCAAGGACGGACTCTTCAATCACTCACTCACTCACGCAACTCACAATTCCGCTGGAGTATAGGAGTAGCATCGTAGCGTAGTCCCAATTCGACACCGATACCGGGCTTCCTTACGTCAATGAGTCCGGAGGGTGGGGAGGCCTTTTGTGCCCTGTTGTAGCTTGTGTGTGTGTGTGTGTGTGTGCCGACTGCTGTACGACGCGTTTGATGAAAGACGATTGACAGATGGAGCGGGCACAGGGAATGGTATGTGTGGGAAAAAAATAAAAATCGAAAAAACGAAGAGGAAACGATGGAGAGGGTGGCATGGAGGACGATCGACAAACGGATGCGTGCAGCACCTCCAGGAAGGGTGTGTCTCGGTGTGTCTGTGTATGTGTGTGTGTTGATTGAAGAGTTTCCACGAAACGATCTTGGGCCTCGAGTGGGCCCGGTGTACCACACACATCAACAGCCTGCCTGACGGTTTTCCTCGAGCAACGCAACGTTCGCATCCCCTTCACCTGCCTTTTTGGACCCCAGCTTCTGCCTTTGGAAGCGCCTGGCCGGGCCGAGGAAAGGCGGCTAGAAAGTTGATTGGAAAGTTTGAAATTGAGATTGGAAGTGGAGGATACACAACACAAACGCGTGAAGGACGTGACCACGGCTGGAACCCGTACCTGTACCGTGTCGAAATCGAGTCCGGAGCATCGAATGGAATGCTGTTCTGTTGGTTCAGACGCTGAAGCAGACACACCTGGCGTCACACATCACGCCCAATACACGGACAGGTGCGCTTACACACACACGCACCCACACACGCGCGCATGCAGAGAAACATACCATCTTCTCTCCTCGAAGTTTATGTCGAGTAGTGTGGAGCAGCGGTTTGGAGAAAGCATAATCATGGTCGTAAACATGCGTGTAGCATCTGGACCGAGATGCCCATGCCACGTGCCGCTTGGCCAATGTATTGAATTTTTAGCGAAATGATTGTAATCCGGTTATTGCCGGTAATTTTGGTTCGCTCGTTCGCATACAGATGAGTGGCGCACCTGCGGCCTGTTCGATATCTTATCTGTGGTGTGCCGTTGTGTGTGTGTGTGTGTGTGTGTTGATGATAAAGCTGCAGCTGAGTTGCTGTTTGTTTGTTCGGAAATTGTGAGAGCAGCACGCCCGTGTACTGGGAACATTTATGTTTTTTTCTTCGGTGCAAGTAAATGGGAATCAATATCAATTTCTCTTTAGATCTTTGCACAACAGCAGCAGTAGCATCGGTAGCAGCGATGTTTGACCATGCGTAAGACAGATGACTAGCCCAGATTCTTTCCCGTCCGGTCTGACTGGTATGCTTTTGATCATTTTGAGCATACATTCCGCTGATCAAAGCAACATCACCGCTTGATTGGTGGATTTTGTTTCGACAGTACGACCGATTGGAGTTCCAAGCGAACGAAAAAAAAGCCAAAAGAATGCGGCCAGGATGTCGGGACGTCATTGGACGGGCTTCGCTGGCTCGGTGGTCATAATTCCTCGAACACTAAAACAGCCGCGTAGCGTCGGTGACACTTGGCGGCGCGCTCTGTCCGTTTGGAAGCAAAAAACAAAAAAAAACCCACCAATGGCTCCAGCTACTGAAGCTAGCGGCCCGCAACATTGAAGTAAATGGCGATTGGCAGCCCCAGCGCGTGGTTTGTTTTTTCCATTTTGGATTCGCATTCGTTTGGCCGGCCGGCTTCCGGTACCATCACCGCTGTTCTGTGTGTTCCTGGAGGAGCTTAAGGCCATCACCAGCCGATGGTCGAAGTAAAACATTCAGGCGCGCGCGTGTGTGTGTGTGTTCCTGGCGATGATGCTGAATGCTGATGCCACGCCAGCCACTAAATTGTGCCAACTGTATACATTTCACTAAACAATCGACCACCACCACCACCACCACCACTCGAGAGTTCGAAAGGCAAACCCACATAAAGCTGCCCACATGAAGGACGATAGCTGGCACACACACACACACACATACGCGCAGAGGTGGAGTGGACATAAAATACATCTCGTGCAGTAGTAGTGCACCGACAAAGCACAAATGGGAACCGGACCTGTAGTGGTGACCATCAATAGCAGTTATCGTACTGCCACAAGCTCTCCTTTAGGATTAGCTAGTATAAAAGAGAGGTGCATGTGTGTGTGTGTCAGTAAGCGGGGTGGAAATCAATGTTGCACCGGACCGACCCAGCGAACCGGAAACCGGAACCGAGCCGCCCACGGAAATGGGAATCCATCACAAACCGTCTTCCGTTGGTCCGAGTGCCGCCCCCCTGGTGTGCCAGGGTGTGTGTGTGTGCTTTGGGTGGTAACCTCGAACGGAACGGAGCCATTTCCGGTTGAGTATCCCGGGAACTCGATGGTGGTGGTGATGGTGGTGAGTGATTGTTAGCAAATAGTTGTTCCGGCTGTCACGAGCGGAACGGAGAGAGCACGGAACGGATCGTACCGACCAGGGAGAGAGTAGGTGTGAGTCCGATTTGCTTGAAATCCACCGAGAACCAGGACCGGGTGACCGATTGGACCCCGATGTAAAGCAAGCAGCCAGTAGAGCATATGAGGGAGCCACAATGTTTGATCTACGTTCGGGACGCTCCAAGCTACCTGATGTGCACAGCATACGCTGTGTGTCTGTGTGTGTGTGTGCATCATGGACTACAGTAGGCGACGACGACGAAGCTGATGCTGATGATGATGATGATGATAGAGAGTGAAATGGGCACTCTGAATGGGAGTTTAAAAGTGTTATTTACACAAACGAAAACCCTCCCCCTAGCCGGCTGGTTCAGCGCTCGCTGGCCAGCACCGGCATGCTGGTCGGGCCAGGAACATAGTTCCGGAGCTAAACGACTGCTGATGTTGCTGCTGTGGACGCACGGGAGCGCGTTAAGCGTTTCGAAACAACCGCTGCTGCTGTGGGTTGTGAGGCGTAAAGTTGGAAACCGAAGCTCACACGATTCTCGATTCAGCAAGGGGACATGCCATACCGTGGCATGTGCTTGGCTGTTACGTGCTGTGACGATTGGACCGAGACCATGGCCAACGTGTGAGCTAGTTACACACTAATCGTAGCTTGTTGGAAAGCGCTCAGCCAGGAGTGGCGCTCGGACAGTGTTGACCGATAGAAGCGGAGTGGTTTTGTTAGCAAAATAGTCTTTGCATTGGATAAAACGGGACTTTTCTGCTAGTGCCAGTGTGATATGGTTACTATGATGTTGTTTGTTCCTGTCTTGCTGACTGATTGAAAGTCTTTTGTTTACTCGTCTGACAAAAGCAAGCTACTTGTTTTTAGTCTAATAGCTATTAATTTATCAAGTAGACTGTGACCATGAAAAAGAAAACTATTTGCAACCACATAAAGAAAGGTTAGGAAAATGCTTCAAAAACAAAAACGAACAGTTTGTTTGCCACAAAATTCGAAAAACTCATGTGCATGGCGCCATCTTTTTGCTCCTTCCCAACGTGTGGTGATTATTTTCCGACACACACAACATACGACATGGCCGCAAACTTTACAACATGATCAACATATCCCCGCACCCGCTGTTTTTTTCATCTTCTTTCGTATTTTTTTTCGCGAAAACTTTGCAGCAAACATTACGCATTTGTGTTACGCATTACGCGATCATCCTGCGAATGTTTACCTGTATGTGTGTGTGTGTGTGCGTTGGAACACAATCTTAAAATTTCACTAAAGGCCGGGCAAATACATGCACACACATACACACACACGCGCGTGCACCCTTGGTACACGCGTTGGGAAAGTTTAATGTTTACGAGTGCGCAATACAATAACTCCCAGGTGCTTAATCCTTCCGTGGTCTGTTCCGCTTTCCTTTGGTATGATTTGCCCGCTCGAAGATGTGCTGCGTCTAATCTTATCGGCTCCAACCTTCCGACCACCCGCTCCCTTTTCCCTCTCGTTGATCCACAGTTTACGGAGATTCCTTTCCTCCCTCCTCCCCTCACGGTTTTCCGCGTATCACGTTAAAAGCAAACTTTTCATCGTTTTCAGAGGAAAACCCCTGCAGTTAATGTGCGTGTGTGTGTGTTGGCCACGAGGGAGTCGATACCAGCAGGAACACGAGCCTTCTTACGAGACAACCACGATACACATACACACACAGACGTACGATGGTGGATGGAAAATTAAATTTTTCGCCCAAAGTAATAGCCGAGCCTCCGTCTTCGCCGCCGCCGCCGCCGCCGCCATTGTCGCCTGCAAATCCTTTTACCACCCTACGGAGAGGGGGAAGGTGTGCTTTTCACATGGAAATTGATACCAACAAACACACACACACACACACATGGGCACATGTGGGCGTTTGAAGTCAGAAATATGAACGTCTCGCAGCACGTGACCACCACGGACGGCCGCCGAGATCCGAGTCGCATAAGAGGAGGACGCTTTATGCTGGAGCATAAATATTTACAATGTGCCAATGCCGCGCTCCCTTGACCGCTTCCTCATCCCCTTTTTTGTGGCGCGTGCGGTAAGGAGGAGATCCCTTGGTGAGCCCGGTCCCCCTGTCCCCCGAGACACCGGTCGTCTCTCGGCGCACGTGGAACACGCACGCATAAAACTTTAAGCAATCTGCATCGTTAGGGAAAGGTCGTCGTCGACAACGACGACGACGATGACGACGACGATGGAGCCGCCCGGAGCCACCAGTTAGCCGGAGGTCCTTTGCAGGTCCCCGGGCCTCTTGATGATATGCAAATGCTTCGACCCGCTGTGGTGTCATTTGAATTCCAAGCATAAAACGCACCATTCCGTGTGTTCGCGCGTGTGTGTG
>NC_064874.1:75018556-75111056 GCF_943734745.1 Anopheles darlingi | reverse complement strand
CGACCGGGTCGGTACCGGGTTGACGAGAGCCACGGCTATTCAACGGAACGGAACGGAACGGCGTGTATTTGTTTAAAATTTCATTCGTCACGCCTCTACCATTCGCTAGCCGGTCCTTCTGGCCGTCTGGCTCCAAAAGCGATGGACGTCCGGCAAGGCCAAATTAGTTTCTCCTGACGGCGGCGGCGACGCAACAATGCCTCGTCAACAGCAACAATCCCCCATTTGCCATTCGGGTTTGACTGCCTCCAGCCACAAGACCGGAGACCGGAGTCCGGGGACCGGGTGCAATGAGGCTAGTGGACAATGTATATAACATTCATTGTTAGCACTCTCTCTCTCTCTGTCTGGCACTCTGCTCGGGAAGCCAAGGGATTGGCTTCAGTTTAAGCTCCTAATCAACATTTCATCGGCAACACTCGCTTCGCTACATCGACCGTCCGTCCGTCCGTCCGACCGACCGTCCGAGAAAGTTCAATTGAAACGTACGGCGGGCAACGGAAAATGGAAAATTGCACGAGAAAATTGAATCGTGCAATCAGCGCACGAACTCGGTACGGTGCGCCGTTTGGCAGGAGTTTCCTGGAGGTCTTTCTGAGGACGTGCAACGTGGAAGGAAGGTGCGACGACGACGAGGATGTATAGCTGGCTAGCGCCCGTGTCATTGTACTAATTCGGAACTTTGAAACTTTTATGCCACCACCAGACCACCACACCAACTGACCGACCGAACCGCCCTCATTGCGAATGCGGCTCGCCGTTCGCCTTGCCTTGTCCTCCTGTTGATCTATTTCTCGCGACAAATGGCGACATGATCCGAGCGTAATTTTCACCGATATCGCTTGCCAGCTCTAACCGTTCCACTGGAACGTCTGCCTGCCTCACGATCCAATTTGAGAACAATCGATGACCAATCGAGAAGCGCTTCTTGGCGTCGACGACGCGACGTCCCGGCGCCGAGCTCCGGCGTTTTTTGTGCATTTTCTCCATTTCTCGCTTTAATGGAATCGTCGGTCGATCGGTGTGATCGGCGCTGCCGGTTGCTGGTACGTGACTTATTAGTCCAGCGATCCCCTTTTACACGCAGGGCCGTACACGCGCACACCTTTTGCGTCCTGTTGCAAAGCCGCTCACCCTAATGATGAATCGTACCAGAGGTGCAGAGAGTTGAATGTGTCAGCGAAGCCGAAACAGAACCGATGATGATGATGTTGATGATGATGCAAACGAAAAGGAGTGGTTTCACCATTTTCTCGGAAAATCCCTTCACTTCAACTTCCGTTCGATTGATTCTGACATGAAATATCGTGACAGCGTCCGTCCGTGGTTTTAAGAAGAAATCCCCTTATTCTCCTTCTCTTATTCTCATCAATGCAATGCTGAGGTAGGCAATGCGACTCCGAAATGGCGACTCCGAACGAACGAATCGATCGGTGAAGCGTGCGTTTTGGCTGATTGACGTGCGGCCCGTCACGTACAATGTCACCCGGAGGCCAACCAGCCGCCCGGACGGTGACGTGTTTGTGTCACCTTTTTGAGGGCCGCTGTCAACGGGACGAGACATTGAGCCGCCGGACCGCTCATCGTTTCGACGCGTCAACGGAAAGCAATCAAACCGGGTCGACACTGGTCCAGTCCGGGTCCGGTGGTCCTGTCCTTGGGGTTTTTTTTTTGGTTGGTTTTTGGTTTTGCGACCAACCTTTTCAATCAATTTATGATCGCCACACCACGCCACACCGTACACAGGAATCAATCGAAAATCATTAAAAATACATTACTCTTCGCCTCGGGCCCGGACAGTCTTCTTCGAGTATCGAGAAACGAGCGAAATGTCGTCGTCACCAGCACACTTCGACATGCCTGCCGGCATGCAACATCAAAAAGCCATCCTGACGGTTGGCGACGCTGATTAGTATCATCGGCATCGAGATCCGCTCGTGCCGCTTATCGGTGTGCCCGGGATATCTTCTGTTTTCCACACGGAAATCATTTTCTTTCCGCAGCGCGAGTTTCGTTTCACTCAACTTTATCTCCAAACACCGCAAAGCCACCGACGCAACGCTCCTAATTGTGTTGGCATCAAGTGATCAAGTGAGGTACGACGACGACGACGACGACAACACGTGACGACAGCCCGGTGCTCAAACGGGTTGATGAATGGTACAACCATGGGCTCGAGGTGCTCGAGTTCAAGCAGCTCCGGCTCAAGATGGCTCCGGGTCTAATGAGAGTTTCTGGCAAATTTTGGCTTCTTCTTGAGCTTCTGGTTTCTAATTTACAGTATCATCACCATCATCAGCTCAGGTCTCGGGCGAGAGAGAGAGAGAGACTTTGGCTTTTTTGCGTTCCACAACTTCTCGACCACACACACACACACACACACACACACGCACAACTCTCGTTCGTTCGTTCGCTTGGTTGGTGGGAAATTGTTTCCAAAACCATCCTGTTATCCACGATGAAGAGGAAACGGAGGAGCTGCCACTGCCGTAGGAAATTGAGTGTGAAAAGTTTCACAATTTGTTCACCGCACCACAGTAGCAGTAGGAGCAGCAGTAGGAGCAGCTCAAATGGCCAGCGGTTCGACCGACTTCATATCCATCTTCGCCATGACGGTTTATCGCCGGATCGCACCGCACGACTTACTTTCGGAGTGGTTGGTGCGGCTTTGGGGGGGGGGGGGGGGGGGGGGAGGGCGAGGGTTCTTGATATCTGATAAAACTACTTCCGGCTGTCGGTCACACGACGCCACCTCTTCCCTGGGACCACTCTATACGGCCAATAAGTGATACCGCAGCGCCACTACTACTACTACTACTACTACTGGTGCAACCATTTGGAAGGAAGTTTAAAGTTTCTTTTTTCTTCTTCTTCCCCGAACCAACTTCTGTCCAACAGGCGGGCGGCCACGACGAGTGGAAAGTGGGCGCCAGGCAGCATGCAAATCCCATCCCCTAAACCGGAAACTCGAGTGTAGCTCGAGCTTCAATCCTTCTGGACACTGGACACGTGCGGGATTCGGAGGAGAGAGAGAAAGAAACTTTTCCAAACATTTTCACTCTTCACTTAAGAAGAAGGAGGTTTTCATATTTTTTGTACCCCCCCCCCTCCCTTTCCACCCTTAACCGCACACTGTACTGCTATCGAAATGTCACAGTCGTGGTCCAAGATTTCTGGGAAATTCCAAGAGCATTCGGCGGGAAAGCCCCAGGACGTGGCGGATACTGTTTTTTCCCTTTTGGGCCGGTCGTTTGGCGCCACATAACGACGCGAGAAACCACCCCCTCTAGGCCCACTCTAGTGAAGCGAATATTACACGAGTGTCCTCTAAGAATTCGTTTTTTTGTTTCTTGTTTTTCTACTTTGCAAATCTTTTCTTGTTTTATTTTTTCCACTCGTCCGGACTTCAGTTAATGCGAAAGGATTTTGCAATACTTTCCCGAGAAACAATCGACGCGTTGGACCAAGTTTTCACACTTGCATATAACACTTTTTCCTCGATTTGCTCGAACGCGAACGCCTTGTTCTTGCCATCTCGTGAGCGGTTTTGATTGGGAAACTTTACAATTGGAAAAGGGTTTAGGACATTGTCTCGTGTGCCCCGTCGTGTGGTGTGTTGTGCGCCTTGCCTTCGTCAACCTTACCACCCCCCCCAAAAAGAGTATTAATAATGATCGATAAAAAAAAACCTTTGTCTTTTGTGTGTGTTCGCAAAAATAAAAAAAATATATATACCGATCAAGCCAAACTTTTCGATCGATTTCGATCCGCTCGGCATCGCCATTAATGATGTTGCGCCTTTTCTGTTATGGGGTTTGGTTTCCACTCCACTTGCTAGCGGCTGTGGCTGCGGTTCTGTTATCAAGGGGTTTTGCTGTTCTGTGCGGTGATTAAGCGCGAACCCTTTTTCGGAGCACACACACACACACCTTGGCGCTGCATCCTCTTGTTCACCGACCTTCGTGAGCCAGTGAAGCGACAAATGAGGAAAGCAAACGGAGTGAGGGGGGGGGGGGATCGAAACTGATGCGCAGCAAAAATGGGGCGCGTAGGCGGACGGGAAATATGCTCCCGGGCATCCTATTGACAGCGTCTTGTTTGTACGAAAGTTTCCTCCAAATCTTTCCGAAATCGAACGCGCCAATCTTTGCTACCAAGACGGTGTGCGGAGCGGGTTTGTTAACCCCCCGTCCCGGAGCACCATTGGAAACAATCACGGCCGCCTTCCCTGAACACAGTCTTGCTAGTGATGCTGCTGCTGGCGGCGGACATTGAACTCCTAAATTAACATGTAATCGGACTAATTCAATCGAAAACAATCGCCAATCGATGGAGGGGGGCCATCATTTTCCGAACAGTGCAGAGACCACCGAACGAAAACCTTTAACCTGCGGCCCCGGGGGGCCAGGAGGTGGTGCCAGTCGAAGGCCACCGCAGCCACCAGCATCGTCGTAGCGCGAGATAAGCGCTCGTTCTGCTTTTAGCTAGCTGATAGCGTGGCTCCCGGTCAGTGCTGGTGCTAGTGAGACAAGGACCTCATACCTTTATCCTGGTACCGATGGTTACCGCCGGTTCGCTGGATGAAGCAGTTTGTAAACATTAGTTAAGCCCTACGAACGATGCGAACAGAACCATTCCCTTGCACAACCACCATTTTGGGAAATTAAAATCTTTTGGAGGCTTTCACTGGCTGGCTGCCACTTCAATGGATGCTTTGAGGATGCTGCTTTAAGGCTGCCCGAACACAAAGCCATCGTCTAGGCTTGTGTTCAGTGGAACGAGAAAAGGAAAACACTCTCGCAGCATAGCGCAAAAACTGGTGGAGCTCGGGAATCGAAGAAAAAATTAACCAACAAAGAGAAACGGACGGACAGGAAGGGAGAGGGTGTTATTTGTGCTCCGGCCTGAGTGAGTAGCACTAAGAGTTTTAGAACGAACGCGGGTGGCAGTAAATTGGTGCAACATTCCGCCGGTTCGGTGAAGTGAACGGTGAACACTGCAGTCAGCCGGAGGTCGGTCCTCCGAAAAGGCGATGCGTAACTGCTTCACCCGAACACTAGACTAAATCGTAGCGCTCAGTTTCATAAACAACATGCTCCACGGGAAGCTGCTCTGGAATTTGCTGTGAAAGCTTGCTGGCTGGCTGGCTGGCTGGCTCCGGGAAAATGTGTAAAACCATTGCCCGGAGCAGAGCGCTGTGCAATGTGGTACGCTCTGCTGGCTCTGCGGGAAAACGGGCACGCACCACCGCAAGAGATTTGCATAATCCTTAGCCAATTAAAGGGTACTTAAAGGTGGGAGTGGGGGGCGCCAAAGACAACCAACACCAACGGGATGCTGTTACACGCCGTACGCCGGAAGTCCGTGTACGAGTGAGCGGAGTGCACCACACGCACAACCCGTAACAGTGACTACCAGCGACAGGAGCACATGGCATGTAGAGCATCTAAACCTTCTCCCCTCCCCAAACCCTGTGCGAATGGAATTATAACACACGTAGAGTTTCGTATAACTCACAAACCGCAAAAGGAAACTGGTACGAGGGCTGGTTTCATACGAAATTTTCCCCGGTTAAACCGGCCACACGACCTCCGGTGGTCCGCCCGTGAATTAAATTCAAATTTCTGCCCAGCTGACACACACACACACACTAATACACGCGCGCGGGCACGTGACAGTAGACAACGTACGTGCCAACGGGGTTTGGTGGTTTGAGATTGTGAAATGAATAAATTGGAGGCTTTACTATTCATCACCGGGAGAGGGGAACGGGGAGGAGGGGGGGCAACAACGCCGCTCTTCCCATGTACCTGCTCTCGAAAGGCTCTTTCTTGTTTCCCACAATCGAAAACCATTTTCCATTGCTCGAACAAAAGCCGAAAGATGGAGGGGCCTGGTGGTTTTTGGCGATGGAGGCGCATGGTGTTTTGTTTCGTAGAAGGGAAAAGCAGCGAATAAGGCGAACGGCAGCGCAGCGACCACGTGAGCTTAAGATTAGCTTCCTGAAACTGTCGTCAGTCGGCTGCACACTAATCAACGTTTCGACCAAAACTTTGGCCTACACCACCACACACCTGACAGTTCTCCTGGACACCTGGCTCAGGCCAATCATAGCGTGAATTGTTTTACAAGATTTTGCATAGCAAATAGAATGATAATTGTACACCGTATGGATACCGGCCCGTGACATAGTTTCCGAATGGCGGGGGAGCTCGCTACCATCAGGAGAACAACATTTCACAGAAGTGTTTGAGAGAATGTTCGCTTCGTCGCCGTCGTTAATTTTGACCCCAGAACAGTGCAAACAGGTAAACAAGGTGCAATCAACAACGACACACGATTTCACCGATCGGTTCTTCGTTCGTTCTTAATCAAAAACATTTCAGCTTTCGGACGTTTTGGGAGAAATCCATACCTAGGTACGTGCTATTCGTTAGGACCCAGAATATCTTCAGTGGGTCTACCATCACCGGTCCGGGCAGGTGCGCGTGCAGCCACCGTCGTCGTCGTAGTAGCCGGGCACCGAAGCAGCCGAGCAGGCTCGATAGGACCACCGATGGTATCACTAGTCACCAGCCGGAGTACCCACACTGCACGGACGATGCTGCAGATTGATGATGACACAATGCCGCTACACCTACACCAGCAGCAGCAGCAGTAGCAGCTGTTACTCCTTCTTCTGGCACACCGTTAAGAGATTGCCACCACACGGAACGGCACCGAACGGAACCGATTCTTCCGCTGAAACGGCTGAACGGGGCCGGGTCTGACGACTGCGTCAGCAGCACCGCGTACAGGAAAATGACCGACGGCAGCAGCTGGCCAGCACTTTTCATCGCAAAACGGATGGCACCTTCACACACGAATCGGGTGGCTTCTGTTGCCTTCCCCCTCTCTCTCTCTTTCTCTATCTTATTTTCGCTCTCCTTGCCTACTTTTCTTCAAGGCTTCTCACTAACACACCTCATCAGAGGGTTTTATACAATCGAGACATCACAAAACAACACACAGGGCGGCTTTGCTGGGCCAATTAATTCACAGAAGGCCTGAACACACACCTTAAACCATCGGCCGTAAACCATCACGTCACGTCACGCTCTAATGAGCACCATTAGCATCACCGGATTGCCCGTAAGATTGATCCTTATCCACGCACACGGCTTGTGATGAGAGTGTGTCAGAATTTAGCAGCTGAAAGAGAGCAGCAGCTGCTGATCACGAACCGGCAAAAAACGGGGAACAAAACACGTGCTTCATCACTACGCGAATCGTGCTCCAACGCACCGTGTGGCCCACAGAACCGAACGCGCGCCCGTTTTGTCTGCGACTGACTGCCAGGTGGTGCCAGGTGGTGCCCAGGATGCCCTGGGCTCACGATACGATACGATCCGCCGGGCTGACACTCAGGCGCACCGAAGCTTTCAACAGACCACGTGTCACTCACCCGGGACCATGAAATCCAAAAGCTCCGAAGTGTACTCACAGATCGCAATCCGCGAATAACAAAAGGAGGGCCGGAGATCCGGCGATGAGAACCAAAACAAAACGGAACTCATCGTGCACCCTCTGGTGCGCCCTCCATTGAATGGAGTGCAAGATGATATTATCGGCCACACACACTCATGCGATCACACATATAGGGAGCTTTCGGGTGAGTGTTCTGTTTGGAAGGTGTTGATGGTTTTTCCCGCCTAGTTCGCAGCAAAGGATAATGAAATTGTCACTCGGTAACTCAGTCGACGGGACTCAAAAGGAAATAAGTAATGTGTTTCACACATTATCGCCACTTTTCCGAAAGTCCAAGACAAATGCGGACCTGTTTCGCTTTCGCTTCGCTCCTCTACTAGTTTCTCGTTCTCTCTCTCTCTCTCTCTCTCTCTCTCTCTCTCTCTCTCTCTCTCTCTTCTCTCTCTCTCTCTCTCTCTCTCTCTTTCTCTCTCTCTCTCTCTTTGTATCGGTCTCTGATAAATTTTCGACTCTTTGAGTACCGCTTAAGTACAAATCAGGTTCGTTCAAACGTTTGGCACACAAAAAAGGGGTGCCCAGGGAATTGCGTGAAACGACTCGCAATACACGTTCCCCGGAAACAGTAAACCGAACTACCATTCATCCGCAATCCGGGGTCTGCGGGAACGATTGAAGGAACAGCGAGCGAGATCCCTTGTTTTGGGTCCTTTTCGCGAGCTGCCGGGGCACTTTACTGTAAGATTTTTGTTTTTAATTAAAACTTTTTCAATTCCTAAAACCCTACCCCAACGGGAATGTACGAATAGTGTACACCACCGTGGAATGCCCGCTAGAAGTGAGCGTGCTTGGCGTGTTACTGCTGTTCCTGTTCCTGTTGCTGCTGCTGCTCGTAACATACTCTCGAGCACGGGAAAGTTGGCGTCCGTTGGCCCGACAAAAATGGGGCGAGGGAAGAGGGGGGTTTCGAGCCTGCAGTCGAGATGCCCGTTTGCAATCAATTGGTAGCACGCGAACCCGGGCGTTGACAAACCGGCTAACGATGAGTTAAACAACTTCACTCGCCACCATGCCGAGTGCCGCGAGCCCTTGAGTGATACAGAACCATTTATCATGTTGACCAACGGAACACCAACAGTTGCGGATCTGCTCCCGGGTGGTGGGGTCGTTCGTGCTGGAAAATCCGAACAATAGTTGATAAATTGTTTTCCGATTTCGAAATCCCCTCAACAGTCCCGGGAGGTCGTGGAAAGTGGAAGGGAGAGGGCGCGCGCACACATACACGCAAACCATAGACATCATGTCCACACGATTTCCTTTCCTTCATCCCGGTGAGCCGACGTTGAAGTAACAGGTAGCAGACGGAGGAAAAGGGTATCCCGTGCCTTAGCCGTCGACAACGTTCCGTTGTTCGAATCGTGCTGCTGCTGCTGCTGTTGCTGCTGTTGCTAATGAACTTTCTGCACTTACGCAGACGTGGAGACGGTCGGTGCTCTGGTAGACTGGGATGCTGCTGGCAACCGGTTGCAGCCGTAGAAGTTACCGGTTGCCCCAAGATGCCGGTCCGCTGCCGAAGACAGGCTTCACCGTGTGCTCGAATCGGTGTGAATCCGATGCGCGATAGCATGGATAAGCTCGACCGGTTGCGCTCGACCGGTTTCTGGAGCTGGAGTTGTCAATTTATAGAATTGTCTGTGGTAAAGATAATCGCCATCGCTCCGAGCGCTGCAGGACGAATGGACCAACAACGGTGCAGGTTGAAGCTACGGCACCACCTGACCTTCCCCCCATTTACCTGGAACTCCCTCAGCACACCACCCAATCGAATGACAGGAGCAGCAGCAGCAGCAAGAAGCTGCAGCAAATTCAATCCAATTCCGTGCATCGTGTGTGTGTGTATGTCTGTCTCGAAGAGCGAATCTTCCTTCATGTTGGTCCTGGAGACGTTGCTCTATTCATTGCTTGAAGATGCCGGGCGAATGGACTCACCGATGCATAGGACAGTATCGGCGAGTGCGAGAGGGCACCGAACTGATTATCCGATTATGCTGCAGCTGAGCTGCCTCTGGGATTGATATTTCCACTGACACTCGAACCGCAGACAATGAATTGTGGGTTTCGATCAGGTGCAACGGATAATTGAAATGTAGCGATTTTGATAATCCATTCGTTACAAAGCTGTCCGCTGCACAGTTTACAGCTTCATCGTTCCCCCCAGAGACCAGACGAGACTTATCATTTGAATTATCGTTTGACAAGACCAGAGGTTTGGTTTGTGTTGAGCGGTTCGTGGCTAAATATTTAGTCCCAGGAAGCGTTCAAATAAACGGAAATGTTGGAAAGGAAATGTTAAACAGTTTTACATCCCAACCACCATGCTGCTCCCACCAACGCTTTGCCGGTCCGAAGCAAATCAGCCAGAACCTGGTTAATGAAATCAAATCTCATTAAGCTTTTGAGGAAAACGAAACGAAAAAAAAGAAAACCCGGTCTCGTTCTAAAGGATAATCCACGCTTTAAGTAAACAATCCTTTGGAAACAACAAACAGCACTGCGAAAGACGGAATCTCATTCCAATCCGACGGTTATTCCCAGGCCGGGCCCTGGCCGTCCCCTCCTAATGTCTCCTTCTGCAATGGCACGCCGGAGTCAAACAACTTTCGCGAACACTTGATTTTAATTTGCTTAATGATAATTAACTCCTGTGCTGTGTACACTACTGCGCTGCACTACCACCCCTCTAAGCCCCCCTCTTTACCGCCTGGAACGCCTTTCAAACCCTCAGGAAGGCAGGAAGCAGCAGAGACCCGTTTTTTCTTCGTTGATGAATCGAGAATTATAAATAAAAACACAACCAAACACCCGTTCTACCGACTCACCCTTGCCGGCCGGTCTGTGGGTGGATGGGTGGGTGGGTGAAGCACCACCAGTCGACTAGCCGCTTGAGTAGGAGCCACCACATTCAACCGGTGAGCTGTTTGGAAGTTTTCGAGTTTTTTTTCCTTCTTCTCCTTCACTGCTGGCGACAAAGGTAGCTTATCATGGCAGGTGGCAGGCAGGAGCAGGACAGGTCCTTTAATAAGAACTTTTCTTGGAAGAACTCCCCCCCCCCCTTTCCGGCGCCAACCATGCTAAAGGACCCGGTGGCGAGGTAAACAAAATGCCTTCAAAAGCGATTTTGTTGAGGGGAATAGACATATTTAGGGCCAGACCAGGGGTGGACTGCAGCACACGGCATCCGATAAGTGACGTCAACGCAACAGATGGCTCTGTAAGGCTATGCCCAGCATGGGGCACAGTCCACAGTTGCCAAAAAAGCCCGCTTGGCGACTACCGATGGTAGAGGTAGATATTTACATTCTGGTTTTAATTAAACCATCGTCTATAATCTTTGCAGCTACCGCGTCGAGAAGGCGAGTTAGCAACACACAAAAATAGAAATCAAAAACAATTTCCCCTTCTGGGTCTTACTTTGTGTGGGTCGCACAATCCTCACGTACTGGAGCTAGTGCCCGGGGTACATGGTCGGTAATAGATCGTTAAAACGCTTGAGCAACACTTGAGCAGCAGCAGCACGTTTACAGTATAGAAGCTTGCCAAAGCGCGGCTCTCAATTGGTTCGCCGAAGCTGGTGCAATGTAATAAACGAAATGAAAAAGGACAAATCTAATTGAATATTTTCGCGGTAGCAAGACCAGCAGTGTAAAACATGGTGCCAGTCGCGCCACTGATGA
Source organism: Anopheles darlingi (assembly GCF_943734745.1). Taxonomy (NCBI): domain Eukaryota; kingdom Metazoa; phylum Arthropoda; class Insecta; order Diptera; family Culicidae; genus Anopheles; species Anopheles darlingi. Next base: position 75,099,858 of record NC_064874.1, on the reverse strand, counting down.
TGATGATGACGTAAGAGATCAACAATCGGCGACAATCATGATTTAATTACAAACTCCCGGAGTGGAAAGCTGTCAACAGCCAAAGTTTTATCATTAGGGCATCAATTGTCTTGCCTGGAACGACAACGGACCAGGAGCAATCGCTTTCGGTTGTTCCAGTAGAGCGCTAATATACTAAGTGAACATATTAGTTCGCTTTCATGTTACTTGCCATAAAATTGTTGTCTATACTTGAAACATTCTAGTGTACCAAATCATACTGCTTCATGCAATGAAATGTTGGAGGATGACTTAGTTTGCAGGATATCCATCAGATGGATCAGCATTCGCGAAACTAGTAGTGGTTGCTATAAAGCTCACAATTTAGTCGGAGTCCATTTTCACTGGATGTTCTAAGTGGCAAGCAACTTTACAGCGAAACCGCTTAAGAGTGTTCTAAAGAGAACTTATAGCAACGTTTCTTTCTTTGGTGGATATAGTACGGACGAAATTATAGGAACGTTTCCACGCCATAAAAGCTCAGGATAACAACTCAGGAATATTCAGCAAAGTTTTGCAGCTTCCTTCAGAGCTTTTCAGTGACAGCAACGATTTCTCAACTTGCTCTGGGCTTTTCATGTGCACTCAAAAAGGGCTCTTTAATTCGCATCCAGCGGTGTACGACGCTATCACGCCGGTGATCGATTACGGCACTTATCGACAAAATCGAGCATCGTTCTAGTGTTCTTAAATTGTTTGTCGATGTCTGGTTCTGGCAACGCAACCATTTATACGGTGAATGATAGCTTTAAAAGATGATTGATCGTGGCGCATCAACAATGGCTCACTGCTTTTCAATATTTTGTTTCATATACATACATTATTGGTGGGCTGAAATCGGGCGTGCATCAAGTGGCTGGCTCTATTTACCTGTAACGAAAAGAGAATGTTCATATTACTCAGTGTTCATGGGTGAAAATGTAAATAAAGTTCAGCTATAGGGTTGTGCACCTGTTGCGCATTGCGTCTGGACTAATGAAAGAATACTTATCATCGATAATCTCCATCAATGAACTTTATCTATGCGCACCTGGTTAACAAATCGATGTAATATTGCTCTTTATTCCTACACAAACAAAATGAAGTTCCGGTATTTGTGTTGGTAAGTTCGCAATAAACCGATTTGATGTATCAACTATCTAAGAGCATTCCGTAGCATTCTATTTCTTCCCCATAAATGGCTTCGTAAGGCCAATACACTCCTTCTCTTACCTTCAAGCAATGCGCTTCGGTATCCACGTGTGGAAGCAAATCTCGTTAAGGACCCTAATTAAAGCGTCATCCCCTCACTGTTGTACCCTTTTGCCCTTTGCCCTGCCTAACGGTTGCCGATAGTGATAAAGTTGCACAAAATATCGATGTGTGCCACTAGCGTTAGAGCGTCGTCGCTTGCCAATTTTAGGAAGCAGAGGCAAGATGAAGCATACCACCCTTCCTACCACTCCTACCAGACCTTCGATAGCAGGATATCGAGTCAGGATAGTCGAAACCATCTATCGGTGATAGCGGGCTCTCATCGGCTCGTTGGTTGGGAAGCCACGACACCGAATCGTTTGCCCTGTAATGTAGCTACAAACATTCGTTGCTGGAGGCAAAACGGTTACTGGCTTCACCCGTCTGCACACACCAGCACATGCACGGAGCAAGAGAGCTGATCCGGGACCAACGTTTAAGCTCCAACCGTAAGGCCTCCAACCGGTGGCACGGAACCGACCCGGCGGTGGCAAGATACACTTTGTACAAAGTTATCGATGAGATTGATGGTAATGTTTTCGGTACATCCGTAGCGACTGCAGCAAACGGTCAACATGGCACCCAACTAGGTCGACTTTCGTTTCGAAGATGCCGTGCCGAGTCAGGGCTGCAAGTGGCCAAGGGTGGGCGGGCCACCACCCCCTCACGCCGGTACGATATTCGCAAGATGCTCCAGATAGTAGCAGTAAATAATTTTGCAACCAAACGATAACATGATTGACAAGAGGGTGCGCAAGTACACAAACACACAGACACACAGCACACATACAGACGATGAGTATGAGCCCAATGGCGTCAAACCACAGAGGACGGGCTGCTGCTGGGAGAGGACGACATTCTCGGGTTTTTGCAGCCAACGACGACGACAACGAGCAGATGAGTTGCCGGCAGCGCAAGAGATGCGGTTACCACTCCGAACCACCACACACACACACACACACACACACACGAAGCCGATGACACGATACGAGGGGTAAACGATATGCTCCAGCAGCTATTCCATCGTCAGGGAGCCCAACGTGCACACACACACACACACACACACTCGCACACACACAAGCACATGTGCAATTCTCATCAGGGCGCTTTGCCACAATATCGCAAACATATAATTTATCAGCATAAGCTAGGGTACGTTGCTTGCGGCGGCGAGAAGGTAACGAAGCCAACATCCAGCCACCAACGCTCTCGCCTCTTGGTGGCTCTCGCCAAGATCGCTTCCGGCTGATGCTGGTGGCTGACCGATACGCGCGCAAGAATCGCTCGGAACGCTCGGAACGCTCGGAACGCTCGAGAAAACAATATCAATCTACCGGGGGCGCAGATTAGATATCAAATATCGATGGACCACCGATGAACGGTGGACGGTGGAAGCACCTCCGATGTGTCCGAGGCCACATCAATCTCTCTCCAAAGCCGGGCGCCGGTGCCGGCGCTGGACAACGGTAGACTTCACCGTCTTCACCGTGTGATTCACACGGAACTGTGTATGTTTGTGTGTGTGTCGCTTGGATCTTGCCTGGATCCTCGTATCGGTCGTGGCCGCATATGACGCCCATCTCGAAATAGACAATATTGCGGTTGAGGGAGTAATTTACGATGGATTGTCAAGCCAAGGGGCGATAGGCGGTTATCCAACGAAATTGTAATCAGTGCATTCCAGGAACCAACGCAGGTGGAGGGGGCCGCATCGTGTGGATAATGGAATCTAATGTGCGTTTGCCGAACAAGAATGTGTTTTTTGGAGAGTTTTAGCTGCTGCACGCAAATAACAGTCTAAAAAGCTAACAATCAAATGCCAGCCAGCAAGTGGTTCTATTGTTCGCTTCATTGTAATCGCAAAGAAAAGCGTTTAAGTGCATTGCAGTGGCACGCTGTACAATGGCATTTTCAAGAACAAAAAACAATAGCAAATAGCGTTTTTTCAATGTGGTCCACTCAAACCGCAACAATAGCGTTTCATGCGGAAATTAAAGGCTTCAATACCTTCGATTGCTTCCATTAGATGTTGACCAAAGAATGTATGGAAGGAAGCTAAACAAAGAGTAGTAAAGCCAGAGTAAACCATTCTAACGCACTTCACACTCACACACACACACAGTAGTGTGTGAGGCAAGAGCGTTGAGAGCGCCCATCAGCTCAGCTTCAGCATCAGAAAACTTCATTCTGGGCCGCACGCGGTGTAAGCCTACGAAAGATTCGACGTCAACGACTCCTTCGCACGCTGTTATACCAAGCTTACAGGTGGTGAAAAGTGTTGGCTTTTCAAAAGCAAAAGCAAAAAAGAAAGGGAGGAAAATAAGTTCCACCAGACGCTACACTCGAACGACTCGAACCGAGCGGATCGATAAAGTCGAACGTCGAATGATGGCAATCGTCTCAACACCTGTTCCCAATTCCAATATCACAAACTACCGCACCAAGTCGGCCGGCATCAATTGATAACGCCCGGGAAGGAACATTTGCATACCTAGGCCGAGATTTGACCCAGAGTCTGGCACACACACACACGCTCTAACGCCAGTTCTTGTTGGCATGGATTTCGTCTACTCCACTTCCGTCTTTATCAGGAGGTACTGTTGAGTGGTAATCCACTGCTTCTGGATGCTAGGTTCTTGCGTTTCACGATTGCACTCTGATGCAGCCTCTCGATGGTGGTGCAGAAGGAAGGACGATAGGAATATTTCGTCGTTTCTTGCTCAATCGAAACCAGTTGGACCAGGATTGAACTTATCGCCCTCGATTCAGCATTGCCTGGCCTGCATTGCTGGTTCGCTGAGGCGCAAAGTGGGATTACAGAGAGGGGCACATGGTGGAGGAAGGGTTAAAAGAGAGCTTCTGTTCCCAGTTACACCATTGATCCAGGAAGCGGGGTGCAGAGTTATACATTCGGGGAAATTCTACCTTCTTGGCAATTGTCTGTACCAGTTATGCCGCTTGGACATAATAAAGTGTGACACCGAAATCGATTTCAACAGAGAAACTCGCAGCCAAAAGGGAATGAAATGGTGCTGGCAGATTGCTGAGTTGGTTCTCGCTTACCCCCTTCATCCCTTGGTTCATGGTTGCAATCTTCCTCTTCCTCTGGATTCATTGTCATGTTGGCTCGGACTCGGTATATCATGGATGAAGCACACTCGAAAGCACCGAGCACCGAGAAGAGCAATTTCCCTTGTTCTACTACTACTCCCGTTACTCCCACCGGATACTCCCCCTCCGTGAGTTCTTCGCATTCGCAGGCGCAGCAGTGTCTTCGACAGCGAGAAGAATTGCGAGACAAAAATATGCAAAATTAATGCAAATTTCACGTCAGCTCCCTATAAATTGCTTCCGATACCATTAGCTTCAAACGGCCATCGATACCTGAGACATTACCCTCTTCTCACGGACCACCGAACGATTGCAGTGGCGACACATTTTTAATTTCCAGCACAAATGGCGCCCACGGTGGGTGGACCACCGGTATTCTATAAATTTAATGTAATTTAAATTTTATGGTAATTCGGTTGATCGGTAACATAATACCCCCCCGCAGACCGGCCGGTCTGCTCATCATTAACATTCCCGTTAAATCCACCGAGCTGCTACCGATGATGAACAATGGTACCTCTGGTCCGTGTCTATTCCACGAAGGCTTGCAACATTCCGCTGGGCCATTTCAACACCAAACCGCTCACAATACAATTTATGCGCACTAACTTTATTTGCTATTAAAATGTGAATAGTGCAAAATGGGAGAAAGAAATAAAAAACAATCAAACATTTCAATCACTTTCCATTCATTGGAAAAAGTGACATAATATTGCAATAAACATCAATAAAAACTCCATCAGCTGTAAGTTAAATAAACGCACACAGACGGGCTCACAAAAAGTGGGGCTGCGAATAAAAATCTGAGGTACCGGGGCCTTACAATGATAATTACGAGCATTGTTTGCTGAGTCAATATTGTTCGAGCAAACACGACTCATCATCATGCAGTTCCGCCCGGTGGTTCAGGTTGTCACGGTGGTGGTATGCAGCAGTTTATTGCTTAATCTGCAGTCCTTGCGCATCGTAACCGACAAGCACAAAATGAACCGCAGCAGCGGCAGCCTTTGCAGCAGCTGCACCAGCAAAAAAAAGTGAAAAAGAATTCAATTATTCTTATTAACTTCTGATCGGTGTTGATTTTGTTGCATTCGCAATTATGCTTCACCCGTTTCATCGAGCGAAGGTATTTCATGCGATGGACGAGCATCACAAAAAAAAAGACCGATACCAGGTAATCGAACGCAACAACGCAATAACAATGAACACGATTTTCATATATTAAACCACGAAATATTCAGAGGAAAATAATTTTCAATGCTCCACCCGATGTTTCCACTAGCGGAAAACAAACGCTTTGTTCTGTTGTTTTGTATTACATTGAATAAAAAAAAAGTTTGTGGTTTACAAAAAAAATACCAATGTAAGCAAACTAACGAACCGCTAGTCGAAAGCGTGTTCATGCGAAATACACATAAACAAAAACTATACCAACTATGTGAAGGCTTTGAATTTTTAACAACGTCACTCGTTCCATAAAATGTTTTTGTTTTAATTGCATACCTAAATGATGGCCAACATAGGAACAGCGAGAGAATTGTAAATGATGATGATTGTAATTGACTTTAACAGTTATCTGATGGAGACGGAAGGCAGAGTAAAACTGTTGCCAGCATCAGCATATTTATACAACTTGTTGCTTTAAAAAAAATTAACACCTTCAGAGAATCTCAATCGGAGGGTTGCTGATCGTGGAATGGTTTCAATAAATGCCGTTGAACTACTTTCAACCAAACCGCACATATCGTTCAATTCACAGAACCTTTTGGTACACTAAAGATTGATGCTGCCAATGATGCAGCATTTTGGGTAAACATTGAACAGCATGTTGGCCATCCCGAACCACTCCCTCTCCCCTGACCTGATACCTGACAAAGCGATACACGACGCTATCGGATCCCTCCATCACTACCTCGTACGTGGATATGATGGACGGACAAGCAAAGTGATGCCAAATTCGAATGAACAGACAGGCACTGAACCATGGAGTTGAAAGCGTTTCACCTGGCCACCTGGAAAACACAGTTTATCCAATATGTACCCCTTAAGCGGCGTTGCGATGCATCCATTCAATTGAATGGAAGAAATGCTTGTTCTATCGGTTGCAGTGGGCGGAAACGAGGTCTAAGCGATGGAGGCTGATGTCCATTTTGATAGCAAACAGACAGCCGTCGGTTTAACGAGTGTTTTTTTTTTAGTTTCTCGTATTCTCTCTCTCTCAAAAATATTCAGAGAAATAAAAAAAATGCTACTGAAAAGCGACTAAAATAGTCGGTCGGTTTTTTTTTCTCTCGCTTTGCATCAGTTGCGTTGCCTCCATCAAAACATAGCGAGGAGAACCGAGAGTAAAACAACAGCAGGAAGAAACTACACGAACCACGGAATGTGGTGGAATGTGTGAGGCTAAAAATATATATAAACGCCCAAAACCAACATGGAACCAGTAGAGTAACTTCAACGCTCCGTAGTGTGTGAGCGAACGGTGCGGAGTAACTTTCCCAAATAGTGAGAAAATAAAGTAAAAATGAAAACCGGTGGAAATCTGGCCAACTGAAAACTCGGGGAAATCGGCAAAATATCGCCATTTTCGAGGACCCAGACATACAAACACGTGGCCGTGGCCATTTGGGGCACAGATTTGCATGTTTCAATATCTCGCAATCCCGGTAGCAGCACCAGCAACAACAACAAACACACGCGTTCTGGTTTTCGGTTTCGAGCCGAGTTTTTGATTTCGATTAAAACCAAGGCATCTTTCGACCCGTGCGCGGTGCCCACAGCCCAAAGACAATAAAATGAGACCAGAGAGGGTAGGAGGGATTCCAGTGGACTCCGCTCCGGCTTTCGGTTCGATGCATTTCGCTGGAAGTAGTATTTTCCCGGGGGTTATTTTTTGCCCGTATCCTTTTTTTTTCGTTGGTCAATGCATTTCGTTCCGGTCAAACCATCGAACGTTTCAATGCGTTTTCCCCACCCCGGGGGGTGCAGTGCTTGCTTGTTTTAATTTGTCCGGTACCGTCCGGGCTGAGCGGACGAGCGCCTGTTGTGTACCAATACTATTGAGCGGAATTTGTTCGGAGTTGTTCTACACATTGACATTCCAGCGGTGGTAACGATGAGTTAGAAGAGCGCAAACTGGAGGCCGCAAACGGGAGGGAGGTCAAACAAACCTCCTGCTGGCTTCCAGCGCTTGAATTCATATTTTTTATTTTAATTATCGAATCGAATCGAACAAATGTTGTTTCTCTGCCATTTTCTAAAATCAATTCAATCAGCGTGCATCCCGCAGCAGCTATTCGAAAACAACGAAGAAGAGAACCAGTCACAGGGAAGTTCAATCAGCGTCGCGACGCAGCGTTGTCGATGACAGTGGCCGCAGTGATCGGTGCATCGGGCAGCGGCCGCGTGCGCAAAGCAAACATGATCCGAAGAACACTCGCTGCTAGCGAGGGAACGGTTGTTATAACATCCGCATCCGGTCACCCAGCGTACAGCTTAGTGGTTCGGGAGGAACGGTGATTTCGAGGAATACATTCCGCTATCACTCTAGGCGTGTCGGGCAAGGAACGCGCGTTCCAGGAATATGCTGACTTCACTGAAACCAGGAACTCGATATTTGCTTTCAGTCAAGTCGGGTCCGGGAAGTCGCGTCAACGCGTTCCCGTTTGTATATATTTATACAAAGCGATTCCAGTGCACCGATTGCGCACCGATCGAATGTCGTTCCGTCTACAAAGCCACGCATTCCGGGCACCGACGGAGCAAGGATGTTTTCGTGTTGCGTTTGTCGAAGCTTTGCGGCCCGTGCGATAGCGGGCAATGGGAAGAAGAAAACGCCAACGGGTATGGATTTTAGTAGCGACACTGTAAACAGTGCACAAGGTCCTTTGCGGGGGGGAGGAGCGCGCGTGACCAACGACCGATATGCCAGCCGTTCCGAGCACCAGCGGCGGGAAAAATGGCGGGAAAAGTCGGCGCAAATCATCCGCTGGGCCCATCAGGCCTCAGATTGACATTGATGCGCGGCGAATGGCGAACGAGCGAGACGAAGGGTAGAGGAGAAATGATTTTTCATTTTCCGCACCATCTCTATCCCATTTTCCGATTTCCAGCGGATTCCATTTTTCCGCCGTTTTGCTTCTAATCATTCGAGTGGCTCTTCTCTATAGCTGTTCAATAGCGGTCCAGCAGGGCAAGGGATCAGACGTAACGGAAAGAGAAAGACCAAAAACAAAAAACAGTCCCGCGAGACCTCCGAGATTCGCATTTTCCTCCGCACGTTGGCCACGTTCCGTGGTTGATTCCGGTTATCGGAAGCGTATGGTGCGCGGATTGGAACTCCGCCTTTTTATTTGACGTTTTTCTGACATTGATGAGACCGAATTAGTTGATTCGCGCGATGTCACGCGAATGAAGTTGTCACATCACCATCATCATCATCGTCATCATCATCGTCATCAGCACCGTGATTGGAGTGTGGAGAGTGTTTCTGTTTGACGGATGAGTTCGGCTCATAATGGCTCGATGACGGTAATTGGTTCGAAAGTTTCACTTTCCAGCTCTTCCCCAACTTTAATGGCTCATTAGCGCCGCGGGGACTTCCGTGGCGCGAAACGGAACCTCGAACCTACTCATAACTGATGACCCATCAGCCTCAGGTCTGTCAGGCTTCCGCGGCCGCCCCCCCCCCCCCCAAAACCACGCGCTCTCCTTCTCTTTTCTTCATCGCAACCCAAAATCCGATACGAGATGATTGGGGCATAATATGCAGACCGAATCCCTTCACTGTGGCAACAAGTTAAACACCAAAAATCCGCTCGAAAGTCGATAAAGGGCGGAACTTTCGAATGGAACGCAACCGGAACGGAATATTTACAAAACCCCCGGGTAGCTCGGTGGCCACCGGTACAGACAGTCCGTCCGGACCTCAGCTTCCGACGGTGTGCTTCGTGATCGAATCGAAATCATTCCCTCTCGGCGATCGGCGAACTAAACGCGAACCATTCCCAAGCATTACAAGCGCAATCCAACGGAATTCCATTAATTTCAACAACACCGCGCGTTGCGGGAGGCTAAGCGCCAAAGAGTTTACCAAAGTCCTTACGCACGAGAGCCAAATGGTCGCGCTTTGGTCGCGCACTTTGAAGTTGAACTTGACGGTAAACTATTTACCAAAGTACGCGAAAATCAACAATGTTCTCGGAAGGGCAGGAAGGGAAAGGGTGTTGAAAGTTAAAGGGGGAAAAATCCTGGTAAATATTGAACCACGATTCCCACACCACCGCCCACCATTGGGTGTGTCTTTGGCTCTAAAGCCTGTGCCGACTGCTTCATTATCTTTCGCGCGAGGAGCCGCATTGTGCTCCGCGATGTGCTCGTCCTGGAAAGTATTTTTCTTCTTCTCTTATCTACCACCGAGTGGTTCTCTCGAAGTACTGTGCCGCAGACAGGCGGTGCAAAGCAACCCCGTTTTGAGACTATTTACCTTTGATCGATTCCATTCCAGACGGTTTTGCGAATTGCTTTTTGGTGTGCTGCTGCTCGAGCGCCGAAATGGATTATTTTTTTTTTTACGCACTCCGGTTCAGGTTTGTACATGATCTTGAAGCAATAGCGAAGCGAGTGAAAAGTGCCTTGTCGCAAGCCATTCACTTCACGCACACGTCGCGTGATGAGCCAGAAGCGGCAGCAGCATCATCAAGAGGAAGAAGCATCATTGAATCTAATAAGGCCAATGATTGGATAAATATTTTCATCATCTTCACACGCTTCGCGCCAGGGGGAGGGGTGTGTGTAGGGCCGCAAAAGGACGCACCGGATCTCTATATTTATAATCCAATACCAATTGCCGACCGCGGACGGCACTTAAGACGACGGCGATTCTTTGAAGGGCGCCAAAGCCAAGGTCTAAAGCTCCTACCGTTCTGTGGGTGGTAGTGAGTGGTGGAGGTTTCTAATTTATTTCATTTCATGTCCCCTTTCTCCTCGATCCTCGATGCGCGAAATCTCGCGGACCGGAACCGGAATAATGCGCGAAAAGCCTTAGAACATATCCGATATCACTTATTGGTTGGTGGAGTGACGTCTTAGTCTCTCTCACTCTCTCTATCTCGTGGTGTACCGGAAGTACCACCCCTTGTTACTCGTCAGGGCATTTTCCGCGAACATATTTTCCAACACCAGAACGATCCTCATCCCCCCACCATCATATTCAGCGCTTCGGTTTGTCGAGTTTGTTTTTCTTTTCCCAATTTTTCCCGTTGTCACGGGGGTGTAGTGATGTGGGTGCGGGTGGTAGTACATGATGGAGGGGTGGTTTGTATTCTTTCATTTATCAGCGTCTTCCGCTCTTTGCGCCGTCCAGAGCCAGAGCCAGCAGCGAGCAGCGCAGGTTACTACGCGTAGAATCGCATTATCATTATCATCATCAGCATCATCCTTGACGACGACGACGACGACGACGACATTCGCCGCTTCGCGTTTCTCGGTGCCCCATTTATGATTTCTACCATTTTTTTACCCACGCACACGAGCGATTCGCTCACTTGACTTTCCATCCGCCGTCAGCGTCTCAAATGTCGGGCATCTTCTCGTTAGGACCGTACACACACCGCGCCGCCAATTCCGTGAAATTCTTGCTGCGATCCGGGACACAAACGACAAAGATGAGGACGACAAGGACGACGAACGAGATGATGGCGGGCCAGGAAGCAAATTGATTATGCGACAAACGATAGCATGAAGCGTTCGTTCGTATGTCCTTCCTACACAACAGTGCACAGCGCGCGGCTTCTACACTGTTTGCCAGCACATTAGACACTGACAGGGACGATGGTGGTGGTGGTTTCTATTTATGACGACAGGACTGCCATTCGTCAACGCAATAGCAGCAGCAGCAGCAGCAGCAGCAGCATCAGTGTCGTTGTCGTCGTCGACAAGCGATTCAATGATGAGACATGAGATCGATTTGGTCGTTGTGGTTGTGGTTCATAAATTTGCCAGACAAGAAAGGAGAAAAATCAGAGAGGGAGGTGGTGGTACGGAGAGCTTGATGTTGATGTAAATATCGTTGTGGGAAAAGATGCCCCCCCCCCCCCCCTACCTCCCGGGCCCCTCGTGCCCCTTTGCCAATCACTTAAGATTCGATTTTGGCTGTTCATTCTTTCTTTCCGACGAGCAACCAATTGAATGTCACATTGGCGGCCGTAAATGGCCGAAATGGTAATCCAATTTCACCCCCCTCGGTTCCCCTAGCAGGAACAGCTGGAAGTTCCTCTCCATTCTTTTCCTGCATAAAATGGTTTCCCCCTTCCACGCTTCACAGTAAATCAGTTTACGGATGAATTTGCCCCCAAAACAGGACCCCCGGCCAGGACCTGCGGTACCGATTGTCACTCGAACTCGGTAATCGGAATCGGTTTGGAATTGGAATTGGTTGTTGTCAGTGGAGTATGTCGCCCATTGCGAATGGGGTGGGAGGCAGGACATCTTTTCCAAATTTAATACGATCGAACCAGGAGGCAACACCATCGCCGCTCGTCGAATCTAATATGGTTCCCGGGTTCCCGGGTTCCCCGGAATCCCCGGGTGGTGCACAGCTGGACTGCACTGGCTGCTGCTGCTGCTGCACTGGACAGGACGGCTGTTGCTGCATGCCCGGAACGACTGAGTGCCAGGACCGAAGGCCATTTCTGTTTTTGCTTTTCTTTCTTTCCTTCCATCTCAAGTGACGCAACAGCAATTGGAATGGAACTGCGTCCTGTCGGACACGTGCAGAGAGTGCATTTCGAGTCCATTGAAGCCGGTGCATTTGGCTTCCACCACACATTTCACACATTAGACATGCCCCCCGGTAGAGTGCTCGAGACTGTCGGATGAAAAGGTTTCTCGCGAAATGGTCCCCCCTTCTGGAAAACGGGATGTTGCACCACCATCGACAACGATGATGATGATGATGATGATGATGGCGGCTCAACCTGGCCTTTCAATTTCGGGTGAAACATGGCCGTTTCTGCTTGTTTTCCTGGTGCGGGTAGGGTAGGTTAGGCGGGAAGCGTACGGCGAGGTGCATCGCAACCAACATCGGAATGAAAATGAGTTCGAGCCTCGAAAGTCGGTCAAGGGATGTTCCTAAGCCACACCTAGACACGCGCACTCTCTCTCTCTCTTCCTCTCTTTCTCCGTATCGCGTGCTTTAATGCAATTGAAAGCCCCGAAGAGACAGAACGACCAGCACCGGTGGGGGAGAAGCAACTTTTCCAATTCCAGCATTCCCGGTTTCCGATTTTTTTTTTGCGCTTCGTTTCGCTGTTTTCTTTGAAACTTTCATTCGACATTCTTTCGGGCGAGGCGCGGCAGCGCTTGGATCCTTTTCCTGCTGCTGCTTCCGTTTGCCTGGCTGGCTTTTCCCCAGGCTGGTCACGGGAGGAAGCTATATTTTTGCAAAACAACCTCCAACCTCCAGGTCCGGACACTCTCGGCCAGCCAGCCCGCCAGCCAGCCAGCGTCTAGTCAACATAATTTTCAACGGAACCGAACACCGAAGCACGCAAAAAAAAAAGGACATGTGTACAATTGTGAGTGGGCAGACCGCAACCGACCCACAAACACCGACAGAGAGCGGACACATCGTGCACCGAGAATCGCTTTCTTCGAATGATGACAACGAATGATGCTGTTGCTGGCGAGCATCCGGCGCGCGCTATTCATCGGCGCTAGTGGCCATGTGTGTGCGCGCGCGCTTCATTGCACCCGGGTCTGCCCGGGACACCAGTGCACGGGGCCGGAAGGTGTTCTGGTGCGTGAATGCGAGAGTGTCTTGCTGCGCTCGAGGGTTGTTGGTTTTTTTCTTCTTCTGGTGTTCGAATGGCTTTGACCGACGGGCCGGGAACGAATGATGATGATGATCATTCCCGTCCCGTCGGTCAATCAGGCGACGATAATCCATTTCCGAGCATGTCCTGTACACCGGGAGGACTTTCGGTCCGGGCCGGCCATCGTTTGACCGATACATTTCGAGTCGTGAGTGAGTGAGTGAGTGGCAAATGGTGGCTGCCTAACGCAACAACAAAGGGCACCACCACCTGGCGTGGACGGTCAATACGGTGTGTTCGGAACACGCGCGCAAAAAAAATGGAGTCCCCGTTCATCCTTTCTTTTTCTTCTGCTCTCTCTCTCTCTCTGTGAGCTTTGGATGTTGGTTCTAAAAAGCGGCCGGACCAATTTGCAGCAGAAGGACGATGAAGGCCGTGCTACGCATGCACACCGTGGTGGTCATCGAGCCGCTCGGATCACAAAAACGGATCCTCATCTGCTACTGGTGCTGCTGCTCCTGTTTGTGTTAACACTCGCCGTTAACAGCAGCAGCAGCGGTGTGTCGCGGTAGCACCACCACCGGGTGTTGTTTAGCATTAAAAAGGGTGTTGGGGTGGGGGCGTTCGATGCAAAACAAGTGCCCGAAAGTGCATGTCGAACGAGCTAGTGGGTGCTAAAAAAAAACGAAACGAAATGGCGAACGACCGAACAGCGATAATGATTGTTCGACACCTGGGTTCGCGCACACACACACCAACCGAGCTTCTAGGGCTCGTACACATGAAAGGTTTTTTTTTTGTGTCCGTATCGAAATGAGTCATTAGTTCGCGGCTCGTCAAACGAGGCGACGGTCCCCGGGAACGGGTGCTGTACCTTATGTTTTGCATTTTTGTAATCGAACCCGACCGTTTTTTTTTTTTTTCGGGAAACGACACCGACATGTGCTGTTTGAGAGTAGCAACAAACACCATTATCGCCACTCGACGACGAGTTACACGAGATTAACATAAAGTGCCACGAGTGCACCACATTGTAGACGCATCTGCTGCTGCTGCTGCTACTGCTGCCCGGGAGCTGTGTGCCAATCTCAATTTGGCCCGCTAATGGACCGAAGCATAATGTTCTTTAATAGCATCGCGCACTCATCGCGCCGGTGCACGAAGTGTAGATGGACGAGATATTTCAATAATGCCTCGCGGCATCGAACGAGAGAGAGAACCTCAACCGACGACACCGACGAACGCCGATCGGCCAAAGATTAAACTTTCCGTCATCATTATCGGTCCAATTTAGCGCGCACTATCACAGCCTACTATCACACACATGGACGGTCGGACGGACGGAGTAGAGCAGTCAACATGTTGTGGTGCGCCGCTTCCGAAATATGATCGAGAATCGAGGGCCAAATCCTTCGCCATAAATCATAGTTTATCTAGCGCTCTGCGGGACACAAACACGAGACACACGCGGGATGTCACGTAGGAACAGCAGCAGGAGTAGGAGCAGGAGGAGAAGCGACGAAGGAGCGACAAAGTCCACCTCGTCCACCGAACCGAACCGATTGGTAACCGACGGTTTTCGGTCGTCCGAAACGTCTAGCGGATCAATGATTGACACGTTTTGCAAAAATAAATGTCTTCCGCCTAGAGGGCCGGCCGGCAAACGGACCGGCTTAGTGATGGTTTCCCGGACCAATGTTCCTTCTCGGAAGGGAAGAGACAAAGTGAGTGAGTGAGTGTGTGAGTGAGAGAACAATGGTGTGACTGTTCGCAGGAGGGAAAAAAGGAAATAAAGGCACCAAAGGACAGAGCTGCGCCACGAACGGATATGGCTTTCGAGCTGCCCCCTTCGCTGACAGCTGCTCCCTTTCGCGCCGAGGTTGACCGTAAAGCACTCGTAAACACACACACACACATCGAGTTGTTGATCGAGCATCATCAATCAACGCTATTATTGCTCATATCCTTATTTTGTTTTGGCGTGTGTGTGTGTGTGTGTTCGATGTGGTTCCAAGCGTGAAGATGACGCTGTGCACAATGACTGCGCGACCGAGGCGTTGGCTCCATCGCCGGCGGCACTTCGATTACAGCCGAACACAGAGAGACACCGTGAAAAAAGGGAGTCCTTTTCCGGGTCCCGGCGCCTCTCACCATGAATTATGAACGCTGGCATGATAAGCGGGTTGGTTTTTGGCACCATGTCCTTCCATTTCCCCACCTCTCAGTGGGCTCTCGAAGTGGATACGCAACGGAGCGAATCACACGCCATGCTCGTTTACGCCGAGGAATGCCGGAGCATAATTCCATTTGTCGACTAGCATATACAAAAAAATAAAACAACATGCGGAACGTGGAAGCATCGAAAGACTAATAATATTGACGCACCACACGACGACATTGGCCGGTGCGTTAATGTGTGCGAACAGAAGCAGAAGAAACGCAAACACTCACCAATCCTTGGTTTTGGAATGTTTCGAAGCATCGCGAATAATGGGACGAACCGGGGGGGACCTTTTCATTGCTTATTGGATACAATTATGATATGAGCGAACGTCATTCAACCCCTCCCCCGGCGAGGGGTCCAAGGATTAAACATTATTCATTCAGGAATGCCGGTCAATGGCGGTCAATGAGCGGCGGCTCGACCGCTGAAAAAAGGGACGGTGAGCGATCGCTTGTCACCTGGTTTTTATCGATGGCACACCATAACTCATGTGCTGTGCCCACCACTCTCGTTTCAACAGGTTTCAACCTTTTTACGCCACTTTCACCAACGCGGATTGCTTGTTAAATGGTGATGAGGCATTAAAAAACTGGCTCGAGAGTAAGTATAACGATGCGGTTTACGGTTGGAGGTCTCTTCAAACAGGTTAATTGCAACTTTCTGACTTACATGAGAACCATGTTGCGGTAGTATAGTTGCCTAGGCTTTGCACTAGTCTTACCTATACGGAAAAATGGAAGAAAAAGTGGGAAAAATCGATTTATAATAACGCAATTTGCAAACGAACGAACGAACGAAATGTGCTCCTCGAAGTGCACATTGCGCTGCTGACGATGGTGAAGGATAAATTAATATATTAGCCACAATAAATTTCAATTATCTGTTGGATGAAACCAACAGCAAAAGATACGGAGAATGGCCGAGCCGAGCTGAGTCGAGAAACGTATTGTGTGTCCACACCCCGATCCGATGGTATCACCAAGCATAAGCCACCCCCTGGAGTACCATATGTCCGGGCACATCGACACACACACAGACATGCCAGCACTCTCCGAGACGGGGCGCACCATGACAGCACATGTTTTGAATCAGATAATATTGATATACGACACCACCACCATCGTCGACATGTCCGGGGTCCTTCCCATCCGATCGGCCGTGCATACAGTGGCCACCTCCCACCCCACCAGGAAGCACATCCGATTTCCAGCAAGTAAAGCACACACACACACACTCGCATACACTCGCATACACAGTACGAACGTCAAACGGAAGGCGAAACGGAAGGCGAATGGCTTCTTATTTTTAAAACCGACCGACCGACAGACGATATCTGATCCCCGCGATCATCGGTCTGTCGGTCCGTCGGTCGGTCTCCGTACAACTTTTGCGAAACTATTTTCACGCGCCATTCCTTCCAGCTGCCAGCTGCCGTGTTGGGGGGATCGTAACTTCATCTTTTCGAGCGCTCTCGATTTCGTGTCTATTCAAAGGAGGAAATTCAAACATAAACGCGCGCGAGCGCACAAAAACGGAAGTGCCGCAAGTCGCCTTCCGGTGGCATTCGATTTCCTATTTGTATTGGAACAGGATTTACACACACACACAGGCGCGTGTAGAAAGGCCTGTACGGCTATAGCTTCGAATCAATTCAATCGAGAATAAACACTCACCCCGAAAAGGGCGGGGAAACTCCTTGAAGTGGTTTTTATTCCAGCTTTTGTTGGTCCCACCCCCCCGCTCCTTGTCATTCCTTTGTACCCTGTACCGTCCAGGGAGAACCTTCGTAAAGCTCACAACACCACCACCAGCAGCAGCAGCGCCAGCAGCAAGCGAACCGTGGCTTGACGAGTCAAGTGATATCTTTTCAACGGTTCTGGATCGTAAATAAATCACTGCCTTGTCCGTGTGCTACTAGACCATGTGTGTGTGTGTTTGTGTGTGTGCTTTGGGGTTGGAAACGGAAATCCTTTCCTCCTGACTGGCTGTTCGGGGTCCCTTTTACGCTCTTATCATCCCCTCAGGGGTTGGTGATGAGAGGGAGGAAATCGATGATGATCCTGATGAAATTTTACGATTCACCCTCGTATTCACCCTCTACCTTTTCCTTCCCTCGGGCTGAGGTAAATCCTTCAGGAGAGAATCTGATTAAATTAGCATCACCGACACGTAGCGTCCGGGGAGGGGGAGTTTGTTTGGTCCGTTGGTCCGTACCCGGTGCCCGGTGCCTCTTCGGCTCTTGGAGGTCTTATTGAAGAAAGAAGTCTCTCGTCATGCTACGAACACACACACACACACGCTTGCACGCATACACGCAGATGCTCGAATGTAAATCAATGCAAAGGAAGACGGAACTCGACGACGACGACGAGTGGACCAGATTTCTGCCGTTTCACGTACGGCCACCACTACTGGCCCTTTGGCTGGCAGAACGTCGTCGTCGTTTCCGGTGTCCCCTCCCCTTCCCCCGGGGATGGAAATTGAGGGAAGTAAATCAATCCATTACGCGATTCGCGGAAAATTCACGCAAAACCATCAATCTCAATATACCGTCAATTATTGGCCCCCGCGAAACCCGAGCGATTGACACCGGGACCTCGATTCCGCGATGAAGCAGTAAAACGTCCGCGGGCCTCATCACTTCCCTTGCCACTATTTTGCTCCATTATCGTAAACATCGAACCGGCGTCCTCGGACAACGCGGTTTGGTGGCTGCGTACGGTTAGCAGCTTTCACTGCCATCGCTGACCCCAAAAGCTGACTTAAAGGGGCAATAAATGCATTCCGGATTCACTTTCGAGGTTCCTCTGCTCCCTTTCTGTGCTCCTAACCTCTGATCCTGCGCACTGATGGTTTTTCGGGTTCGCTTCGGGGCATGAAATATGGAATCTGGAACTCTTATCGCAATCGAATGGAATGGGATGGGCAGGAACGGAAAATTGAATTCGATCAATCGACCAACCGGTCGGCCATACAGTGCCCCTATTCAATTGCCGACCGGCGAGCCGAGCTTAGCAAAGGAGTGGCCCTCCCTTTCGTAGTGTATTGAAATTCCAGTGGAACCGCGTGTCCGTGTGTTGGTTCGCCACCACAGACGGACATTATTATTCGCTCGCTGGCTGGCGCGCTCAACACACCAGCCCCTTGGCCACTCGAACTCGAACTCCGGGCGTAATCGAAAAACAATTTACCGTTTACATAAATGCAATGATCGGTGGTCAGGTCAGTGTGGACGGCGAATCGGGGTTAGAATTTCGCTCAACTACCGGCAAACTCGGTCACATCCTGTTTGGCGTTGCCCGGTGAACCGAAACGCGGGAACCCCGGAAACTCTGGCCACACAGTGCACAGGTCACGTTCACCGGTTGGCCGGTTTGCTGCTGGTGCTGCTGCCTATTAGCTGAACGGTTCCGATCCGTCGAGAGCGAAAGAGGGAGCGAGAGGCAGCCTTTTGAGCTCGAGTATTCCTCGAATTGCGGTGCAGATGCCAGTGCTCTGTATGCTCCATGATCGCTCAATGCGATCAACAATGGCACATGTTTGTGTGTGTGTCAAGTTCCGGGAACCGCTGCAGCTTTGCATCTAATACTCGAGCGCGTGCGAATCCTGTTGGAAAATGATGCCGCCGATGAGGGCGCAATGACCATCTGCAGTGATGGTGCAGAAGTCGTTTGTAATTAATTTAGTCGCCATCTCCCTTCGAGCCCGTGACGAGCGATTGCAGGGCCCCGGGGATTGAAATTGTTGGCAGGATGCAGCCAGGCTGACGATGTTTGAGTGTCCCGGGTGTCCGCATCATCTTCAAAGCGTGTGAATGAAGGACCAATGAAGGGAGAAGCCTTAGAAGGATTGCCTTAGAAGTGCCGCCTTATACGAGGGCCGAAGACACACCATCTGATCTGCGGCATCATCCTTACTGGTTGCGACAATGCTCTTTCAGCATCGCCATCTAGCTACTACTACAAAGGTTTTCGCAGTGAGCCACACGCAGCATATGAGCACGAGGCCTGCCAGAAGACATTATTCTTCCTACGAGTTGTCCGGACAACAAGCAAAAAACATACGAAATACTTGAAACAGAACAACACCCTTTCGCTTCATCGAAGTAGTCTCATGCTCTCATGGTACACACACACACAGACAAAAAAGCTGAAAAAGACGAACGAAACGGTGAACGCAACGTGACTGCCGCTTACTAATGACAGCCACACAAATTATTTGCTAATCCAGTGCGATAAATCACGATCACTTTGCTCGACTCGACTCCACGACTTGGCGCTTGTACGCAGCACGCGTTGCAAGGCTGCCTTGTTAAACTAAATAATAAATAAATATTAATGTGTACTCGATTTCCCTTCCCAAGGCCTACCGAGACCGAGGCCGAGTATCAAACCATCATCAAATTCGCTTCAAACGATTGGTACGACCGGCGAGACGTTCGATAAGAACAAGGCCTTCGATTTGTGTTGCTTTTTCATTTCTCTCTCTTTCTCTGTGTCTCTCTCTCTCTCTCTCTCTCTCTCTCTCTCTCTCTCTTTCTTTCTACTTCTCTGTATCGAAGGCATCGTCGGTGCTGGTCTGATGCTTTCAATCGGGCTTCGAAACCGTTGTCGTCGTCGCCGTCGTCAATGTTGGCGTCGTTGGCGTCGGACATTTCCTTTTTGTTTTTTTTTTTGTTTGGCTTCGTCTCGTTCCTTCGGGAAATCGATGCCCACGAATTTGTACTTGTCAACGCCCCGGCGGGATGAATGGAAGGGGCTTAATGTGTGAATAAATTACGCCACTGGCCCGAACACTGGTTAGTCGCTTATCATTTACATCGTATTTCTTGATTCCCCCCCCCCCCTCCACTGGCAGTGGCCCCCTTTCCCAAAAATCCCCCCGGAGGGGTTCGGCGACAGTAAATCAGTGGCAATAAACACTAAATACTATTGCTATTTTCGGGCCAGGAATACCAAATGATGCCACCGACGGATGACGGGATGCAGTAGGACAATGATGGTGGTGGTCGGAGGTTTTCCGTTGGGCCCTTTTTCATTACGCAAAATGCCTCTTACTTTGGTCTAACATTAGTGGAGCTCGTGCTCGACCACTACTGCGAAGCGGAGAGCGATGATAAGTAATGTTTAAAAGCACACCGGCAAACCGGCGAACTGGCATCGAATTTAGAGTGCACTTCAACGTGGCAACGCCGGGGCAGAAGCAGAAGTGGAAAATGGCAAAAGGGAAAATGGTATCAAAATTAACGGGCTTGGTTATGGCAGAACGGTAATTGCTTGCGCTACCGGTTAGCTGTTGCTGCTGTTGCTGCCGCCGCACCTGTACTGACTGTACACGGGCTTCGGGAGAGGCAACCAAACCTGATGAACCACCAGAAAGCGTAAAAGGACCGGAGAACAACGCACAACACTATGTTGCAACAAGCTTCTAGTAGCATCATGCTACCGGCAAGTAATGGACGCCAGTAAGTACAGTGTATGTGTGTATGTCTGTGAGTGTGTGTGCATATGTGATTGAAATGTTACCTCGGGAGCAATTAAAATGATTGCACCTCAGCTGGCGCGATGCTGGTGGAGCGACGATCGTTTCTATTGCTTCTCGGCCACTTGCACTGAAGAATCCATATATTCTCCTTTCACTCCGGAAATGCCTCAATCGAAAAGCTTTTAACCGAGAAAGCCGTTATGCTGCCCACCGGTACACCGCACACTCCCACTTTAACACACACACAAACACACACACACACACACACACACACACACACACACACACACACACACACACACACACACACACACACCTGTATGTGTACGCTCTTGTGCGATGATGATTTCGGTCGAATCCATGTTTCGGTGTTTTTTGTTTCGCACGATCCATTCAACGAGGAAAGCGGCCATTGCGGTGTACACTCGCATTCACTTCAACCCGGCGCAAACGGTTCAGGATCATGAGGCCGCAATGCGATGCTTTCAATGGTTTACGGACGCTGAAGATGTACAAGCGACTCTCCAAGCCTCCCATATCATACGTCCTAGTCTGCAATTGAATGGTCCCCTGTGGAGTGTTCTCTCGGAGCGTTTCATTGCACAAACGTGTGAGTGTGTCGCTGAGTCTGTGTGTGTGTGTGTTCGAGCGGTCAAAACATACCGACCTTGAAAGGCCGATTGGAGGGAGATAAACATTTCGATTTAAAACCCTCTCAACACAGTCAGGAATCGCCTCGTGAAGGGTTTGCATCGTGCGGCATCGTGCTTTACACCAACACTTGACCGCACCAACACATCGAGTCGCTTTCAACCTCAAGTGCATACAATTATCACCGCGATTAAGCTTCGACGTCCGTTCAATCGCCGGGTTAAAGAAGATGAAAAACCTCTCCTGTGCTTTCAACGGCCATCGGCCAACCGTTCGCACAACATTTAACCTCACAAATACGTTTATTAATGTTTGTTTCCGCGTAAACCAGGGCTGGTGAAGGGCGAAGGACGCAGGCAGAGGGACGAGGAGAGACGTGCTGTATGTGTGTTCCGGCAATTGGCGCCTCCATTCGAACCGCCCATTCTCTCGCTCTCTCTCTTTCTCTCTCTCTGTAGCGGTACCCGGAACGAAATTCATTTATTTATGGTGATGAAAATAAAAAGTAATTGCCATACACCGGCCGGCTCTGGAGCGGCTCTGCTGAATAAAACATTAATTAATTTTATCATCTTCCGAACGGCGGGGGTGGGGGGTGGGTGCGATCGGTGACCGCGTAGGTCGATCGTATGGGAAAACCGGCCGCCCGCTTCGGTCTGTGGCCGTGACAGAACATAATTCGAGAAGATTGGCCAAAAGTGCCGCCATTTGCCGGGATGCAATGAGGTGCGCCATGCGGCCGCAATATGGTATTTTCGAGAGACAGAGAGAGAGAGAGAGAGAGAGAGAGAGAGAGAGAGAGAGAGAGAGAGAGAGAGAGAGAGAGAGAGAAAGAGAGCAAGGGCGCGAATGAATTCTTGCGGCAAGTTAGTCGCGGTTTTTTGGCCCAAAATTAAAATTCACTTCCGCTGACTAATTTGTGCTGACCGGCTGGTTGAGACCGCGGTTCCGTATTTCCTTTCCTTTTTTTCGTTTTGTTATTGTTGCGTTAAATTGTCCACCGATAGCCGCGCAGGTGTGCGTGTCGTGCGTGACCTTTTCTTTTTGATTTGTTTTATTGTTTTGTTTTTTTGTTTCCAAAAGACCCCCTCCCCTATGTGGTGAAAATTCATCACCACTCTCTACACCATCCAGTTTGGTCCTCGGGTTTCGGCGACAAACTGCTGCATAACGCTCTAGAGGTCCCTCTTTTCTTTTTTTTTAACCGAAGCCAACATATCTGTTTTTTTTTTGTTTCCTTTTCCCTTTCTCCTTTTTATGATACTCCTTTCACCAACCATCGCAGACCAGAACCAAGCGGAACCAAGAAGCGCATTCTGCCAATTTTTTAATACTCCCCTCGTGTGCGCGTGTGTGTGTGTCCCGATGGTGTGAAGAGTGGTGTTTGCGCACCGGTTTACACACCACAAATCCTTTGCCCTCCGGAATGGTGGAAGTAACCGAAACGCCACAAACTCACGCACACGCACACACTGTAGCACTGTGCGATGTGGGGGAAGGAAGAAAAAAAAGGGGAGACTCAGGGTGCCACACCCCACAGCGCCCCGGACCCACGCAAAAGCTGGCGTAATTTGGTTTTCATGAAAGTATAATTGAAATTTTATTTATTTACCATTAACTGGCCGAGTAACCGAGCTTTTAAACCAGACCCGGACCCGGACCGGTCACGACCGGTTCACCAGCGCAGCTTCGACCACGGCATCACGGCATCACGGCACACCGGCCTCTTTATGCTCTCGCTTGACCTGGCCGCTTGGTGGCCGGGCAATAATTTCGGGATTAATGAAACAAAAACATTGCAATTATCACCCCGGAACCACCCACCGGGAGTGCCGGGAGAGAACGAGGGCGCCCGGTATTGGTTCGTGCCAAAGTGGAATCCTTTCCGCTTAACGCACCACCCGTACCTTCGAGTGTGTGTGTGTGTGTATGTGCGGCATTGAACTCGCGATGTTCCGGTGGCTGCAATGCTGCTTCAACTCAACTAGTGGTGGTGGTGGTGGTGGTGATCTGCGGAACATGCTCCGGAAATACAAAAAGAGGAGCGTAAAGAGAGAGAGAGAGGAGGGGCAGTAGTCTCGACTTGCTCCTGGGGCTTGACTCGCTTTTCACGAGCAGCAATCACGAGAAGCTGGCGTGCCCGTGTGCCGGTGTGCCAGTGATGCTGGAAAATTGCATTTTCACCGAGCGAAAATTGCAATCAAACGCGAGATTGAAATTGAAAAGAAGGCCGAAGCCGGTGCCCATCAAGTGGGTCCGGTCCCCCCCCCTCAACCGGGTCCGGGTGAACGGCAATCCGTCGCCCAGTCAGTCCAGTTCAAGAGTGACATCGAACGCTTGATGAGGACGAAGCGCGTCTCTGTCTCTCTCTTTCTCGCTCTCTCGGTCTGTCTGTCTGTCTGTCTGTTAGTCTGTGTGTGCCTTCGTGGCCACTGTCACTGTCAATAATTGTTTGGCGGGCAGCGAGCGCGCACCGAAACCGGATGTGGCCGCTTCTTGGCAAGCGGAATCGAATCGATCCAGAACCAGCACCGGAGAGGCCTCGATTGTCTGAATGGGAAACGCAAAAGTGAACCAACGGCAGAATCGTGGCCGCTCCCGGTATCGGTTTTTGTTTATTCACTTTCTTTCAAATCGAGTCCTGGTGAAGTCGATCCACCAGCACACCACCACCACCAGCACCAGCACACCACCGGCAGGGGCCACGGATTGCAAACTGTCAATAAAATTAAAGGAAGCTCCATTGGTCGCCGACGCAAAACAGCGCACGAAAGGGCAAGGAAGAAGAGAAGGGAGGGCGGGAGGGGGGTATCGTTATGAAAGCCAAAAAGGTGGTGGGGGGGGGGGGGGGGCGCGGCCACGGGATATCCACTGTGGCCACTGTGGAAGAAACGGGAGCAACATAAATCACGATGTTTATTCACCAACCGACCGGGGCGGCGATCGGAGCGATTGACAATTGGAGGCCGCCATTTGCAGGGAAATGGAGGAAGAAGAAGAAAAAAATAGGAGAAGGAAACCCCGAAGGACCATAAATCCATTCCCGTTCCATTCGCGGTGGACTGGCTGCCCTCCACCCCACACCCACCCCCCTCGAATGCTAGTTATGCGGCGACCTATTTCGGGCGCTAGAGGTGGCAGTAAAAATCCTGGGGAAAATCCTGCCATGTCCGGGAAATTCGGGAGTCCGGTGAGTCAGGGTGAGGCGAAAGAGTTTTAGATGCTTTTCCCTAGAAGGGGGTGGCTGGTGGTGGGAAGTGAGGTGTTCACTCCCCTTTCGAGCCCATAAAAGAAAAGCTAACGGACCACCAATGGGAACGCTGCTCACTGCATTAGCATACGTCTTGCGTGGAAAAGCCTTTCAGGATAAGCCGTGCGTGTGTGTGTGTGTGTGTCGTGCATCGCAACCAACCGCCACCCTATGAGCTGGATTTATCAGGTTAGCTTCCCGAGGTTAACATCAATCAAAAGACCGTCCAACGCTCTTCCCTTCTTCCCGGAGCTTCAGGTGCGTGGTGCGGCGTAAATTAATGATATGCGTTCTCTTCTCGCTCGAGAGGGAGTGTCCCGTGGTGCGTTGCGATAGTCCACCACCATCACCATCACTATCTCGGGAGGCTCACAACCACACACACACACACACACAAACTTTTGTTTATTAAATTAACTCGCAAACAACGAGGACGTTTGCAGTGGAGCATGATTAACACACACTCGAAGCGCTCGGTGGTATCAAGTGGTTTTGTGGCTGTTGTGGCCACCATACGCGGAGCACGCTGAACTGGTGGTAACTGAAGATGATGATGGTGTCGCAGCATGGTGGCTGCAAGGGTAACGCACGCCCATCGCGAGCAAACACGAGACACCAAGCACTAGGCTTTAATAATGAAAGGACCACCTGGGGCGCTGGTTGTGTCTTTAAATCGCCCAGCAACCATCCACTGATGAGCCGGACTCGGAGAAAACTTCATTTAGCCTTGCAGCAGGACAGCTGGTTGTTCGTTTAATAAAAGAGCCAATATCTGCTGTAGTACTAATACCACAGAGTATGTAAAACGTCAACACAACGTACGAAGAGCCACAAAATTGTCCCGTGGCCTCATTCGGGACGGACACGGAGATTATTGTCCTCTCTCGTTGAGTGGAAGAAAATGAAAATAGTTTCCTAACTCCACAGCATTGAAATTACACATCATCTCGTCATCTCAACACTTCAAGGCGGCAAATGCAAAAAGACGAACGAACGAACGAGGACCACATATAATATATGCATGCCAACAAGCGGTCGGTGGTAGTTGCAGTTGTTGCAAAGAAACCAACCACCCTGAAGCCAGAGGCCCGCCCGTCCACCCTTCAAAGTGATCTCACTTCGTTCGTTTTAACCAGGCAAGCTCACGAGTGAGTACCACGAGTGGTACGTACCTCTTGGCAGAAGATCTTGGACATTGGACCAATTTGTTCCCGTTCCCGGAGCCCCAATGTTTTGTTGGTGTTTCGGTTGTGGTTGTCGTTGATTGTGTTTGTTGCCACCATCACTGAGTGTCTGAGCTTGATGGGGACTGATGTTCCCATGACTCCGGCTTTTAAACTCCTACTACGGATGCTCCCGGATTCCCGATGATAACCTGCGGAGCGTTTACATGCCTCGATTAGTGATTTTCCGCAACGGGTACGCCCGAACGACCATCGTGGAGTGCTCGCTTCCGTGTAGGGGTTTTAAAATCAACTCTTTTATTTGATCGCTCTGCCCTGGCCCGTTCCGCACGAAGCGCTAACAACTAAAAAGTGAATATAATCACCTTTTTCAATGTTTGCATTGCAAGCACACTTTTATGCAATATGAATTAACAACCTGTCTGCCGGCTGACTCCGATGCTTATGATTTTGTTTCACTTTGTTGTCAAAGTGATGACCGAGCAGGGGAATGGAAAATTAGATCCCGTGCTCTCCCGTTTGTTTTTTTTTAACTCTAACGTATGTACAGATATTTGATATGATAACTCAAACGACATCCATCCGTTGTCAACTTCTCAGCGAACAATCGAATCAATGCAACGCGCTAGCCGATGATTATTTGCTGTTTTGCATTCTTGTGGAAAACGAGTTTGCAGTTTTTACAGTTCATTATCAGTTGGATGATATTCAAGGCATGGAATGGAATGCAAAACATTAGTTTCGATTAAACTGATTTTTTAATTTCAAACGGACACATGCTTCACAATGTTGTTGCAAGAAAAGTTTACAGATTACAAGCTAGTTAGTGTAGCGATCTAGTCTTCGTTTGCTAATTGAGCTACACTTACACCAGAGCACCGAATGAAATTTCAACCAACATTTTGATAACGCTCAAAAAGCTCAAATCCTTGCGCTCAACCGCGTTCATAAACATAATCACAGCCACTAGCACACAATAGGTCTGGGCTCTAGGGCTAGGGTAGGTAAAGTACAACAGTTGCAACAGCAAAGCACAACCATGGACCATGCTCCGCCATCGGAGATGGCTTTCCCTCGTTTCCTGGAAAGCGTAAGCCCGGGCCAAAAGAGGAAACCAAACAAACATTAGAACCCAAAAGCCCTCCGGTGCCTCAGGCGCAGCCTCGCCCCTTCTCCATCTCACGTCCGCCCGTTTTCAAGGTTGGCGCGTTCCGAGCGTGTCTCGTTGGCTTTTGCAAGGATGCGGGCGCTCGCACACACGGTTGTGTGTGTGTCTGTGTTGGTCTGCTGTGTCGTGGAGAGTGCAGTCGCGGCGTAAGGGGAGACGTTTGTTTACAAAAGAACTAGCAAAAGCTACCAACCAACCGGTGGTGGAAACTGGAACGGCGTGGAAGTCGTTTTCCACGCATTTCCCCGTCTCGTTCGTGTTCGCCAGAAAAGCTCACGAGCCGAGCCGAGCCGAACATCTACGACGACGACGACGGACGTCCAGGAGGCGTTTCAGGAGAGGTGACTGGAATGCACGAAGTTCCAGTTCCAACCCGCCAGGAGGAGAATCCTGGAAGTCTCGCAATTCGGGGAAAGCTTCAACGTAACGGGTCGCGCAAACTCACCAAACTCGGTGGTTGTTCGGTTCAGGGAAGCATTGGAATGGATGGGGAAAATCGTGCACAACCCCGAAGCCACGGGAAGCGAAGAACCGAACATCGAACTTCGCTTTTCCAGGCCGGCCGTGTGTGTGGAACATTCCATTTCACCACGACCAACCACGCACCACGGGGTGAGGTGAATTTAACGAAACCGGTACCGGCAAACACACCAACGAGCACACCTTCACCTTCCCCACGACTCCGCCGACGAAAGCGTGCGAGCTTTGGAATGTATAAGCGCACAATGGAAGCTCATCACCGGCACCGGTCGTCGTGGTCGTCCACCGCGCCTTTCCCAAAAATGTCCCGAGCCCGGGCATCGGGCCCCACGGTAGCATGGGAACGCGAGTATTACGCGTTTACGATGGTGGCGACGGCGGTGACGGTGATGACGGAAGCAGCACCTCTCACCTCTGCTCACCCATGGGACGGGCGGGGGGAGTAAAGTTTTCAATTTCACGAAATGTTATGTGGTGGAAAATTGATTAAATTTAATGACAGTTGATGGGCGGAGACACTCGAGCAGCGCAGCGAAAGAGAGAGAGAGAGTTTCGACTTCCGGATCGGTTAGCCACCGTGCGTGTGTGTGTCTGTATGTATGCCAGCGGGATCTGTGGTCGGGCCCTTTTACTGTTCTCAATCATTTGAAAGTTTGGATTTCGAAAAATGGGCAACCGACACGAGGTGAGCACTGTGTCGGCAAATTTCGGACCGGAATGCCCTCCGGGATCGGAGCGCGTTACTCCAAAACTCCAACAGGGGGTGTGTAATGTAGATAAAGTCATGAAAGCGTCATGGTCGCTTCCTCCCGCCCACGCGCGTCCATTTACGATCAGCAATTTGATGGCGGCCATCATTCCGACATCAGTGCAGCCGCAGGACTCTTCAAAGACGACCACAACGACGACGACGATGACGGTGGCGCCTTTGATGCCGATTAGACGACCGTGCCACTTCCGTTGAAAAAGACCTCCTCCTCTCCCACGCCACGGGAACTTTCATCTAGGGAAGGTCACGGACCAGCACACCAGAACCAGAACCAGAACCACCGGGCTTATCAGCGATGTTCCATCGGGCAGCCAGTCGCGTCGCGCCTCGTTCTTTCATTTCATCTGCAATCGGTTTGCCATCTTGAGCGGGGGCTGTGTAGTGTAAGATCTGCTTACAACTGCCCCCGTTCTCCCGGTCCCCGGACCGTACACACAGTAGGATATGCATCGAAAGATAAGCCACAGCAGCAGCAGCGGCCGGATAGAAACTTTCAAGGACAACGAACCACTCCTGTGATTGCTTCTGCTCGAGTGAGTCGTTGGCTGAGCAGAAGAAGGGAGGAGTGTGGTACGCCTGCTGGGTGGCTGGGTGGGTGGCATGGAGTATTAATTAAGATGGACGTTACGATAAGGGCTGAGATTTTAATTTTAGCGGACAGTTTTACGGACAGCTGTACCAGAGACCGCTTGCTTGCTTGCTTGCTTGCTGGCTTGCTTGCCGTTCAAAGCAGCAATACTCGGTTGCAGCATTCGCTTTCATCAACGCTGGAACGGAAGCAGCAGTCGGCAGCAGTTGGAGCAGTGGAGTGGACACACGGGGGTTTTTATCGTTTGCAGTGTGCGAACCCCTTACCTATTATCTGCAACTGGTGTTAGCATTGATCCTCCTCAAAAGGTAGCTGCCTTACTGAAATCAGCATCAGTTGTGTGTGTGTGTGAGAGAGGGCAATCAACGTGCACACCACTACTACTGTGGCCACTCGGCATCGGGCATCGGGCATCGAGATATGATTGCCGGATCAATAATTAATATCTTTTATCCTTATTTATCGGACCAACCAGCCTCACTCCCATGCACCACGAAGCAATCAATATTAGAAAGTGCCTGTTCTGGTCTGGAGGAAAAGTAGACAGGATGGCCGCATCGCAACTAATACACAAACACACACACATACGCACAGAGAGGCACAAGCACTTGATATGCCTGTCCGGAGAGAATGATGTTCGATTGGCAGCCACCACGCTCGTGTGTGTGTATCGTTCCGATGAAATTAAATTATCGTCCTTCCATCTCTGATTTCTGTGCACACACACACACACGCACACCCTCTGTCTATACCTTCCCTTTCCTCTAGCCAATCAAATCGCTGCATCAGAAGCTACCGGAACCGGAAAGCACAGCATGGAGCAGCTGCGCTCCATTTGCTCGTTTGCAACCCCCAAAAGTCATTTCACCAAAGTTCACTCGAAAGGTACGCTCCAGAGACGCAACCGGCACACACTAATGATACCAAACCGGATGGCCAACACGGCCGCACAATAATTCGGTGCGGTTCGTGGCTAAGCCGTGTAGTCGTGGCTGCAGCGAAGCGCTTCATCAATATTTGCATCCTTGCTGTTCCGGGCTTTCAGGCATGCACGCGCCCCCGCTACTAATCGGAAAGCGGGATTCCCCCGGATCCGGTGGAGTGGTGGAGTCCGGACCCGGAGAAAATAAAAGCACGTGAGCACGCGAGCAACGTCCGAATTTATTACTCCCGAACCTCAAATCCTAATTGATAAAGCACATTCTCATTAAAGCGGCTTACATGTGTCGATGCTGCTGCTGGTGGTGTGTGTGTGTGTGTGTGTGTGTGTGTGTGTGCGCGTGATAGTGTTCTGTTGTGGATTTGTGAGCTCATCCGTGCTGCCACTACCCCCGGATTACATGCCAGCGAGTGCCAATGTTCAATGTTGTGTCGGTGCTGTAGGTTCCGTAACGCAAATGCTGCAAAACATCCGGCAAACGGTGTGCCGGTGTGTGCCAGAGCAGAGGAAGAGGGGGGGGGGGGGGGTCTTGGGAAAACCGGTTGCGGAGGATGCGGATGATGCTGCGGAGGACGGACCAACATGATGGCGTGGTACTATGTTATGTTCACGTAGTGCAGTGTAGCGACCATTTCTCCGGAATAAAGACGACGACGACGATGGCGACGGCTTGGCACCAATGGCCAGCCCTCCAGTCGATAGTAAACGGAGGGTACCGGGAGATGAGTAAAAACATACTAGAGCATGCCCATGTTCCCCCGGCAGGAGGGGTCTGGTGTAGCAGACATTCATCAAACCAAACAACGGCAAACGTCCACCAAACGGTGCTACTCCCGGTGAAAACGGAATGATGGCCAACGGTGGCACACGAATTTTAATATTATCAAAAAACCACCTCCCGGACACTGTCTCTGTGTGTGTGTGTGTGTGTGTGTGTGCTTGTGTGTCGAAATGCTATTAGTACAAATGTCTATCAGGCGGTGTGTGTTGATGACGATGCATACGTTTTTGAATGCACCCGGTGGGTTCGATCCGCTGCCGAGCAATGGCTTCATCAGCGCTTGCTGCCCGGAGTGAGTGCCCGGGTTTGGGGCGACAAATGCAGTCGTTTCGATGCGTGCAATCATGTGCACGTGTGCGCTCAATCCGGAAAGCCAACAACATCATCCTCGTCGTCGTCATCGTCGTCGTTGATGCAGCATCACGGTTTGGGGTTGTTGCCTTGTGCTGGCAGTGTGACGACCGGTGGTCATCATGTGCGACTCGTATGTAGAGATCGTGTTACCTCCCCCCCTTGAAAATGTGTTTCCTATACGCCGTTGCCGGGGATCCAGATAGATCCCGGGACGAGCATAGAAGGTTTGGTTCTGTTCGGCATCATCACATCAAAAAAGAGGGGAAGAAAAAACCCGGGAAAACGTGAACCGTGGACCCGTTCCCGTTCTTTTCGAGTGCATCTCGAATAGAAAGTAATAAAAAAAAAGGAATGATTCCGTTTTCAGAGTAGCGGAAGTGGTAAACGTTTTGGTGAAGAAGAGGTTTGCACGATTCTACTGTTCTAGTGTACGACATATCGTAGCATTTGAATGCATTCGCAAAGAATCGACCAAAAAAACAAAAAACCAGAAAAAGCTCCCGAGTGATCCTCACCAAACACTAATAACAATAACCCATAACCGTTTGCTAATAAGTATGTTGCATGTTTCGATTCGATGCAGCACAACAACGACTGGTACGGACTCGGCTCTCAACCAATTTCCAGTGAAGCGACACACTTTCGGCATCGAAAGTGAACAGCTGCTAGCTGGTGGTGGTGGTGATGGTCGGTAGTTTCGAATTGTGCGGGATGTGATTTTGAGGGAAACGATCGTCACCCGCCACCGAAAACTGTGGCTGCGGTTTGTGCTCTAACAGTGTTCGACTGAGTGCTTTGTGGTTGTCGGGCACCAGCCACCAGCCAGCATCGGTATCGTTTAAAATCCGAAAAAGGAAGCGAAAAAAAACCAACCACCACCCTCCCTGGATTCCTGTAAAATGCATCACTTCCGGATGAAAATGGCGCCAGTGAGCGGTCGCGTATAAAAACCGTTGATCGGCCGCAAAGTCGCAAAGGCCAGCGCGTCGTACTGACCGCACAGCCACATAAGCCCTCGTGAACACACACACACACGGCACACGGTGGTTTGAATTCGATTTTTACCGATTACCGATCGCTTTCGGCTTAGGTCAGATTGGCAAACAGATTGCAGCGCACCGTTCGTCGTCGTCCTTTGACCCCCGCCCCAGTGGCTTGTATGGTTATCACTATTTCGATTCGTGGTTTTACAGCTCCATTCACTCCTCCTCCACCGAGCACTCTCTTTCTCTAATGGATGCATTGGAAGCATCAGCATCGCGTTGGCCATCGACGTGCTCTCGGTGTCGGTTAGATTGATCCGTTTATATGGAAAAAAAAAGAGGCGCAAGCACACACACACCTTTGGTTTGGCATCAATTGGTGAGGGTCAAATCGGTTTCGCTTTTTTTCCCCACTATTTCCAATCGACACTAATCGAACGACCCCGTAGGATGGTGTGCACCATTTTAAGTAATTGCTAGCGAGCATCATCCCGGGATCGATGATCTGGTCATCGATGGTTTTGATAGTTTGTTTACTTTCCGAATCGAAACATACGAATCCTTTCCATCAATCAATCCTCGATTTACGAACAGAACATGATGCGTACGGAGCATGAAATATGCTGATAATGGTTATGCTGCTCGCTGCTGCCAATCGTTTACATACCGTTGTATGTACCCGTAACTATGTACCTGACATAGTTCGGAGAATTTTTACGAAAAAAAAACAAGCAAACATTGCATAATCTCCAGACATGCTAATGGGATTAATGCCTTTGTAACGAGAGCGAAAATTGGGATCGTACCCTGCCGGTGTCGGACCAATGCTTCGCTATGTAAGCTGCCAATTTTAATCATCAGTCCCCCTGGGGGGGGGGGGGGTGGAAACAGCGCTAATGAAGAAAGTTTTCAAGAGCAACTCGACCACCACCGTAACCGGTAACCGTAAGCCCCGTTGTGGCCGGTTGAAGCGAAGAAGTTTGTCGTGGAATGGTTGATGGTTGCGGCTGCCGTATGCCAACTCGAAGCATGTGGTGTTCCGGAGCATCCGATGCGACGTTTTTCGATGGTACCACGTCCGCGCCTCGAGCAATCACACCTAATGAGTCGAATCGCGTCGGATGCCGATCCGGGCCGGATATGTGACCGCCAGGGCGTTCGAGACACGAGCGACACACACACGCGCGCGTTGCTGGTTATTTGCTAGCAGGACTGCCGTGCCGGCCAGTCGATCGTGACCTCCTTGACAGCCGTAAGCCGTGTTCGAGTCAGCGGACGATACCGATTTGCTGTCTCGACGCTGACCTCTGCGTGTGCTGCGCGCTTCAGACAATAAAGAGAAGCAAATAAATCAATTCCAACGAAGGCGCGTGCACACACACAGACACGTACAGGCGACAGCAGAAGGCGCGACCAGATCAGTGTCAGCCTCAACCTCCCGGCGCGTTAGAGGCCAGATCAGAACTCGGCCCGTCACTCTGGAGGTCACAGCCGCAGATTATTAGTTTTTCACCCCTCGGAGGAGGGGGTTGCGGCAATCCCCTTTCTCCCCCACCGAGTAAAAGGGGGATCAGCATATCCCCAAGACCCCGAGGGCCAGCGCTCGGTCCCGGTGGACCACTCTCGATAATCACCTCCCGTGGGTCTTAGGGGTGAATGGGGAGAGGGAGTCGGCTTCCCCCTTCCCCGGCGACGATATTCGCCACGTTGGCCACAGACAAAGCCGGCCGCCAAGCGAATTACGCGCCAAGTCAAACCCGAAAGAGAGAGAAAGAGTGAGGCAGAGAGCGAGAGAGAGAGTCCGACCAATGATAATCACGTAGCCACAAACTTACCCCCTGCCCCCCGCTTTCGGCGTCATGAGACGAACCCCCTGGTTCCTGGAGCAGGGCAGACACTAACGATCTAACGATCAACGGTGGTAATGCGGGCTTACCTGCAAGAAGAAAAAAGGGAAAAGAGACGGTTAGTATGATGAAAAAAGGGGGGTTGAAGGGTAGAAGGCTGCGAGTATTATCCGCTTCGCTTTTCAGCGCTCAACGATAACGAGTTTAGAGACTCGACGTTGAAAGAGCGAGCGAGAGAGAGAGAGAGAGAGAGAGAGAGAGAGAGAGAGAGAGAGAGAGAGAGAGAGAGAGACAGCCGAGAATATGATTTATGAGCAGGATAAGAAGAACGAGGTCATTACACGGGCACGGCCACCGAACCAATGGGGCTCTAGAAGCTTCCACCTGAAGCGAATGAGCATCGAACCGCATCGAACGCCGCGGCCACATTGAAGAGGGTCGAACACGTGGCACAATAACAAACGCCCCGTGTTCCCGGATTTGGTGGAGGTGGAAATTGCGTTCCACTTAACCTTCTGCCACGATCTGCCACGGTGCTTCTGCGGAGGGCAGAAGGGAGGCGAGAGAGTTTTCCAAACCCAAAAGAAAACGCGAAGCAAACTCGCCATTTTTTTTTGCTCTCCCCCGAAGCGAAAGAAAAACAGGAAACGAAAGGACATCCATTTCATCCGAGCAATTCAAATGCCGTGGCCGTGGCCTGCTCCGTTCGTCCTCCACTCGTTCGCAACGTCACGAGGAACGACGATTTCGGCAACCAAGCAAGCGATGAAAATGTATTTATAAAATGGGAAATCAACAAATAAATGAATGAAAGCGAAGCAAAGCAGCAGCGGCGGCGGCGGGAACGGAACGCGCTTCGCTTCGCTTCCGCATCCTTTTCCGCTCCGCATCCGGTTATGGCCCCATTGGTGGCCAAATTAAACCATAGCATCGAGGTCACCGGCAGCACTACATAGTAGTAGTAGTAGTTGCGACTCCCGATAGCCGTCATCGATCGGAGGTAATGGACCTGCTGCTGGCGACGACGACGACGACGAAGATGTCATCAGCAGCAATCCGGAGCATGGTCGCCGTCGCCGCCGACGCAGCCGCCACTCCGGAACCGGCTAAAGATGCTTAACTCAATAATGAATCACTCCTTCACCTTCCCCTTTATCGCACACACATACACACACACACTATCAAACGGGATTGGGGTTCAATGAAGTATGGATGATGGCGACGGTCCTCGATCCTCGTTCGGAGTGTCCTCGCGGAGTCCGAGCATTGGATTCGATTTTCGTCCGTTTTTTTTCCCCTTTTCATTGCCTTTCTGTCCGGACCGGAGGTTCCAGTTTGTCTCGAATGGCACCCTCCGTCCCCTGCTGTCAGCAAGGAGGAAAGAATGAGTTTGAATTGAGGAAATGGCGAACGAAACGGAACTGAAGTGAAGGGAGTTTATTGGCGGCGACCGGAGTGGCCGAAGTGGCCAAAGAAGACTCTTCTACTCCCCGCCATCAAAAACCACCATTTTATTCTGCATTTCCTTCTCGAATTCTCGAGCCAAAAGTGGAATAATTGGTCCACGCGGGGAAAACGTGGAAAGTCGTTCGTCGTCCTCGCTCGTCGAGTTCGAACCGAACCGGAGCATTGAATGATTTATCGAAACAGGAGGTGGACGAGGCAACAATAGTTTTCAAAAAACGGGGGAGAAGGGAAGGGAGGAATGCGGCAATCCGTTTGTGTGATTATTGCCAGCTGATGCAACCGGCTACTCACACAAGCACTTGGTTTTGCGATTTGATTGGACGATTTAATGATTTTTACGAGCCGAGTCCGGTAAATGACTTCACGTTTCGTGGTCACACGGACGCAGCAGCTCGCTAATCAACGGCAGCAGCCGGCAGGGAACAATCACGACAATGCTAATGCACGGTATGGTCACAAACACACACACACACACAAACACACGCACACGCGCGCACAGGTAGCATCCGATAACATCATCAATCGTACGCGGTACGCAACCGGCAGAGCCAGTAATAAATCATCGCGATGGCGTGCTGGCCACCGATCGTGATTTTGCAATTAAAATGACCGAAACCAATTCCACGCTAATCGCGCCCAAATGATCGTCCTTCCCCTCCCCGGCCACGGTCCCCGGTCCCCGGTCCTGGGCAGATTTCGGAAATGAGTGATGCCATTACCATATCGGGACTTATCACTCTTCTCCGCCCGGAAAATGCATTTACCAACCACACCCGCTCGCTCTCTCTCTCTCTCATTTCCGTTAGAATACTCCACCATCAGGACACTCGCACACTAGCACACACACACTAACTGCTTTGTTTCGAATAAATTTTCCCACGTTTCCGCCGTAAAGCGGCTTATCTGGTGAGCGGCCGGCCGTGTGGCGTGGCGAGCGCATCAGAAGTGGTGCTGCCGGAGCGATTTATCGCTCACCCGGACCCATAAACGCAGTCTGCACGTGTGGTGAGCAGGTGGGACTGCTCCACCTGCGCCACCGCCCCGTTTTCCGACACGCCATTCGTCTTGGCGCGACAGGAAGTGTCATGGTGACGGCTGTGGCGACGGTTGCGGCGACGGTGAAATGGTCGGAGGTGGTTGGATGCATTCGCGATTCGCTAGCATTCTGTGGGGAGCTGCTGAGTTGAACCAAATCCCCGGGTGGAAGCACGGCGCGTTGGGAGGATGTGATTCTAATCAGATCATGTCATTCCCGGTGCTCGCGTTGCGGCCAAATGAGATTCTGTTGAGCTACCGCACTACCTGGCCGGGGCTGATTTACCGGAAGTGATCACACGGACACACACACACACACACAATGGTAGTAAATAGCCGGAGGTGTGCCAGGAAAGGTTTTGCAATCATGAAGGCAAACACAGGAAGAGGAGGAAACCATTTTCAAAACTTGATATCAATGCTACTCAACTCATTTCAACAAATCGTGCATGTGTACGTAACGTAAACAGAAAGTACGAAGGAAGGCCACATCTGCATCTGCATCGACCAAGCACGGGATGTACATATAATCCAGCGCCATTTTGGATAGAATCCCTTCTTCTCCACAAACCGGTCTCGAAGGCAACAAAAACTCCATAAAAATCCGACCAGCAATGGGTTACACGGATATCTGTTCTGTTCTATCCGCCAGCCTGCCAGCCAACCAGCCAGCCAGTCAGCGGAAAAACAATAAAAACACAACAACAACAACAACGAGGATGGCGGCTTCCGAGCGGCGCGTTTAGAGATAGAGCAATGAAACACGATTTCCTTCTTATCGTGCTCCGACCGAGTGTCATCACCGTGTCTCCATTAAAACGATATCTCGTTACACGTTTCCTGTGCTCGTAGCCCGTACCGTGAGCGTGAGCGTTCACTTAATGCTACCATATCATCGTCCGCTTCCCCTTTCGAACGGCTGTGTAGGGAGCCCAGACCAGTGGAGAGGTTTGGGATGCGCCATAAAATGGTACTCTATTCCAGGCGTGCTCGCTCGCTCGCTCGCACACACACACGGAGGCACACAGACAGACAATCCCGTTGGGAATTCTATTTAATTCAATCATAA
Source organism: Anopheles darlingi (assembly GCF_943734745.1). NCBI lineage: Eukaryota > Metazoa > Arthropoda > Insecta > Diptera > Culicidae > Anopheles > Anopheles darlingi. Next base: position 75,062,387 of record NC_064874.1, on the reverse strand, counting down.
AAGTACAAAAATGTGTGTCTCTGTCTGTGTGTGGCTGTGTGTGTGTGTGTCGTCACCACAGTGAATCAAATAAATATCCTTCAGGCGCGCAGAGGATGGGACCATTCTGGTAGAAGGAGTAACACCTTCTACCAGGACGACAGTTATGTTCATTTTTATCCCCACTCTTGATGAGCACCAGGCGCCTCCATCGGCACGTGCATTGTGGAATTTTGCACGTTTTTTCTTTTTTCTTTTTTCTCCGTGGATTGCTCCCGGTACGATGATGATGACGATGCACGGATGAGGATAATGGGATGAGGATGTGGTAGCAGGCAGTTTTTTTTTTTGCAGAATGGGGTGCGATCATCCCCCCAAAACGCACGGCAGCACCCCCGAGTGAAGCGACTATCGACAGTTGCGCGCACATTGCCATGTCACTTACTTATTTTCCTCTTTCCGAAAGCAAATCAACGCGCACTGGCGCTGTCCGGCTTCAGCTGATGGGATGCCATGAGCGTCACGAGTCCATTCCGCGGAGGAATGTCGGTTTTTTCCTCCCCATTTTCATTCTCTCTGCCACGCATGCCATGACGTGCACGCTACGGAGTGATGATGACGAGCAGGTCACTCACCTGAACGATGCGATGACCTCCACCTGCACCATCATGCTCTTTGGAAACAGTTTTTGAATTGTCTGTTTGAGTTGCAATTATTTTAAATATTGTAAACGATACCAAAAAGCATCATCCCGTGTGCTCGAATTGCCTTATTGCTGGTGGAATAAATTTTAAGCAAATGCCACATTCCATCTGTCCAATATGAATCCCATCGCCTAGTGGCACCCTCAACAGCAGTGTGTAAGTGGCCGCAACATCAACAGCAGCAGCAGCAGCAGCAGCAGCAGCAGCAGCAGCAGCAGCATCCCCAAATGACATGGTTTTTTAATCCATCCAGCACAAATTAATGGAAACGACGGACGGCGGCGCTGACACCCGGAGGTGGTTCCCGTCGAGTAGATTTCCCTGGTTGGCTCTCTGCCTCTGGGTCACGAAGATGGAGGGCTGGAGGAATCACTCAGGCACGCACGCGTTTTATTATTAGTTTGTTTCATCCCCCTCCCCAAACAAAAGAAAAAAAAAACTGGCAACCACGACGTGGAGAAGCCACTGGAGCGACAGGTTGCGGATGGTCGGACGCTGGACATAATTCGATTCTCTCTCTCCTCTCTCTCTCTCTGGGCCCCGGCAACTGTCACTTGTTTTTCAGCGGCGGCCAAGCTTTTAGCGTCAAATTATGTTCCCCCCCGGGGAGGGAATTCCGGTCCGTCCGCCATTTAAGGGGGGGGATGAAAATTCCATCCCCTTTTCTGGTTAGAGGAAACAGAGCTATGCAGAGAGTGGGAAAAGGGGCGAGGAGGATTGCTACTCAAGGCATGTGACGCCAAGCCGGCAGCCAACGAACCGAGCACAGGTGAGAGAGCAAATTAAATTCTTTTTCGGGGGTTTGTGGGGCCGGCTTTCCCTCTCGAAGTGAGCGACGGTCACGCGGAGGAGGACAAGGAAGAGGAAGCACCGAAGAGAAACCTGTTTGAATGTGGTTGACTGATCGGTCCCGTCCCGGTTGCGGTGACGCAGTGGTTAGCGAGGGGCTAACAAACTTAACAGACACCCTCACTAGGTTGATGCTATCACACAAGCACACACACGAACATTAGTGCGTGAAAACAAGCTGCTAGAGGAAGATCCGGAACTCCGTGGCTCCGTTACGACTGGCTTACATGCTTATCTAATCCATTTATTTTATTATCCTTAATCCAAAAAGCTTGTCTTCTGCCAAACAGATAACTAAACTGCTTGAAGCCAACGACTTGTACCCACACACACACACACATACACACAAGCACACACTAAACTTGCCAATCCGTTCACATGACAGCGAAAGAAAGAGGTAACAATGCTCGTACCGAAGTACCGAGTGTTGGGATTTACATATTTCGTCCGCATCGGAGCATATGGTAGGCAAATAGGGGGCCAGGAGGGAAGGAGTGTCCATGGCTCGCAGCAGGAATGCTTCCTTTTCGTTCTTTTTCGAGAGAGAGAAAAAACGAAAATAAAAGTCCTCCGGCCGCACGGCGAGTTGTTTGTTCCGTGGAGGTGACAACTGTGCCCGGACCGAATCGGAATCGAAGGCAAGTCCAGGCCGCCCCGTCTTCTAAGTGAATTTCACACAAGCAAACCATCCGTGCCGTGCTTGTGTCGAGGAAGCATCAGCAGCAGCAGCAGCAGACCTTCCGGGAAATCCACAGCCGGGGCTCGCATGTCCGCGTGAATGAATGCTTTGCTCGATCCCCACGAATGGCCTATTTTTGTGTCGCTTTTTTCTGTGTGTTCTGCCCGAAGAAACACAACACAATTGAAGATGGTTCTGGACTGTACGAGAACACACCCTCTCATCCCGCTTAATACACCGAGTGGGATAAGGTGTTAAGGAGCGAAACCGAAGGGACTTCACTTCGAAGGATTGCACTTCGGGGAAAATCCAAAGCCGGACCATCACCACCACCACCACCCACGGTGACCGTAGCTCTGGTCTCCCTGGGAAAGCCACCACTTGACACACATACACAAACACACTCACAGGCTCAGTCCACGCGCCATTGTGAGCAGTGTTCTTGGTTCCACCAACGAGACAGCGAGGCCGCATCGGCCGTTAAGCGGAGGGCTTTTCGGTTCAAATCCCCCGATTATGTCCTGCCGAATGATATAGCCACCATTTTGGCGGTACGAGGGTGGAAGGGCCCACGCTAAGATGGCCCAGCCCAGGCGACGGTACCAGTGGCCCAACGCTGGCTGTGGTCCATCCGATGGCATCTCGCGGAAATATCACGACGCAAATTGAATTTGTATTCCGCTCCCTTCGCTCTCGAAAGCTGGCCGACTGGCTGGCGGAATGTGTCTTTCACTCACCAGTTCCCACCCCCATCCCCGCGGGGGTGGCTTTTCTTTCTTCTCCTCTATTTTTTTTTAATGTTACTGCCCTTCGTTTCGTTCCCACTTTAGAGTTACATCACATTTTCTGGTGATGGCACGCGCGGGGGACGGGGAACGTGGATCGAGGAATCGTCCCGAGGGTCCGCGTTCGTGTTCGTGTTCTCCGCCTGCATGCGACATTGTTTCAGCGACAGTGTACGCTGTATGAAAACTGCATCTTCGCTTCCCTTGTCAGCACTCAACGTTCGCATCGCAGCAGAAAATGATAGACAATTCCCTCCGGTGATGGAGGGCGTGCAGCAGGCGACGAAGGTACACGGAACGCGAGAGAGGTGGAAGTGCTTGTGGAACACAGAAAAAATTGAATCCCAACTTGCGCTCGAACGCTCGACATCTGCACGACAAGGTTTTCCTCGATTCCATTCCGCCGAAGCACCATTGCCAATTTGGGGGAACAAGAAAAAAAAAGTGCAGCAAACGCAGCAAATTCAGCAAAGCAAATGTTTAAAATGTAAAAAATCCCCGGGATTTCGGTTCCAAAGAGTGCATGTCGAGGGGTTTTCAAATCTCTCGTTGTTATCGCTCGTCCCAGGACGAGCTTATTATGGAAGTTACTTAGAATGCCGTCGAGCTATAGAAATCGAAAGAAAGCCCACCAAAACGGACCTCCATTGACCCACCATTAACTGTTCCTCCTCCTGAAAAGTCCTTTTGTCGAGCCCACCGACCCCCCGAAAATGGCGACGGGAAATTGAATTGTCCAAAAAATGAGGACATAATTGAATTCAATGTCTTCCCCGAGAACCGGGCACCGTATGCCCGTTCTGCGGTGGCCGGATGGGTCGGCAAATAAAAAGAAACAGACCAAACAGATAATCCACCAGCCATTCCCGAAAAGCCGGTATTATGGTCACCAGACCGCCATTGCCATTGGTTCGTCCGCCATCAAATTCATTATCCCGGGGGGCGCACTCTCGTCAAATCCGCGGACGCACGGATCGGATTCTTACGTGAATCCCGACGTCCTTCACGGGGGTCTCTCCGGCCTCGAGCATTAAATTCAATTACAAAATCCAAGGCAGATTGTTGTACCGCGTACCGCGGGCGCAATGGCGGTCGCGATCTTTTCCCCTCCCGTTTGGAATCGTTTACGAGAAGCGCGCGGAACGTAACGAAATTCCGTTCCGTTGGCCTCAAAAATGCGTCAAACAACGCGTCCTTCCCCGGCCCAGAATCGATGCCGGATTTCGCCGAGACCGTCATTTCCGTGATGCCTTAGTCAACGACAGATCGAGAGAGAAGACAGACAGAGAGTCTCTTCAATCTTTGAGTGACATCACATGGCAGCTTTTACCGAGGGCCAAAGACAACCGCGCGAACAGTCACGCCAACGCATCCTTAACATAAATCATTCCTCCGAAGCGACGACGACGACGACGACGACACACGTCTCGACGATCCAATCACTCTCTCCAGCTCCAAAGAGACCTCCACGGAATCGGGGTTTTCCACAGTCAGTTTTACCATTTGTGAATCCACCGGAATGCCGGGAACTGCGTCATTATGCAGGCGACTTGCTCCAGCACCAGCTGGTGGCCGCGTGCGCCGGAACTCTACTACAATTGTTACTTACTTATGCGGCCACCAGAGACGGGGCCAGTGGCCGCGAATGATGGCACAAATAGTAATTAAGATAATGAACTCCTTTTCTTATGCTGGTGTGCGTGCTGCTGCTGCTGCTGCTGCTGCTGGGCACCAGCTGGCAGCAGCCGTGGTGCATCAACAAAAGGTGGTCCCTTGTTGCGAACAGACGGCCAGCTAGCCAGCCAGCCAGCCAGCCAAATAGCCAGCCAGCCAGCTTGTCGGTACCATTAGCAGCTTTCTTATTGCGTGTTTGGGCACGCGGCAGCAGCAGCAGCAGAACCGCCCAACAGTCACGTCACGACGAGGGAAAGGAGGCAACCATTGGCACTGGCAACCGGAAGAGCGCCTTCTACAGCCGTAGACAGATAGCAGGATGGGCGGCACAAGGAAATGCAATGGCCGGAAGCGGCCATTTCCGCTCCGTGTCGACGGAACAAGAGGGTAATGATTGCGGCAAAACAGTGACCGGCAGTAGTGTGCAACTCGTCGCGAGCGTAGAGGGAAATGATCATCATCTTCATAGCGCTGCTGCTTCATAGCGACCACCAGACGACTGACACGCAGCCCCAGAAACCAGAAACGACTCGGTACCTCGGTACACTGATGATGGTGCACCTCGCGTAGGTACCTCGCAGCAAGAGCAGCAGCAGGAGCAGCAGTAGCATTAAAAACCCCAGCTGCGTGTCCCAGACACGAAACACAACACGACAGATATTTGTTTTTAATATAAATGTAAATTTATTTTCCGGCTTCATCCGGCAAGCCCTCGACTGTGCTGGTAGAGGTAGTGGTGGTGGTGGTGGTAGTGTTTCCGGAACGGAAGGCCGGAACACGGATTCCCTGCACCCAGTGGGTGAACTGACAGAAGATTGGTTTTGGGGGGCTGTGGTGGAGGAAAAGTTATTTTTCTCGAAAGGACGCAACGCAACCGCGCAACGTGTAGCGTCGTGTATAGAGCACCTTTTGCTGGACTGTAACACCCAAAACACCCCACCCGATGTTCGATTTGGCGTCTTGTTGTACCGACCACACATACATACCCACACACACCACTTCGAGCTCCAGTTGGTTCCCGGTTTCTGGTAACCATTAACGAAAGCACCAAGGCGTAACCGGCCGGCTGTGGCTGGTGGCGTACGACTCAATCAGCCAGAGCAGGCCAGGCCAGGCCAGGCCAGGATGCAGCAGTCCATAACCTGTGTGGGGTCCTGGGCTTCCTGCACCGCACCGACCGGGGGGTTTGCTCTCAAATTGCGTTCCACGTCATAAGTGCAATCAGTGTGTGGCAGACGACGAGATCGAGTGTCCCATAGTGTCATAGCTACTGACTGCGTAGTGCTGACACCAACAGTGCAGACCAGACGTGCCCGGTGCCTGTAATAGCCATCCCAAAAACATTCATCTATTAACCTCGGGCGCCACTCTCACGGAAACATAACTAACTGTCACGCGGCAAATTGTATGTCCGTTCCGGCGCGTTCGGGCCTCTGGATGAATGGTTTTCCCGGGGGTTTCTACTTTTTTGATTGCACTTTCTTCAATCCACCGCCACCGCGCTAGATGTTTGGTATCTCACCTGCGTCACGGAGCACCGTCCGGAGTGTGATTACTTTCGCGGGCTCGTATGTCACGGAAGCATTATTCTCTTCGCCCCTTGGCGAATGCCGCGATGGCGCACATAAATTGCATCCACAATTAACCAACCAAACAAACGATGATGGCCGGCCGTTGGTGTGGTTGTGGTGTGCGGAAAAAAAAGAAAATTGCCCAAAAAATTACGTTCCTTCGCTTTCAAATAAACGAATTACATTTTCGCGTACAATTTTCCGCTAGATAAATGAGCGAACCGAAGGTACATTCTGTCTAGAAAGTATCAACATCTGTCCTTAATTATTGTGCAAAATTTGAGCGGAATCAGTTAATCCGTTTGTTTACAACAATTTTTTAACTAAGTCGATGTCATTATAAACGGCGATTTTGGTTTTATGGCTTAAATCGACTCAAAACAGATACCGTGAAGGGGCAAGTTAAGCTTTGGAGAAAGGACAAAGTCACAGGGAACTAATTCTGGTCCAAATACTTTTGAAGGCTTTGTGCCACTCATATGCACGAGTTTTCGATAGAGTATTATTTCCAAAGGCCTTTTGCAACATTTTCAATGCATCGGCACACGACATTTCATTTGCAAAAAAAAACTTTAAGCAAATTTTTTGTTCAATGTCGTCATCCGTGATAACAAATCGCCGCTCACTACTGACATGGGCTTACTCAAAAAATTGCTGTAAACAGACGGGTTTACGGATTTCGCTCAAATTCGCACAATAATTAAGGACCTAGGAAAAAATACTTGAACCGACAACCCAGTCAGATTTAAATCGACTATTCTCGGCTCTTTTATGACAAAATGTAAATACAATCATCGCGTTGTATCGGATGCGAGTTGTGCAACTTTCTCCTATCAGTCAGGTTTATCATCACCAATCTCACAATCAGTGTTTGCTATATTACAGTAACATCCACAAAAGCAAAATAACATTAATTTGAGACTACGCCCGCAAACACACACTAACACTGAATCAAGACCACTTGTGTGTGTGTCGATATTCGAACGTTTTCATCACGGTCACTCTAATCCGCTTTCGCTAGCACCTTCTATCACTGCCTGTTTCGCCGTTCGGAAAACTATTCAATTTCCCCGTGAAAAAGCGCTTATAAATGAGCAAAATTCATCACTCACCGTCGCCTATTGACCGCACGGTCCCCAACCACCGGAATGCGGCCATGAAAGTTAGTGGCCCGACTCTAGTGCTCCTCTCTTTGTCAGCGGAAAGTGGTGAGCAGCGATTGATTTATTTACCCAAAAATGAAAATCTGTCCACAATCCGGGTTCCGGTTCGTCATATCAGGACTAGACCAGGAAAATGGAGGAGGAGGAAGCGGAGGAGGAGGCGGAGGAAAGCAGCGCATGTGACGCTCGGTGCTCGAATGAAACAAAAATAGAGGACCACTTCCGCCGAATCGTAATAATAATAATTTATGCAAATCGTGCAAAGGTACTAGCTGGCTGCCAGGCTGGCATGCTGGCAGATAGATCGAATGACGTTGACCGTGGGACCGTGGGCTTGAGGCGAGTGGGCAGAGCACCACGGATCTGTGGATCGACGATGGCGATTCCAATTTGATTTGCTCCCCGGGCCAGCGGCCGAGCTGTGGTGAACGGAACTTTGTCCTGTATCCTGTAGGACACTCGGAACGCCCGGTTGTCGCAGTGTGTGAATCATTCCGCTCGGACGCTTCTCCAGCGCCCGGTCCTTCCTCCACCTTCTTTTTCCATTCCAGCGAAAGTTTTATTATTCCACATATAAAGTTAAAATAAATATAAAATGTGACCCCTTGGCCCACCAGACTCCCCGCCCCCCACCAGGTGCTGGTTGTTGGCCGTGCTGAGGTTTAGTTCGAGATTTGACTAGCAACTTGCAAAATAGATTTTCCTCGAGAGAGAGAGAGAGAGAGAGAGAAAAAAACGTCACAGAAAACAAATCTTCGGCTGGACTTCAGGACACAAGAGAGGAAGGAAGGAAGGGAGGGGAAGGGGGGGATGGTGGCTTCGGCGGGTCCGTCGGCTTGGCTGGTCTTTAAACTTTTGCAGCAGCCGCGCTGAACCCACCCCCAGCCACGAACCGGAACCTCACACCGGAACATGTGTTTGACGCAGATCCTGGATTTGAAATGGCGTTCGTTGAGGGTGGTTCGTGGTGGTGGTGGTGGTGGTGGTGGTAGTGGTGCTACGCGTGTCTCCCTAACCTCAGAAAACGGTCACGTGGTTTTGTGGTCGAAGGAGGAACAAAAAGTGAGGAGGGTTCGCATAAAAGTTCGCAACACATGCCACGGCGCACATCTCACTGGAGCGCATCGTCGCAAGGACCGTGGCCGAATGGGCGGAAGTTGTATATTGTATCGCCGAGAAGGGAGGAGGGGGAGGGGGAGGGGGAGGCAACCCTCATTCCTGGCTTTGGCTTCGAGGAGGCCGACATAACTGCATTTTTGAGTTTTTGTGTGCATCTCGCATGACTTGGAGGCTTCGGTTTCAATGCTGCTGCTGCTGCTGTTCAACATCAAGCAGCAACACGAGGCATTGTAGGGGTTTTTGTGGGGCGCTCGTGAACCCCGTGACCTAAGCTCGGCTTCCCATTATGTGTGCGTGTGTATTTGTGCCCTAGGTCATAACCCGGATCACGAGGAATGACTAACCGACAGGCACACACACACACTCAATCACGCACAAGCTCTCTCGGAAGCTTAAAGCTGGCTGGCTGGCTGTTGCACCCTTGGACCATCATAAGCCCTAAACCCCCCCGATCGTTGTTCAACGTTGAATTGGAACACCTTCGAAGATGATGATGTCGCCGGTCATGTGCGAAGTATGTTATCGTTGGCGTAGAAGGTGCTGGCTGGCTGGTCGGTTCACAAATCAAATGATTCTCGAATAAAATGATATGCAATAAGCTAACGTCCGGGTCGGAGTGTTGGTCACTCCCTTCTCTCCTCTCCTCTCTCTCTCTCTCTATTCCGCTAACCTTTTGTCGCACAATCGAGGGCCAATGGCAGCAGTACGTAGCATGGATGCAGTCCGGCTCATAATTTTGCTCTCGAATTAACAAACCTCCAGCGGCATCCGGCAGGCAGGCAGGCAGGCAGGCCCCCTTTTAACCGCCTCTCGCCTTAATTTCCTTGGCCACCATGAATAAGGCAAACATTGCGTTGCACAGCCAAAGGATGGTAATAAACATGTCAAACATTATCATACCCTCCAGACAGGCCGAGAGACATGCATGCAGTGCACGCATGCATGTACTGGTCTGCAGGGCCTGCCAGGGCAAGAGGAACAATCACGGCCCTGAAACGGGTGATGAGAGCTGCATGCATGTATTCAGAATTAGATTTGAGGTGGCATTTGTGTGTGTGTGTGGCTTAGACAAAACCTTATGCCTTTCAGCCGTACTACGCAGCACCGTACGAATGTTCATCAGAGAACAGCCAGCAGCATTCCAACACGTTGTCTCATCCCCGCCTCGAGCAGCCTTTTAAAGGTTGGTGAATGTGGCCACAACAACACGGACATCCTGTGTGGAAGTTGTGGATTAAATTAAAGGCCCCGAAGGAGATGCCAGACCGTAGCGGACGCACGTTCGGTGCACACGTGCAACTGTAGCCACGGTCTGTCCGTTCGGTGAATATGCTGGATAGCATAATCAGTACCCCAGTACCACCCTTTTACAGAGAGGGGAACTGCATGGATTTGTGTTGCTCGATCGAAAGCGACATCCAGGATGTGTTTATTTCAAAAGTGGTTGTCTGCTAGTGTTTTGAAGGTCCAGAAGTTGAACGGGGGGAAAAAAGAGAACAAACTTCATGCGCTGGTCACTTCTCTGACTTTGTGACGATGGTTTTGTGGCATCCATAGTATGATCTAGTGATGAATGGAAGTAGCTAGATAAGCCCCCGGCGGCAGCTTGTACTTAAGCTCTATATGCTGAAAATAACTGAACAAGCGACCAGATTGTCCGAATGGAGAGGCGTCTCAGCCCTGGTTGAGTGGATTTACGGCCGTTTAAGCTTCTGGGCAGCTGCACTTTGCAACTTTAATCGGATAAAGTACTGAGAAGGGCGTACACCAAACGCTTCGAAATGCATCTCCTTATTGCTCTACGAACTGTTCTTTAGATTACTTCCGTCTTTGGTATTATTGTGAACCTGTTCTTGGGAACGCGTCCCGCACTGAATGACTTTATTCCTTACAAAACAACTTCCTCCCGGAAGTTCAAACCAGTATTTGTGCCCAGTTGGAAGGAGCAAGGAATTTAATAAAAACGACCTCCAATAATAGCAACAAAAAAAAATGAGGGTCCAGAGTGATCCACAGTGGTAAAAACATGCTTCAAACGCTACCCATGCGTATTTTTCGTGCTCTTTTTTCTGTTCTGAATACACTCTTTCACACCCTCGCTCTCTCTCTTTTCTGCGAATTAGCTCAGGAGAATACAATCAGGAGCAGCAGCAAAAAAAAACACGAAGGAAGGAAGGATAAGCTGAATGCGGCCGCTCTCTTCACCTTCACGTAGCTTTCAGTGCCATCGAAGCAGAAAAATGGAACGGCCTTTGGTTCCATCCTGGTATCCTTCATTGGCGCGTGGCAACGCGGCAACGGGCGCAACCCTTTCAGAGCCGGACGAGCGTGTCATTGCCGAGATGGTATCAACGGGAAGCGCGGGACCCAAACCGTTAGCCCCCGCTCTTGTTATCCACCATTTTGATTTTTATTTTAGCAACTGTTGGGCCCCTCGAGGGGGGTGGGTGGGAAAGGATGGTTCCCAAATTGCCAAAGTTATTAATTTACAAGTAATGAATATTAAAACGCGGACGGGCGGACGAGCGGACGGGCGCTCGCTAATTGCTTTTTCCTATTTCCGTGTCGCTCATTTTCATCGCCATTGTTCTGGCTGTAGAGAGGAAAAAAAAACAACGGTGCCGTGACGCTGCCGGGCACGACGTGTGCGTCTTTTGAGTTCTGGCCGGATTTTATCGCCGTATTTAACCCATTCGATCTAGAAGAAGAAGGGGAAGAAGAAGCAGAAGAGAAGCGAGTTCTGTGCCAGCGCGATCGTTGCACGCACAACCGGTGCGCGTGTCTAAATGTTGCTGCCACCGGTTTGGGATGTCGGTAACCATTTGCTGCAAAACGTGCCCCTTCGCGATGATGGACAAGCGGATGGTAAGCGTCGTGCAACAATCTCGCAAAGGGCGTAACGCATAACCATAACATTTGAGGCAATAAAAACGGGAAGCCCCAGGCCGGGGAAGCATTTACTGTCTCCTCCTCCTCCTCCTATCGATGGAAAAACTGTGGAAAATTCTTCCCCACCTCCTGAAATCATAAAAAAAGCATGCGAGGCGGGTGGGACTCACCTGAATTGGGCTGCTGATTGCTGTTAGGCCGGGCGGAAGGAGCGCCATCACGTGCTTCGACTTCCAGAGCGTACGCGCCCTGCTTCTCACGATCGAACACTACCTTCGTGAAGATCTCGCCACTTTGCAGATTGATTTCGAAGAAATCTTTACCCTCGTTCCGGGGCGAATCGACGATGTAGTAGTACACCTGTAACGGGAAGGAGAGGAAGGTAGGACAATTAGTGTGCAATTTCGGACACCGTCACCATCGAAACGTGCACTAAATGCTAGTAGCGCACAACACCCCCGGGGGAACAGAGAGCGAAATGTGACAGAAAAAAAGGCAACGCCTCCTGGATGTGTCGTGGATGGATCATTTCCTCGAATGTCGCGAAAATCGAAGAGACGCAGAACGGAGCAACAACAACAAAAAAATAGAGAACGAAACTTTTGGGCCTTCAGTCTAATTAGAAACAATCGAGCCGTTTTTTAATTGAATCTTTTGGTGCCCTCCGGTTGGGACTATTTGACCATTCAGCAAATGGCCTCCGCCACGATTACGAGCTCCTCGATAATCGCCCCAGCATTAGATCCCCCTCGGGGTCACTATCCGACGGCCCGGGGGATTCGACGTTCGTGGTGCCTGAGACGTGCAGTGCATTGACCGTGAAGCACGAATTTCCTCGTTTTTTGCCGCTCGGTTTCCTTTTGTGCTCATTTTCACCATTTCATGTCCCCTGAGGCTCCCCATCGAGGGGCACTCGGGGTCACAAAGAGGGAAATTTGTAATTATTGAAAACGGACTCCCCCCCACGGGGTCGTTTTAAATGTTTGGCTCAACTTTGGGCACCCCCCCGAAAGCTCATCCTTCGCGCGATAATTGACTTCAGCCCAGCGTGCATGATTGAATCATTCGCGGCTAATTGCCTGAACCGGGCTTGCGGCGGTTACTAGATTGAAAAGCGTGAGCAATGACCCGGGGGTGCCAGGGATCAACCGGAGCAACCAACCACACCGGCGGCTAGTAATGCCAAAGCGAGCCCCCAAAATCAAATGAAATGAATCGGTAAAGGTCATTGTACTGTTTACAATTGAGTCAGCTCTTTTATTTGCTCACCGAGCGGAGGATTGGGTGCAAATATGCTTTGCGAACATAAACATATGTAGCACCCCCCGCCATTATGAGCGCAACCGTCGCACTGTCCACACACACACACAAACACACACCCCCGCTGGGTGTTTATTAAATATGCTCAATCTGTGCGCTGCCACAATTGCCGCCGCCGCCGCCGCTTTCTGGCCGCTTTCAATGGCCGTTCGCGTACACGAGCCGCATACTGATGCGAACGGAGCGCGTTCCCCGAAAATAACCCCACGTATCGATTGCGGATTGCTTGGTGGATGCTGACCGACGAAGGAGCAGCGACCAGAATTCGGACCGAAATCTATTCCCCGAACCCCGGGTGCTTGCTTTCGGGCCGGATGTACGGGCCACCCAAAACGGACAGGCTGCATTGCATTGCCCCTGGCAACGGGATGATCAAATCTTGGAGCTTCAGCGGAGTGCTCACAGCCTGCTGTGCCCGGCCTTGCTGACCCTAACACACTCACACTCGGAACTGTTTCTTGCGTCCCTTTTTGCCTGCAAACTGTCAGTGGAAGAAGGCAAACCCGAAGCAGCAAAAGGCAAACGACGAAACAGAATCCTTTTGCGAAACTAAAGGTCGCATAAAAAGTACAGCAAAAAAACAGAAGGAAAAATGGCGGCAAATCAGGGCACCGGAAAGGCCCCGAGGAAGAAAATGAATATTTCATAATCCCCATCAGTGCGCAGAGGGACTGGCGGTAGCGGGCAGCTGAAGACAGAAAAGTAAATGACCGGTGAAATGGAAAAAGCAAAACTTCCCACGAGCGAAGCTCGATGCCAAACAAGCTCACAAAAATGAAGTGAGGGCCCGGAAAAGGGGAAAAGGGGGAGCCTGAATCCAACGTTGACTGGCCGGTCGTGTACTCAGCTCATAAACACGATCGGAACCGAGACACACGTCCCGTTTGGTGGGCGAAAGAAGTCCCACCAAGCAGGCATCAACGACCAAACCCCTTTTATTGGGGCGAGAGTGTGTGGAGTATGGGGCGCGGTTCCACTGTCAACTGTCGCCCCCGCCAGTACGCTCTTCTAGCCTAGCTACACTCGCGGAATCGCGAGCAACGTTCGATCCGGAATTTGAGATTAAATAATCAAATGGAAAGTTATTTGCGACGATAAACATTCCATCGCAAACCACCACCACGCCAGCGCCAGGGGAAGGAGGCTGTGGGGTGTGCCGGGGACAATATAATACCCGTCGAAACGGATGCCCGTGGTTCCGAGGATGCCGTGGCTTTTGCGCGAGTTCTGTGGTTTACCAAATCGAACCCCCTTCTTCGTCCACATACCATCGGTTGGTTATGAGACAAATTTTCCTCCTCACAATTCGCGGTTAGATTCAATTGTCTCATGGATTGACGCGAGGACCCACAGAGTTGGGAGTGATTAAATGTTGGAGTGAACTAAAGTTGATTCAATTTAGTTGAAAATACATTCTTAAGTTTCTAGATGTTAAAGAAAGCGATTTTAATTGTATTTGAAAACAATAAGCAAGCATCGGTGGTTCAGTGGTAGAATGCTCGCCTGCCACGCGGGCGGCCCGGGTTCGATTCCCGGCCGATGCATACATCTAATTTTCCTTTTTAAAATCAAAAATAGTCCATTTTTTGTGTAATGAGGATATCATTTGTAATGTTGATGAGTTAATCCCGCATACGAGAATTTAACTTTTTATCCAAAGAGCTTGTCCTGCGACTTCATGGGAGTTACTCTAACAAGACTTCCACCTCACAAAACAAGAAAAAAAAACAGAAAAGCAGAGATCAAGACTAGAGGAGATCATCGAAGACTTTCAAGTCACATTTCATTCCTTTCCACAAAATTCGAGCACGCTTCATCGTGAACGAGCCTTCGCCAGAAACATTCTCCGGCTTCCGGCTCCGGCCACCTTCTTGGCATGGCGGTTACTCACCTGATTGTTGGGGAAGGTACCATCCTTATCGATTGCATTCACTTGTGTCACCTTCGTCCCGATCGGTTCGCCCTCCAGCACCGTTTCCTGCTCACGTTCCGTAAACAGTGGTATTTCGTCGTTTACATCCTCTAATTGTATGTAAACAGTCGCCTCCGATGCAAGCTGCTGGGCACCGTTGTTCTGTGTGTGGCAAGTGTTTGATGATGGCACGGAGCGCACAGGACACGGTTATTGTTCAAATTGTATTTGTAGCGAATCCAACGGGGCCCGCCACCGCCATGACGAGAACCGCGATGTGGACGATGATGACGATGATGGTGATGACGAGCGCCAGCCGCCAGGACGAAGGAGAAATGTTGATTGTTGGTGTTGTGTTATGGTTTATTTTTTGTTGTTATTTGCATTCGTTACCGGTGCATGAAAGTAAAGAGAAGAAAAGAGAGTGAGAAAAGCTGGGGGAAAACAAACGCGATGGGAAAAATGTCAGCCAGTCACATCCGCCCAGCCAGCCAGCCAGCCAGCCAGCCAGCCAGTCGGTACCGAATGGTGGCCAGGATGGTGGACGCAAAGCAAAATGAGCATTAATTTGATGATGTTCGACATAAATTTTAAATTTTTAACACAGAACCAACGACGACGACGAGGACGACGACGAGGACAACACGCTATGCTCTCTATGCTTTGTTCACGACGGTGGTTTACAGGTTTTAAGGGGGGTTTGGGGGAATGCTGGTTGTTGGTTTCGTTTGCAACGCTTGGTTACTGATGTGGTTGCTGATGCGGTACTTCGGCATGCGGACGACGATACCAGCGAGCATAACCATCAGCCAACCACCCAACCAGCAGTCGGTATCGGTACGGTGGTATGCAAATGGTTTCACATTTAAACGGTAGCGGCCACCGGAAAGGATGTGCATCGAATAATAAGCCACAAGCTGCTGCTGTTGCTGCTGGCGCTACTGCTTCTACTGATGATGATGATGCTGATCATGGTGACCGGCGACGACAACGATGATGATGGTGGTCGTGGACATAATCATTTTTATTTTCTCCATGATCCTGTCGCTACACGTGGCAGTCTATTTGCTTGCGATGATGATGATGATGATGCTCAAGCCTCAATCAACCCACGATACCAATTGTAAATTGTCTCGGAACCGAATGCCCGTTGGCAGTAAATTTTATGTGGCCCTTTTTTCTCCCTTTGTCTTTCCATGCAGCGCACATAATGCATAATGTTATGCCGTACGTGAGTTTTCGCAACAGCAACCGAATGAGTAAAAATTAACTACTATCTGCGACATTCATTCGATGACTTCTGCTTCTGCTATTGCTCCTTTCAATTGACGCGCACCAGAACCTAAACACCTGTTCGCGTGACCATCCCGGGAAGTGGAAGCAGTTTTGCAGCACAAAAGCAATTTACGTCACGACAAGCCAAAAACACCCCAACGGTCGCGGAACTGCGTGGGAATTGGTCATAAATATATTTTCCAAACTTTCGCGCGACAGATTTTCCGGATTTTCCCTTCTTTCCGAACCGTCCGATAGCCCGGGCTGCGCATAAAATGCGTCTTGGCACGCCAAACCCCCCACCCCCTCCCCAACCGCCGAGGCCACCGAATGTCGCGTCCGAAAAACTTCCCGGCCAATCACTAAACATCGCGCTTTCGGGGCTGCCCCAACGACCAACGAGACCATTTGATCCTATTAAAAGTGCCATCAAAAGTGCTTTGAAGCTTTTAATTTCCTCCTCTCCTCTTTCGGCTCCTCCTCCGGCGTGTAATGGTGCACACCATCATCGCACGCACCATCCGGCCGGGAACTTCGACGGATCGTGCCATAAACCATTTTGTAACCGGCAACCAACCGGCGCGTCGATCGCTTTTCCGCTTTCTCGCGTGTAGCTTAATGCCGTGCCGTAGCCGTTACCAGACACACTGACACATAACACACACACAAACACTGTTGCAATCATGTTCTGCTCATCGGTTTCATTTTGTGTTCTGCTTCGGGGTTTTTTTTTTATTGGAAGGAGGAAAAGGAATGGATGGGATGAGCAGCGCTGCCGGTGTGCTGCTGAGCTTAGAATGCATTTGTCATGATGATTTTGCATTGTCTATGCAGCTACTTTGTATCCGCGCTACCACCCCATGGTGACTACCACAACTGAATCAACAATGGAGTGCTCGGCGAATGGTGCTGCTGCAGCTGGAGAGACGGATCTCTACACGGATCTCTTCCGCCGGCGCGAGTGACATTGATACAAATTGATGCAGCGACCGCCAAGAACCGGCGTGAACCAAGTGAAAAAAAAAACAGATTGTTGTTTTCAATCAGCATAAGCATCCAGCGGACCACCGTTTGCCGTTGCTTGTCAAATCGTGCCTGATGATGCAAATGAGAATAGCCTTTCGTATTAATGAGTCTGCCGACTACCGACCGGCGCCTCTTCTCGGCGCGATACTACTTTAGTGTCTTGCCACGCGCACACCAAACAGCACAACGTTTCGCTGCATAATCACATACACACACAGCAGCACAGCGCACGGCTCTGACCCAGTTCGAGCGGCAGCATAATCGATCATCCTTCCAGGGTTGCTTCGCCCCAGGTTGCCACAACCGAGGCGCAGCATGCTGTGCACCAAAAACCATCACGAAGCTTAGCGCATTAACAGCAAGCCGGGCTCAGCGTTCCTCCTGTTTCTTCATTATAATAAAATACCATTTTGCATGACTTTCCCATGCTTTCCACGGCAAGCCAATCATTTATAACGACATTATCGCGTTATAACGGGCCACCCGCTTTAGCTTCCTTCCTTCCTTCCTTCCTTGCGCCGTGTGCCTGACTGACTGACGTGCAGCCGGCAAGGCAAGTGTTTAGCAAGCGTGCTTACTTTATGCTGGCCAATTTGCTCTCCCTCTCTCTCTCTTTCTCTCTCTCTCTGTCGGCAGGAGTGAGGAGTAAGGAGCTTGCCAACTTGAAAGATGATGGACAGCTTCCCCGCGTTGCATGCTAATCCTTTTGCTGCCCCCGGAGGGGGGGGTGAAGATCAAGGCGGATTTGTTTGATAAAAGCGAGCATCTGGGAGGCTTTCATCTGAGGATCAGAGCGTGGATCAAGAAGGATGAACAAGCTCTCCTCGTTCAAATCAATCGCCTTCCACTCCAGTGTTACTTGTTGAATCTCATTAGCCATCGCCAAATACCGGGTACAAAAAGGGACATCAACGAAGCACGTAAACTGATCATCAACATTGTAACACGTTCCCCATTTAGGTTGCTGCAGCAGGCCAATGGACCGGTGGTCGGATCTCACGGTAGCAGCACGTTTCGTTCTAAAGCATAGATTGTATTTTGAAAATTTCCTCCCCATTGTCCCGATTACTGTTGCAGCAGTCGCGGTGTGATCCTGTGGCCAGTGATGCCGAACGGTTCCGTCTACAGCTTTGTATCACTCCATGCCAGCCAGCGACAAAGTGTGCTGCACGCGGGGTATTAACACACACACACACACACACGGACGGACGGACGGCCTCTTTCTCCGAAAGGTGCGAAGCGGTTCAAAGGAAACCCTTCATGATGGGCGCTCTGGGCATGGAACATTGATATAAAGAGCGTGTGTGAGAGAGAGAAAGAGAGAGAGAGAGAGAGAGAGAGAGAGAGAGAGAGAGAGAGAGAGAGAGAGATAGAGAGCGAGTGAGGTGTCAAGCCAATCGTCGTATCTCCACCGGGGGAAAAGGACACATTATCATCACCATCAGGATCATCATCGTGACGGTGTAGTTCTCACGTTCCACTCGTACTTTCTCTCTCTGTCTCTGTCTCTTCAACGGCTGCACCTGATGCAGCATCATTCTGCACCCCGTCCCCCGTACCCCCCTCCCGGGGGGAGGCGTCACAACGCAACGGTCGAGATAAATAGATTATAGCTTCCGGAATATCTATGTCGCCCGCACTCGCTGCTGATTCCCCGGTATTAATTTATGAAAATGTAATTTATATGCAAATGTGTGCCACCCGCTCGGCCCACTAGGGCGCCGCGACGCCGCACGCCATCGTGACTGCATCGTGACAAAAGTGCATCCGATGGATTATTATTAGATTGCATTAAGGTGCAAGCTGCACGGGAGAAGCCCGCGTGATGATGATCTCCGGAAGGCTCACGGGCTTTGGCGCCGCGTTCCGTGGCAGGCGAAATGGCAGACCGTGGCTCAGGTGTACTCGGATTGAATCGCGAACCCAACAACGCCCAAAACCCCGACCATGGAACTCCCACTAGAAGCCCACACAGCCAGCCAGCTGATTGGGGCTTGTTGTGCGTTCGTTGCTGCTGCTGCTTCTGGTGGTGTTAATCCACTCGGCAAGCAACCCGCGGTCCAATCCGGGCGCGTATTAATCCCGTAAGACCCGTTCCCGTGCCCGTATCGTGTGGCCAAATCCCGGTCGACGGACGCGACGATTGGATCGAATGTAGCCGGCTCGAGACCGGCTGCCCCCAATTGGAAACGGTAGCGCTCCATCAAGAGATCCTCGTTAGGATCCCTCGTGTCCTGGGACGCCATATTTTGGTCCCTTCGGTTGACCATCTCTCTCTCTCTCGGTGGTCGGTAGACAATTGTGTGCAGCTGCCGCCGACCTGTGGGACTCATCATTGCCCGTGCCACCCGGGAATCCATCGTAAAACGCAGCTCATTTTCTTCAAAGTGGCACTCCGGCCATGGTGGTCACCGCCACCAACATCCAACGACCCGCCCGCCCGCTCGCCCGCCCTGCTTTGATGGCATGGCACAAGATAAAGCACTTCTTGTCATCATAATCACCATCACCACCACCACATCGCACCACCTTCACCTCCATGGAATTAGAACGAATGATCTCCCCTCACTTGAAGGTGCGGAGCGGTTCTTTGGCACCGATGACGCCGCGAAACAAAGGCAACGGGCGCCTGGCGAGCGCACCTGAAACACCCGGGAACCCATCCAGGGCCAGTATCCAGTGTGCCATAATTTGCTGCTCCATTCATCAACTCGGTCTGTCGGTTTCCCTCCCCGGTTTCGACTAATGAATCTCACACAGAGGAAAAAGTGGCCTGGTGATGGTGGTGGTGGTGGTGGTGGTGGTGTCTGGCACACGAGTAGCTGCGCGAGGTGCTGCCGAGTGGAAGATGAACGCCACGTTTTTACGTTGACGAATCATCAGCAGAAAAGGAGCTTCAGGACCGGCGAGGAACGCGAGGGACTTGACATCAATCTAGGACCTCTTGCCCCCATTGTTCTCTGGCACCTCTATTCTCCTCTCTCTCTCGCTCTCTTCTTTTGCTTCTTCTTGGTTCGTGGTACCCGAAGACTAATCTTCTTAAATGGCCTTTAAAGGTGCCACCGATGGTACAACAATGTAACAGTGAGTTCGGTCATCACGATGCTCAGCTCAACCATCGCTCACCACCACCATCAAGGGGAAGGAAAATTGGAATCGAATGTCTAAAAGGGGGAAGCAAATGGTACGTGTAAGTGGTTTCGTCGTCGTCGTCGCAAGCCCTTTTTCCCCGTTACGTACTTCAATTAGGAGTAGCAGTAGCACCGCAACTGGAATGAAAATCCTCGCGAATCATGCAACAAACCTCCTAATGTGCGAGCCCCGCAGATGATGATGATGGTGATGGTGGTGGTCGGCGTGTACCACCGTCGTTCGTTGAATCGAAATTCATCTTCATCATCATTTACGTTCGAGTTCCGTTCATACGCTTGCAAACCGCATCCGCTAGAGGGCGCGGCGAGAGAGAGAGAAGGAGTTCTAATATGTTTTTCTGTCTTTCCATTGTTTGTCCCTCTTATAGCATGGTTGCTCCTATGCGGCTCACTACTACCACTACTACTACTAGTACTACTATCGGCGATCCTTGGAGCCAGTGTGTGTCACCACAAACGGAGGGACGTCGTTCGAGCGTTCGGTTGCGAGTTGGTTCGCCAGCGCCAGCGGAAACGTCGCCATTGTTTTCATCACTTCTCACTCACCACCGCTCGGCATGCAGCTGCGCCGTAACACAAATGAGAAATAACGCTTCTATGTAGGTGCCTTCTCCCTCCCGCTCCTCACCCCGGAGTTACGGAATGTTGCACGCCACATGCGCCAAAACGCTGGTGGCTCCACTCTGGTGGTTTAAAAGATGGGCACACCGGCCGGCATATGTGCTGGTGTGATGTGTGCAAGGCATCACCACCAACACACACACACGCACACATTGCAGCGACATTCGTGGGTGGAACCGGATGAAAAGTTTTCCTCCGTACAACCCGGAGGGAGGTCGCGGCCGCTGCTAATGGAGCAACTTTTTCCCCGAAAACCACAAATCAATTCCGTAGAATTACTCCCCTAGCGACACACAACATGGTCGTCGTCGCCATCGTCGTCGTACGCGAGGTTCTGATGCTTCTACTTCCCCGGGATGCCAATCTCGAGGTTTCTCCCTTTTTGCACCAGGGGAACCATCATCCAAGGAGGCGGGGATGCCGTTGCGTTGGTAAATCGAAATCGTGTACCGTGTACTCGCGAAAATCGAAAAACGGAAACTCCACGTGGAAGAAAAAACAAAGAGAAACAAAAGAGGCATCGCCTCCTTTAATGTTGGGCATCGAGGAATGGAGGCCCCCCGGCAAGGCAACCGTTTGCGGCTAATCAGAGCTAAATCACGACACAACCAACCGGAACCACAGCCCCAAACACACACTCACACGCACACGCACGCAGACACGCATACACAGAGAGAAGGGTACGAGGACACCGTGCGACAAATTAATGGAACGTTTTATTTAATTTATATCCAGCCTATACATACACCCTCTCCAGCACCCTCTTGCCCCTAGAATAGAGCAGGGGGAAACGATGTTCCTGTTGCTCCGGCATCGTGTGGCCCCTTTCCCGGCTTCCGGTGGCTTCGCGGTTCATTTCCTCATCACAGCTCATCGAGCCTATCATAAGTTTGGCCACCAGCACATAACCAGAGTTCCAGAACAAAAGCGGGGCCAGGACACGGGACACAGGAAATCCACTTCGGAAAACTTTGCGAAGCCGTGGCCGGTTCCGTGTCAGTGTGTGTGTGTGTGTGCGGATGGCGAAGAGATTTGTTTAATCACGGAGCGCATTTGATGCCACATTAATCTTCGCCTCTTGAGTGGCTCGATGGTGGTCGGGCATGCTTATCGAACACTGCGGCCATACCACCACCACCACCGCCACCATCACGGGAAGCAACAGCCGTTTTGGGCTTTCCCCCGATGCTCCTCGAAGAAGAAACTTTTCCACTTCCACTAAGCCATTTTCTTTTAAACGATTTCGCCTCTCCAGCCTCCAAATTTTCTCTGTGTACATTCTGTGTGTGTGTGGCTGTGTTTGGGGAAAGATTTCAATTTTTTTTTTTTTCGTTTTGCTTTCGATATCCAAAGCCATCCCGCACCGCATTCTCGCATGTGAACGCCAACGCGCCAACGCACCGTTCGCGTGCGCATTTTTTGTAAAATCATCGAACATAAATTATTCGCAAAATATTCATGCATATTTATGATTCCTACAAAGTTTCGTAATTAATAATCAATTTATTTGGAGTCTCCCCGGAGGGGGGAGGCGCGCAACAGAACGGAACGTGCGGCGCAGCTGTTTATCATCAAAAGCCCGGAGCACACACACACACACAGCATAGGGCGGCGGCAGTTTCGTTTAGATTTAGGCTCATCCTGGTTGCCAGGGGGGGGGGGGGGGGGGGAGGCCAATTTGTTGTTCATTTTACCATGAGGACACCATGAATCAGCCGGCCGGTTGGTGGTGGGTTGCGGTTAAGTTATGCTTTCGTTATGCTTGCATTAATTAAAGCCAGCTTCCATTCGTCGGGCGCTAAACAAAAGGTGATTGCTATTCGAGCTAATTTTAAAAGAATGAAACAAAAACATCGCCATTGGCCTACTGGGATACCTGCGCTGCGAGTGGGAGAAAAACGAATCCATAAAAAACCGTTACTCCGTAACGCACCAACGAAATAATGTTTCGCTTTCGAATACTTTCCCCCCTTTTGGCTTGTACATCCCAAGTGCCATCATCTGACGACGCGGAATGAATCATTTTCGCAATCGGATGATATAATGCAGCAGCGCACCAGCTGCGGAACACATATAATAACCTTCGTCGAGTTCGTCTGCATTCTGCAACATTAAAGCGAGCGAACGAGCGAGCGAGAACAGGACATCATGATTGGTGGCAGAGAAAGGCGAAACCGAAAGCTGGTACGTTGGTTGGTTGGTTGGTTGGTTGGTTGGTTGTGCGGAACATATCTGCGGCGCTAATTAAAAGTTTTGGCACCGGGCAAACTCTATCCGATTCTGGGCGGGAGGGAAATGGTGCACAGGCACACAGACAGACCAGGCCACCGCCAGATGGAACCGCCATTTGATTCGCCAACAAAGCGATCATCATCGCGAGCAAAGCGCGAGGCAACCAAGGACGAGAAAGGATGATCGTTCGCTGGCCTGGCCTGGCCCGGTTCTGGTGGCGCGAATTAAGCACGTCCTTATCGAAGAAGTTTATATTTCTTGGCCAGCCCAGGCTGCCTTCTGCGTTCACTTCTAGTGGTGGAAGTGGTGCTGCTGCTGCTGCTGCTGGTGTCGATGGTGCTCGAGAAATGAAATAAAATGCGAGAAAAATCCACAATTTCGGTGCCTTTCTGTGTGCCACCTTATCCGCCAGTCCGCCGGTGGCAGCTGAGGGGATTTTTGGCGCAGCAAATTGGTGCAGCCAACGTTCGCTAAGGGGTGGTGGAGGCGTGGGAAAAATGGATTTTTTACGATCCGGCACAATTCGAACTATCGTTCGACCGGTTTGCACCGGTACTTTCTTCTCCATTTTCAAGTACCAGCGAGAGAGAACAGAGCAGAACGGAGAGAGATGGAGTGAGAGCAATTGAACGGTGCAATTTCATCCGAAACGAAGCCTCGAACTGGACTGCAGTGTGGCGCGAGGACCACCCCGTCGAGTGGAACCCAAGGAGTTGAGGAGCTCGAAAACAGTGAACCCCTCAACATCTCGACTCGATGATCCCGATGTTGCGTCCAGAAAGGCGCATCCGCTGTACAGAGAGAGCCCGAGTGAGTTGGTTTTTATTTCATTTTGAGTTTTACCATTTGGTTCGCTGAAGTCCAGAGAATGGAAGGGAAGAATTCCACGAATTTAGTTTAAATTCAATAAAGTTCGGGTAACTCCTCAAACGGGGTAGGGGGTTTTGCTCAATACGAAATACCCGGTTAAGTGCTTCTGCTGCAGCTGCTGCTGCTGCAACCAAAGCAAATGGGCGTCAAGTGCACTTGAGCAAGCGGGATAAAATTCGGGAATAATATTTCCTTCACTACAAACGCACAGACACAGACAGAAAAGAACACCAAAACGCACCCCCAATGAAAGTTGGGCCAATGATTCGTGATCCACGCAAATTTTAGGAACACCCGAAAGCCAAATACCTTCCCTATTTGGTGCCACTCTGGACCGCGGCTGCTGCGTGAATAGATTTTTCCTCGGGCAAGTAACCTCGAGATGGATGGTGGTTTGGTGTGATGCTGCTGATGCTGCTGATGCTGCTGGTTACACGCTCGAAGGGTGCAAACAGTTACTTTCATAACGAAGCTGCATGGCATGGGGCGAGCGAGCAGTCAGGCGCAAATGAATTATGTTGAAAGCGAACCTCCCGGGGTGAGGGCAGCAGCAGCAGCAGCAGGCTAGGCCGGATGCATCCGCGAGAAGCGAGAAGAGGCGTATTGAAGACGGCAGACGGCAGGAGCAGCCATTGGTATGGAGGCAGCTCGCGAACGAATGAATAGAGGGCTCTCAGCATGATTAGATTGGCGAACATTCGCATGGAACAGAGAGGAGCTTTCGCAAAAATCGTCGCCTGCTACAATGGAACGGAAAAAGGCGTTGGGCGTGCGGCGAAAAAAAGTGGCCAAAAAAGAAGCGGAACAAATCTGTAACATAAAATCAACGCCCAGAGCAGCAGCAGCAGCAGCAGGGGGTGGTACGCCACAAACGCCGCTGCACATCATCGCCGCCATCGTCGTCGCCGTCCTTGTCGCCGTTGTCGTAGTTCACCAAACGCCGGGCTTCGTTACTTCTGTCACTGCCAGCCAGCATCTCGTATCCCGCGGTTGCGTTCCTATCACCCAAAAAACCCCACGCGGATTCATGATAGATCCAGGGACCGTGGGTTAGGCGCAAGTAGCACCGGGAGCAACGGCAGCCGAGAACCGTCCGCTCGTGCGGGCGAAAAGTTAATTTATTCAAATTCAAAGTTTTGACTTGTCGTTTTTCATCCGCGCCACGCTGCCACGATCAGCATCAGCAGGCGCGAAACTTTTATTTCCAGCCCCACACACACACACACACACACACACCGCTGTCGGCCCGGACCAGACCGGACCGGTTCCCGATGTGATAACGAGCATTATATTCCGGGAGCAGCGCGTCCTGCCAACTGCCATTTTCATTTCATAACGGAGGAGAAGAAGGGTGCGGAAACTTTTGGAAAAACTTTACCAAACCTCCTGCTCTAGCCTCTCTGCAAACCCTTGCTGGCGCGAGGGACACACACACACACACACACACACACTTTGCATACAAGCATACAGCCACTCGCGAGACACTTCCTGGATGATGATGGTGTGTCGATGATGCAGCTGATACAAGATCGATTACCACACTCCGTGCACCCGGGGGTGCCATCTGATCCGGTGACACCTCGGGTACGGCCGGGATCGATCGGTGTCGACCGTGTGTCGCCCCGGAAGACACTCGATCCCGATTTGCCGGAATGTTTTGACGAATGGTGCCGGCGAATGGCGCAAGAAGTTCCTTCGTTTCGCTTCGCATAAAGAAAGTTTCTTGCAAAAACTCGCGCAAGCCCCAACCCATACACACACACAGTCAGGCAAACGAGAAAAATCGTGGAAAATGGATAGATTCTTATCGAACGGACCAAGATAATTGGCCAGCATAGACCTGCCGCCGGTTGGCAACGCAGGAGATGCAGGAGGTATCAGAATCAAACACGCAAAACTTCGTTACATTCGACGTGACGCACGTCGGGGATTTAGTTCAATCAAAACGGAAACAAAACTTTCCAAGTCGTTTTTAATGGCGTGCACCTTTGCTCCGTTTCGAATACAGAGTTATTAATACACTACAGAGAATCCAATGCGCGGAATGGCGCGGAATAAAAACTTTCGTAATTATGCTGCACCGAAAATAGAAACACAACAACTGCATTGCCATTGTCTTCGTCGTCATCATCGTCATCTTCGTCGTCGTATTCGTTGTTACCTAAACTTTGGCGCATTAATATGGCAAGATGTAACATATGTGCATGCGACACTTACCTCCACACGGATGGTCAGATTGTACTCCTTGATCGTTTCGAAGTCCAGCGGATGATTGACTTTGATGTCGGCCCAGGTGTCACCGTTATCGGGCCGTTGCTGTAGATAGAACGTGTGCAGCTTGTTCGTCTGGGCCGTGGAACCGGGCATCAGCCGGTAGAAGACGGTCGGATTGCCTTCAATTCCGGAGCTACACACACACATGGTAAGTGCACAAGTAACCGGCGTCGTGCGAAAAAAAAGGGAGAAAAGTTAGTAAAATACGTCCACCGCGTGCGCCGAGTGCCTAGAGAAACGATCACTAAATAATACATTTTTCCAAAAAATACGTTTTCTGTTGTTGTTAATTTTCGTTAGCTTAAAGTGTTACAGTACAGACTACGCTATGCAGGGACATGGCTATGCTAATGAACGAAAATGTCGAAAATGATGAAAGCACTTGTTCGCCGGTGTTCGCGGAATACCAGTCTTCCAGCTGTGTGCGAGCCAGCCGTGCCAACCGTGCCCGTGGAGCGTCAGTATCGTTTGCCAGATGCATCATCATTAAAAGGAGCTACAGTGTTCTTGCCGGTCCGGTGGACGGCATTCGACGATAAAATGGTCTCTCATCGCTTGTCTCGATAACCACAGCAACCTTTGGCTTCGAGTAGAAAGTAATTTCTGTTCTGCTTCCACTTTTACCGCCGTCTTCGACACTCGTCATCCATCGAGGCGGTTCACTAACGGCTGGCTACCTGGCTGGCTGGCTGGCTGGCTGGCTGGTGTAACACGAAACCGGAATGCGATACTCGGTAAAATAAGGGAGGGAGAATGGTAAAGAAGAATATGCCTCTTGCAAAGACATGTAACATAATTACGCAACCATCGCCATTGATCACGAGATCAAATGCAAAGCAAAGCAAAGACAACGATAACAAAAAAAAAAATGACGGAGGAAAATCAAACAATTATCGGTGCCTGGAGGATCCTGGTCTCCCGCTCGTTAGCGGTCTCGGTTGGCTCGGACCATTATTTCCACAAAAACCGCACCGCATTCCGCATTCCCTGATGGAAACGGATGGATCGTGCATTTGTAAATTTGGTTGCTTTTTTATTCTTCTGCCTTCTGCACCACGAACACAACGAATGAGGTTGAAAATTATATCTGTATCCCGGACGCGGATGGTGCCACGGTACAGCAAAATGCAAAACACAATCTTTCGCCTTTCCTTGTTTGCCGATTGTTGCAAATACGGCGCGTAAAGTATGCTAATGCTCTGCACCGAGTATGGCGAGACCAGGACAGAAGGAATAATCCGTGCGTTTAAAGAAAATGAAAATGAAGCCCCACACATAAACAACTTAAAGGCATGAAGGGGAAGAAAAGGAATTCTTTTATGCGATTAACGTACGCGATCATCACCACTTTAGTCAACTCTGCCTCTGTACGCTCACTAGAAGGTATGCTCTCCATACACACACGGAGGCAGACACTAATTTACCTCGAATAGCGTTAGTTTAAACTCCAACATCATGCAGAACATCATGGCAAATGGAAGTCACTTTTTCTGCTCAGCATCACCACCAGACGAGGCCATTCCTTTTCACGGCCACAATCTGTTCCCCGAAACCGAGACCAAGGAGCGACGCCGGAATGAGTAACATAGCACCAGCACCATGGCACATGGCGAGGCAGCAGCAGCACAACACCAGGACGCATATTGTCTGACAAAACAGCAGCAGCAACGTTCGTTTGTGGTGGTGGCGTGTAAAATGCTAACGAGACAGACGAACTGGCCCAAAAAACCGGTTGCACGAACCATCCCTTCAACCTCAAACAAAAAAACCGTTGGACGGGCGAACTCCAGCTAGAAATCCACAACAGCTGCCTTCACCTTCACTCCGGTCCCCGGTACCAACCCCCGGGAGTGCTCCCTTGGTGCTTTTCTCATAAATAATAACGGTTGAAACATAAGCGCAGCGCATATATCCGCAACAAAAGGGGCTTTTCAACAAGACATCCTACGTCATCAACCACCCTCTCTCTCTCTACCTCTCTACCACCACCACCCGTGTGTGGACAGCCCCAAAAAACCGGAGAAAGCGAAGAAAAAAAAACGAACGCAAAGTTTGTCTCAAGTTTTTGCGCTTTCTATTGTCGCACGACGCCTACATATGATAAAGGCGGGGGGGGGGGGGGGGTTCTGGAGCCCACACACGCACACACGCACGCACGCGTGCTTCTTGCGAAGTTTCCATTTGATTCGATGTCGACATCCCCTCCTCCGGACCCGGTTCGGACTCCTTCATTTATTTTAAGCTCAATCTGGGTTACTGTAAAGCATTTAAGATTTAAGGCGTGCGACGAACTTCGAGGTAACTCTTGGTTTCTTGGTCCTTGGTCCCGAATGAATGTTTCATTGTCTAGCAGGCACGCTTTTGTCCGATTGGAAGGAAGGCAAACTTTAGCTATTGATGCGACAAGCAACCCTTGTAAGCAACCCCCGAAAAATGGTGCCGATTGTTGTTGGCCAGATTTCGCATTAAGTAAATTGCGCGAACCCTCCGTTCATCGGTTCGGGTGCTGATTATTTTGAAATCATCTCCGCATACCCGGAGCCATTGACCTGCACGTGGCGTGGTGCTTTAAAATTCAAAACGAAACCCCTACTCCCCCTGGCGCCACTCTCGAGAGGCCAAAATGTGTTTTGACTTATTAAAGAGCCGTCAGCAGGCCTCATAAATGAATCATACGGCGAGCGTTCGCAAGTAACTCCGCACTCACTCGAGGCACCATTTGTTTTCGCATCAAAAATGGCCACTCCTGTTCTTCTTCCTTATCCTTTTCTCCTCCTCCTTTTTTTTTTTTTTTGCAAAAAAAACCCAACATCATCATCATCATAATTTCGGTTGTCACCATATCATTTATCGATCATCAGTAGTGACTGTTGGCCGAACGGACATCACTGACTGACATGAGCAAATCATGAAAAGCCTATTAGTCAAGCCGCACCTTCCACAGACACACACCAACAGAGTGCCACTTGTGGAAGATTGTTTCGGAATTCCGGATTTGCTGGCGCGTCGCTAGCTGGCTGCCATCAAGGACTGCGTGTGTCATCGTGGAGCATGGACATGGCATCTGTGCCCGGGAGGTAATTGAATTTTTTAAACTTTTCCCCACCCAAAAGCTTCCTTCCTTTTAGCACCACATCAGCCATCATCTGGCGAGCGTCTGGCGCGTCGCGTCAGCATAGGAATCGGACGGACGGCAGAAAGAGGCACAACAGCTCACAATCACAGGCACGGTGCACGGTGGTGGCCGGTCGCAGCACCAAAGCACCGGAAAAAATATACATTAATCAAAAGTTATCCTTGGCGCGCTCGGTGGCCACCAGCCACCAGCCCTTGGCCGGTAGCCGGTCACTTCCACGGCTCTCAACGCTGGTCACGCTGTGGGATTATTGTGAGGGCAAGAGCAACAGAGAGAGAGAGAGAGAGAGAGAGGAAAAGCAGAAAAGGGAAATCAACGAACGGAACGCAAACTTTTGTCCGCGATGGTCCGAAGCAACGGGAAAAAAGGGCAACGGATGCGCCTCTGGAAAGCCTCGAAGAAGCCGAAGCATCCGTCGCCGGCGTGGGCGTCGGCGTCGAGAGATGCAAAAGTTGTCTTCTCCCGAGTGACCTTTAGCTTTTGGCCAAACACACACACACACACACACACACACACACACACACACACACACACGAGCGCACGTCCCCTTCAAGAGGGTGGATTATTAATTGTTTTCGAGCAACCACCAGCTACCAACAGCCATCGTCCATCCTCCGTTCACCTGTCGATCGCGTCCGGTTTCGGTTGATCGCGTCCCTGCTTGTGGTGATGGTGGTGGTGGTGGTCCGTGGATGAAACTGTTGCCCACCACCCCCCGGAAAGCGGGCGAAAAATGTGGAAAAGAGCAGACAAAGACAAAGCATCGTAACAGGTCCTTCCTTTGGGACCTGGCCTTTCCGCCGCAGTAACAGATTACTGTTGGTGTGGTCCGTTGGCTCGCCGTACGCGAAGGTCACGCGAAGCAGGATCATAAAAAATTATCCCCCAACCATCCCTCAACCCCCGCCCGTGAACAAAAAAAAAAACACAACATACCGCGGATGCTCTGGTGCGCGAAACAAAACGGTCAAAACTTTTGCAATAAATATCCGATTTATATATTTATCCAGCCTCTCTCCTCTGCACTGTTGGTCGCGAAACCGTGGAACCGGCAGCCCGGAATTCGCGACGAACCAAAGGACGACCCATTTCTAATTTGTGGCATTTAGTGTACGTCTGCCAGTGTGTGTGTGTGTGTGTGTGTGTGTTTGATTGTACTGGAACCCTTGTTACGGTATGCTGGGTTCTCGGTACCCGAAACAGATACCAGGAACTGTGCCAACATCACCAGTGAGAGAGAGAGAGAGATAGAAAGAGACAGAGAGAGAGAGAGAGAGAGAGAGAGAGCGGACTTGCTCTCGTTGCAACATTTAATGGGATCGATCCAACATCGGCGGACGATTGATCGGACCAAGTTTGTAACTTTTCGCCTCGTCCTTCTCCTTCTCCTTCTTCTCCCTCGTCCATGCTATTAGTACTAGTGCTTACAACCTAGGGGCGTAGGGTGTAGTAGCAGAGACAGCCGAATTACTTGGGTAAATATTTTATTACCGGCAGTAAACCGTTACCGTTCGGTACAACGGTGAAGGAGCGTCCAGCTCGGACGGAGTCTCCGTTCGGTGCGGTAAGCACCCATCGAGTTTGCGAGTTGGCAAAAGTATGAACCGAGGGCCGAGGGCAGGGGGACCCGGGTCGGTTTTTGGAGGAAGGTTTTATTGCTTGCTTCGGCCATTGGCCGTTCATGGTCGAACTTAACAAACGGAGCAAACGGGAGCGGCGGAAGCGAGAGAAGACTTTACCTGAATGACCTCACTCCAAGACCACCACCCAAGAGACAAACTTGTTGCACCAGAATACTGTTACTACTACTACTACTACTACTACCTCTAGGGGCTACAATGGCCACGGGAGTGTGCTTGATGAAAAACGAGAAATGGCTCTCGAGAAGTCAATCCAATGCGGTTCGCTCCGTTGGAGGTCAAATCAGACCCCAAAACCATCACAACGAAGCTTGCTATTTTCAAAATTAAGCATTCCAGTAGCATTAAGAGACAAGCGGAATGGAGGAGGAGCAGTTGAAGAGTCCCCAGCGAACGCACACACACACACACGTACAGTCGAGCAATTTGGTTATGTCGAAAACATGAACCATAACTTCCAATTACTCCGCGGATGCCGGGTTTAACGGGAACTCCCGCGTGCGATTCCGTATCATTTCTTTTTTTATTATTTTATTTTTCATTCCCCATTCAGCACGAGGATGGTTGTTGGGGAGGGTATAACCATCGGTGGTGTACTTCATGAATTATCGTTTACGAGTTCACCACACACACGCACACGCGTAAAAGGTAATCGCTTCCACTTCCGGGAGGCGACCATCGTGGCGCCCCTCGCCCTCTTCTTTATTTTCCAATTTTTTCCCACCGCCCCCGGACACGCCAGAAGAAGCGCACGTGTTACACCAGCCACTGACCACCACAAACACATACCATTACACGGGATTGTGCGGATCCGTGCGATAACCTGGCACAATCGTGGTGTGTCCCGTTTTTTTGCGCCCATTTTATGGACATGTTTACGGTGCTCCATAAACCATCAACCCCGGACCGCACACGTGTGTGTGTGTGTGTGTGTGTGTGTGTGTGTGTGTGTGTGTGTGTGTGTGTGTGTGCTCCAATCATACATCCAAACTCGCACTCATTTCTGGGAGCTACTTAATCGTGCGGAACACTGCTCCCGGAATTTTTTCGGGGATTTCTCGCGATCAAAACATCATCCACGGCGCATGTGTGTGTGTGTATGTGTCGTTTGCGTTACACTTTCTTCGTTTGCCAGCGCAGCTTCCTTCCAGCAGGATGAAGACCCCTTAATGAGCCTCTTCTCCTTCCAGCGGGCAATGCAAAACAAGTGCCACGTTAACCGCCCAGACCGCCATCAAACCGTTCCAAATGATCGTCCTCCCGGGGGCGGTTCTCCCGCGAGAAGCTCAATTGCCGTCGCATCCTGATTTCCCACCCCTGGTGGCCATACTCGCATGACAACTGCGGAAAGCCGTGTGGCCCTTCGCTGCTTATTACGATTACCGCTTGATTATGATTGTATCTGTTTGTTGGTTCCCGTGGGAGAGGCATGATTGGATGGATGGCGCAGGATGGGGCGCTTAATCAGTTTGCCATAAACGAGCAATGATTGTGCTCATGGCAGCGACGGTTGGAGATTTTACAGAATTAATTCCTCCCTCCATTCAATTGCTCCACATCACTCGATTCAATGCCGCTCCTTTTCCCCTTTTTTATGTTCCTGCTTTTCCCTGACGGAATTACAATTACACACTTAATAAGCGACCGTTGCAGCGGGCACATGAGCTTTCGTATTCATGGTCCCGGTCCCGGTCCCGGTCCCCGGATGCACATTTCGATCATCATTTTCACGAACAAAAATGGCATTCAGCAGCAGCAGCAGCAGCAGCAACAGCAGCTTTTCAGCGAAATGCATCGAACCAGCGGAAAATGAAGGCCTGTTGCCATGTTTGCAAATGGCTCCGGCAAAAGGGAATGCGATCTCTTGATGGACGTGCATAGTAGCAGGCAGTGTATGCGCTTCGCTTACTTACAACCGAGGCGCTCAAGCGAAATCATTTTCACGCTTTCACTCGGGAACCAAGCGTCGACACCGGATACGCTTCATAAATCGGCCTCTCTCTCTCTCTCTCTCTCTCTCTCTCTCTCTATCTACCATCCGGTGGTGCAAATGTCGATGCTTTGTAGGCCTGAAAGCCAACAACAAAGCACGGCAGAAAAAAAAGCCGGGAAACCAAAACAAGCTCCAGCTAAGCGCTACCAACGGGAAATGCTATCCCGTGACATGAGCTCCGTTTTCCATCATTCCCGAGCGCCCACTATCTTCCACGGGGCCGGTGGTCTTGTGAAGGTACGGTATGGTTTTCTTTCCTCTGCGTCGTGCTGCCACGTGACTGAACGTGGTTGCGAGGATGAATGTGTTCCGTGATTTTTATCCAACAAAGCCAACACACCCGCCCTGGTGCCTTGCACATGGAACCATGCAAAACCTTGAAACCCTCACGGCTCGACGCTTTGCACACTGCTTAAAGTCCTTGGCTTAGTCGACAGCAACGCAAGACCAGCGGTCCGGTAGGTTGGGCGGAAAAACCTCGCTTCACCAGCTAGCGAGGGAAACCGGGAACTACGAACTCACCGTGCAGCCTATATGAGACACGCTGGATTGTCTGTTCCTACCACTACTAGCTCATCCTCGGCCCTCGTTCTCCCTTTCCATGCTCCAGTCCATTGCTTTTTGTTTTCCATCGAGCCGCAGCAGCCACTACTTCCGATTATTACGGAAGCTTTCTGCTTCTTGTAAGTCTTTGTGTGAGCACCCTACATACACACACACACACACACAGAGATAGTGGAAATGGTTTTTGTGCTCGAAAGATAACAGGCAGATCGTACTTGAAGTGCCCACGTGTGTGTGTGTGTGTTTGCGGATCCGTGGCGGTGAATGGCAAACCATTTAACATGCTTGATAATATGGTGTGCGCTCATCTTCAGCAAGATAATTAGAGTTTCTACTAATCCTCACACACGGTTAGGCGAACGCGTTGGAATCCCTTTTTTCCGTTTGCATAACAGTCTCCCATTCGTCGTAATTTACATGCTTTTAACGTGAAATCTGATGTTGCTTACACTATCGAGTAAAATATTCCTCCATTTTCCTTCCAGTAAAGTCTGCTCCATTTGCTATACTCCAATAGGGTTGATTCCCGTTAAAAAGGGCATCCCTCTGCCTCCTTTATTCCCCCTCTCATCATCATTGCAAAGCAGAAAAAACCCTTCGATGAACTCACCACAAATTAGTTGCTCAAATTTCGACTCCACAGGTCGCACATCTGGAGGGACCTTCCGGGTGATTGGTGGGAAAGGGGGTCGAGGGCCAACTGTCACCGGTGTCCGAAGCGAATCAGCAAAACAGAGGCCGCTCCGTGAACGCCTTATGCTTAGTATGAGTAGTAAACTTTCCACCAAATAGTGCACATTTTTCTTATCTTGATCGCTCGTGTCCGGGATGCTCAATAGGGTGGCCACACCGTGTTCAGGGGACAGGCCACGTACGTGACATACCGTCAAGACACAGTCTCTCTCTCTAGAGAGAGAGAGAGAGAGAGAGCAGAGCAAAGGAGAATCGCAGCATCCGCAAAACCTCAACCGAATGACAGCGAATCAAGCTCCGGGCGCCCGGAAGGTCCTGGCACGGAAGGTCCCCTTTGGGGTCGGAGCCGTTACGCCACACACACACAGCTTGTGTGTGTGTGTGTGTGAGAAATGTTATTCCTCGGATGAAAAATTCAAATCCTTTTCACCTCGAGGCGACGCCAGGCGCGCGCGTGGCCGCGTCACACGGTTGCGACCAACGCCGAACAACAGTGACAACGACGACGACGACGACGACGACGACGAAGACCACCAGCGGCCCACCATCTCTAGACATTGTGTATACGCTGAGGGAGGGGTGGTGATGTTATCTCGTCCTTGTTTCGCTCCGTTAGGATTATCAAAAGCTCGTTCTTGTTTTGTCTGATTTTGGTTGCGTTCGTTTTTTTTTTTTCGAGAAAAAACATTTTCCGCCTTTTTCTTCGCCTTTTTTTTTTGCTGCTGCTGCTCATTTTCCAACATTTTCATTCCGGCCAACCCGGAAAGGCCACAGGCCAAACGGTTGTCCGCTCTCTCTCTCTCTCTCTCTTCCCCTAGAGAGAGAGAGAGAGCAAAAGGGCGAGCCCCAAATGTGATTCAAACGCGGACACGGAGTGGAGCCGCTCAAAAAAAACATTACGCTAAAAAAAGGAAAAGTGAAAAACGGGCGTATGAGATATGCATGGAATTATGCCGTGCTCCCTGAACCTCCCCCCCCCCCCCCCCTCCTGGTCGCACTGTCGGTCCACTCTCGTTGCGTAACACGCGCTGCGGTAGGTCGACCAGAAGGGGGGGTTGGTTGGTAATGTTTTGGAATTATTTTTTTCCGGCTCACCGGTCAGCATCATTTCATGCTCGCCACACCACATATGAGCTCGCTTTCCGCCCAGTCCGGCACCCCACCCCCCCTTTTCGAAGACAATTCGTATGCCGGCCACGTGGCAACCGCCGGATTTTTCCCATTTTTTTTTTTTTTGCTTGACCTCTGGCCACTCTGGTCCGAGGTACGAGGTTGGTCAATTCTAAAAAGTGCTTCCTAGTAGCCGGCCGGGACTCCGGTCGCTTTTGACCGGACCGTTGCCGCGTTGACCCTCAATAAAAAGGGCTAAAAAGTGGGCCTCGAACCTCGAGCCAGCCAGAACCGCTCTCTCTCTCTCTCCGGACCACGACGTCGTGGAAGGACACGAAAATAATTAATTTCCTTATTACCAGCTGCGACCACCAGTCGTCGCCGCCAGTTTTTGGTCCGTTGTTGCTTCACGTCCGTTCACAAATCCTCAAAAAACCCACCGACCACGGACCACGGTCACCCCCTTTTTTGGTGTGTTGTGCTCATCGCGCGGATCATTTCCCGGTCCTGGATGCTGCTGTTGCGCCATGCATGAGAAATCAACCACCGCGGAGAGATGGCGGATTGTTAGGCGGGTTGTTGAAGGGATGCAAACACCACAGCTAACAACGAGCCGCTTAACCATGGCCAGAGGTTACCACCAGAGTGTTTGCGGCCAGAGTGTGTCCAGGAGTACCGCGTTGCGTGGCGCCCTTTTGCATATTTCATGGCTCCGCACCCCGGTCTGTCTATGAGTTATGGAGGCGGCCAGAGGACCAGGGAAGTCACTTAATAATGCAGGACATCGCGATGGTGTTGAGCGGCGGCAAGGGCACACCAGCGAGGCACCTTATCCATCATTAGCGCTTTGCATGCAAAATACATACGAGCTGAAAACCGGCGCGGAAGTTGCCTCCGAAGCGGTAAGAGGAGGATATCAATTAACTAAATGCCTGCCACAGGTCCCTCCCTCTCTCTCTCGCGCCGGGATGATCGCTGCATGAATTTAAACCAACTAATGGAGAGAGGGAGGGAAACCAACAGCAACGAGTGCCGCTACCGGATGCTAGCATTCAAAAGTTAATTAAGCAACCCTTAACTCATCGAGCATCCTTTTGCACCTCACTTGCGGCTCAACATGGTCCATCGTGAGGGCTAATGAAAACGGGAAAAACCTCGCTCCCCAGCATTCCCCGTCCATTGCTCGCTTGTAATCCGAGCCGAGCGATGTATGTGCTACTAAAATCGCTGGAAATCGATCAGTCGATTGTTCCGGTCCTTCCGCCGCCACAATCTTGACAACAGTATGTGCTACTGATACGCCCGGACCGGACCGAGTGCACGGTGGGCGATGGTTTGGTCCTGGAACATCCCCGGGATGTGCTCGACATTCTTAGCTACCGTTATCGGAATCGGTAACCAACGGGATAAAAGATTGAATACCGTTAATGGTTTTGTGAATTCTCGATTCGTCTCATCCCCGTCCACGAGTCCGCTGCCGCGCTGCTGGTTGATGAAATTCCTTTGTTTCTGGCACAACAATGCCGGGTGCTGAATGTACCTCGGGACAAGATATGTCACGATGATGCTCCGATAAACCGTGCACCGTGCATATGTAAGCGATGATGAGGCTGAATTGCTGGAAGCGCATTAACCTGGAGCAGTCCATTCATCATCGAACAACGCGCCATGTTCGGTCAGAGCTGAGCGATACTTTTGCCGAGTTTCAGACTAAAGCGTTGATGATGATGATGGGAGGGGGAACCAGGAATTCAGGTTACGGTTACAACGGGATGACCTACGGATGCGATTATGTATGTATTGCAACTTAAGATCAGGAAGCAGAACAACGACAAAACGACTAAGTATGCATAATGTGTGGCGATCCACTGGAGCATAATTTTTTGGGGTTTTGGGGTTTACTGTCGAAATCGAAATGCTAAAAAACCGAAAAGAATGTGCTATCTACACTTTTCGAAACGAAAAGAAAAATCCCCAAAAAAGGGGAACCCAGAACGACGGGTTATCGATCAAATTGAATAGAAGAAAAGCTAGCTCCAGTGTACACCTCAAGCGCTGAGGAGGCGCGATATGATCTAAGTCAGTAAACAGGTGGATAGGAAAACCGAAAACGAGAAGGCGGAACGAGAAGAAGAAAAATGAAAGAAAGAAAAAAACAAGTAGAGCGCAAGTGTTGCGTGCGCGTCAAACACCGACCTGGCCTTTATCGAGACAACCTTTCCACCGACCGGCATATTCTCTTTGACGTAGATCGGCCCATAGACGCCGGTATTGTCCCAGACTGGCGGATTATTGGCCCGATCGACGACATCGATCTGCACCTCGACCGTACGCGATAACGGCGGGTATCCCTTGTCTTGGGCCATCGCCTCGAGCTTGTACGTTTCGCGCTAGTTTTTTTGGGGGCCGCGAGTGCCGCAAGCAAAGTGTGCCGTACGTGCGAGAGTGCGTACAACACCACGACCACCGCCATCACCATCCGGAGAAGCAAGAAGCGTTCGAGAACCGATTTCGATTTGAATATGAAAACAGACACCGCACACACACACACACGCGCGCGCGCAGGTTGGGACAAAATTGAAAATTAAAGTAAAACCACCCGGGAGGTGATGGTAGACACCACGATTGGCGTAACAAATCCGTGTGTGATTTTGTGTGTGTATGATTAAAACGATCGGGAAAATCGTGGTGGAAATGATACAAAAAAAAACAAAAAGGCAAGCAGCAACATGACAGCAAGACGCGCCGGGGAACGGGGAACCACAAAAAACGTGTACCGAGAATGGAAAAACATTGAAAAAAAACAGTGAAAATCGGGATAAAACCAAAACCATTTCGGGATATTATCGGTGCAAATCCGAACCGATTGTTGAGTGCAAAATGTATGCAAAATCACCAAAAGTTCAAAACAAAAAATGCGGAGAAAAACATGATAAAATGTGTGTATTAAAAAACAAAAACGCCAAAACATACGCATACACCCAATTGCACATGTGACCCGATTATGCAAAAACCAAAAAGGGCAAAAACGGATTGAGAGAGAGAGAGAGAGATAGTAACACAAAACAATGTAAAAACGTTACATGACACGGAAACAATATCACAGTAGTCGTCGGCGTCGTCGTCGTCGGTGTGCGGGGAAAAATCGCGGAAAATCGTGGAAAATCATGGCAAAAAAGAAAAGCCAAAAAGTTTAAAAAATCAATTGGCATAACAGCGATTCATTTCCACCGATGCATCCGCAGCCGATGAGTTACCGGAGCAACGTAACGTAACGTTAAACGATGACGACAAACGTTGATTTTTGGGGATGGAACGCGAACGGCGAAGGAGGAGCAAAAATCGTGCAGCCAAACGTCGCAAAAAACAAATCACGTTCCGCAGGACATTGCGTCGGCCATAGAGAGAGAGAGAGAGAAAAAGAGAGAGATAGAGAGAGAGAGAAAAAGAGATAGAGAGAGAGAAAGAGAGCAAAAAACAAATTCGGTGATCAAAAATGCGGTTCACTTTCCGTCGTCGTCGTCGTCGGCGTCGTCGGTAGCCGCTCCTTCCGCTCCAACGACTGCTGCTGCTTCCGCTGCTGCCAGTCTTGGTTTGGTTCATGTTAGATGTGGATGATGGATTCGTTTGTGTGTTCGAGGTGTTGTTGTTCGTGTGGGAAGCAGGGACGACGGTTCTTCTTTTACTGGACATTGGCGGGACCAATTTTGCAACCAACAACTTTTTCAAAAAAAAAAACCAGACTCGCGTCGGGGTCCTTGAAAATGTGACGGCAAAATTGGCTCGGAACGGAACAACGGAAAAACGATTGCATCCGATGCGCGCAGACGAACACTTCTTTAAGGGTGAAAAAAGGCATTACGGGAACCTTTGGCAAAACAAAACTGGGGAAAAAATGTCTGCCGCGACTGTTTGCGGTTTTCACGGTCCCGAGCAAAACCAAACTGGCCCAAAAACTAGGCTACGGTTAACACCAACCATCATTTGGTTTGTGTTTGCGAGAGAGAGAGCGAAAAGGCCTCGATCGGCCGACTTGAACGGTATAATAGATAATGTTGACATGTTTTCCATCAAATAAATAAATCAAAAATGTAAATAAATGAAACGAAATGCACCGACGAAATACTGTTCTGTTCTGAGGACCATTCCTCAGAACAGCCTATTCCTGGAAGGTCGTTGCCGGAGTTTGGTTGTCGTCGATACTGTTGTCGGACGGTTCACTACGCTTACAGTACAGCACATTTTCGGATCATTTGAGGTATCGGTTCATTTAGCATTATGAATCGTATATAGTATCAATTGTTAATATAGTTATCAGATAATATAATAAGAAATATTTAGTGGTGCAAGAATGCCAACCATCTCAGCGTGTGGTGGCGGATCGTGCAAAATGTTTCCCTCAAAAAGCGGATCGGAAACATGTTCCACGAGCGCTCAAGCCAGCTTCGAATCGGTTGTGGATAGATACTTAGAAAGCTAGCTTCAGCTTTTGAGTTCCCAAACCACTCGCGAGCCGTAGCGATGTTCTCCCCTCCTTCGGAGAACACCCCAAACAGCCGCGCATGTGCGCAAACCCCAAACCAGAAGAAGCGAACCAATAGAAGCGTTACTCCACTCGCGAGGAGTGACTTCCGTTACGGTCGCCGCTTCGGTTTTGGGCGCGCACCAGAACGGAGTGGCTGGGAAATCAAATGTTGTACTAAAACGAGCTAGTAGGGCTGTTAGGTTAACGGTTAGAGGTGCAAGAGCACGCGTAGTGGTACGGAATTAGTGTTAGTGAGGAGAGTGAGCAATATCAACAAACAACATGTGAGTGCGAGAAGGTGCAGCTTACGGAGCTAAGGTTATCGGATTAGGCGGGGAGGCCATTTGTAGACGGATTCTTTGGCTCCCCGCACAGGGATGTGCAGCACCGGAACCAGATCATACCAACCTTGCTTTGATCGCCGTGACCACCGTACCGACAGTGACATTTTCCCTAATGTGAATGGGGCCATATATATTGCGATCCCAGATCGGGGGCTTATTGTTCCGATCGACCACATCGAGCTCAACGTCCACGTCGGCGGTGGACGGCGGATCGCCACGATCCGAGGCGTACACCTTCAACCTGTACCGTTCCCGCTGCCCGGGCGAATTCGTGGAATTGTGGAAGAAGGAATCGTTTGTATGGATTTGCGTTTTCGTTTCGATTCGGCCGGCCAGTATTGAGGGGGGGTCGGGGTACAGTATGATTTCAATTCGAACGGCAGTTCACACGGCAACAACGTTCAGTCAGGTTTATGTTTTTTGTGAGGGTGGTTTTGGTTTTTTTTATGGTTTTGTTCCAACAAGATAACCGTTTTTGTAGGGAGGAAAACATCAAATCCGGGGAATCGTGAGGGCCATTTGGGGTCAAGCACACAGAGAACCGAAACCGAAACCAACAAATGCGTCCACGGTACACAGCATACAAACCGAAAAGCCCGAACGAAAAAGAGGGAACATGAAAATAAAAAGAAAAGAAGAAAGAAACCAAAAAGAAACAGAAGCGATTAGTAAACGTCGACACAAACGCTGCTATCGTAATAGAAAAGTAAACAGAATAAGTTAGCACCACTGCTCGGTGGAAACGAAATCGTTAAACACAAACAGTAAAGCAACAACATGATAAGGATACGATAAGGATAAGGAAAGGATAAGGATAAAGGATAAATCAGGTGCAGAGGAAAAGATCTGTGGTGAAGTGTGGTGAAGTGTGGTGAATTTCGAGCAGCTACGCTAGCGCCCCCAAGCGATGAGTAGCATCGGGCTGTTAGACTCCCGAACTCGGAGCTTATAAACGAAAGCAGCACGGGAAATTTAAATTTTGGCGCCATAATAACCGGTCGTCCGCGTGTTTGGATCTTCGAATTGGATTTTTTTTTGTATCGAGCGGCTAAACGTCGTGGAGCACAACAGTGAAATGCAGATGATGGAGTGTTGTGTGTCTTATTTTGTGATGTTAAATGGCTTGCCTTGGATGAAACCAATGGGTTTTGCATTTTGCGAGGATCCTAAACCTACTACCGGGTACAGTAACAGGATGTGTGCGCTGCGTTTGGCAACGCATCAATAAAAAGGATTAGCTACATAGCGATACACACACGCACACACTAACTCTCTTTCGCTCTGGGCTAGGGACAGCTGTTGAGCTGATGCTCTAACCACGCTACTTACGGAGTAGCATCCCTGTGGCGTTACAATCGAAGGCCAGCATAGGTGCAGGGACATAAGTAAGTCACGGTTTGGCCGTAATAATGTCACGAATGTCGCAAAAGACCAACGCAACATACGTTACGGAGAAACAGAAACGCAGAACCGAACGGAAACGAGAAAAAAAGAAAATAAGAAACATTCAATTACAACTCATCGAACCAAGCGTCGGTAAACAGTGCAGTAGGAACGGAAGATTGAAACATGAATCAACACAAGAAAAGGAAACACCATAACGGATTCCATGGTTCTGGCTTTGCTGGAGAGAAACAAAACCAAATATCGCAAACACAGTCCGCTCTTACCGTCTACGTTTGCCTCTAACGAAAGAAATGCGGATTGATTGATACCTAAAGCAGTAGCAGGAAAGATGGACCAACGCGACGAAGACGTTCAGTTGCGTTTATCAGTTGCTCCAGCTTTCCTTGACATCCGCGTGAGTGTATGTTTCTGAGTTCTTGCTTTACAGTAGTTAAGGAAGCAGAATACCGAACATAACCGAAAGTAGTATACGGTGGTCATGCAGGGGAAATAGGAAAATAAAACGGATCCAAGAGAGGAGAAAATCATAACTAAAACTAAGCTCGTTTGACAGGAAAACCAAATGCGGTGATGATGCCTTGGGAGTAAAATCAAAATTGAAACCCAAAACAGACGTTCTAACGTACTCCCTGCCATATCAGGTGAGATATGGTGAAGTTGCATAAATTCAAAAACGGTTATGTTGCAAAACAGATCCTCAACAGAACGGGGTGTTGGTCGGTAGTGGTTTGAGTTTAGACTTCCTCTTAGTTTCCTAATGAACCGTTCCACCGAAAAGGAAATAAAGTGAGTAAAATACAAAAACACCCTTTCGAAACATGATGCCAATTATAAACTCGCACATGTTGCGATCGTAGCCAAAAGCAAAAAGTATGGCTAGAGAATGGGATAAAAATCCGATCGAACTCGTTTAAAAAAAAAATAAATTCGTGGAAACTGAGCTGCATCCGGTACGGATAAATGTTGACAGGAAAGAGGTTTACGGATGAGCTCTGCAAAATGTGCTCGATCCAGAACGGTGAGGTTGTTCGGTTTGTTTCCTTGGTACGCCTTTACCACGCGATTGCTCCCCATTCTAGCATTTCGTGAAAATGTCACTATCTAGCCGCTTCTCGGCCGTACATTTGAATTTGTTTTTCATTGCATTGCATTTCAATTCAATTATAAGCGAGGTTGGGATGTAAAATTCAAAATTTCAAAATTATCCCTGGCACAGCATCCGCATGTTCTGGTTGATATCGATCGCTGTCCGCACCTTATCGCCGCTTTAATCCTAGAGAATGCTCGAGTTAATAGTATATTATTTGGAGTTTACAAAAAAAAGGTCCACTCTCATGTGTTGCCGAGGTAGCTTCTTTCTGGTGATCCACATCCATGATATGTCCATCCATCTTGAGATGTTTAACAAAGTAAAATAAAACAAAATATGGCGCCGCTACCAATCCATCAAAAATTGTTTCCATTTGGATGGTATTGTTACTTTCAAAAACATCTCTACCTTCTCCACGAAGCTCGCTTCGTGCGCTTCGTTTAGTTGGAGTAATGAATTCTCGAAAAAACCGCTGTCACAATATTCAGCTTGTATTACAACAAAAAATAAGGAGCAACATGGTATTCGTTTTACCAGATACAACAACGAAAAACATTTAAATGCAAAATACGGTGCCGAAGATTCTGTTTACTCTTTGTGGTGACGAACATTTCAGAATGCACTTTTATACATAGCTTGGTGCCTAGAATACGCCCGAAAGATAGATATCGATATGCTCGGGTTGTGCTGGTGCGCCAAATCAAACCAACGGAAAAGCCAAATCCATTACTCGGAGTGCAGTGTAACTTAAACTTATGGCGGTGCAGAAGATAGCAGGAATCGTGGGGTACTCCCACCGGTCCCTGCTCGGGTGTACGTCGTGCAGGTGATGTTGTTGTGCCGGACGAGACGAATAGTGCAGTAATACACGAATCTAAAATACTCTAAATCATCAGAAATCAGACTGTAAGATAGAGCCATCTCCGTCGATTGCAAGCTGGGCGAACGGACTCGAGTTTGCTGGAATGCGAACGGATCGCTCCACAAGCCGCAAGCCTCTGTCGCTGCACGAAGAAGATGTCTGCATCTCTGACGCTTAGGGCAACTGAAAAGTTAATTGGTGCACTGCTGTAAACGGTACAAGAAAAGCCAAAACTGATTCGCTCACAATACTCGGCCAGTTAGAGCCGGCATTCCTCTGGCTGGGTTTACTTGTTATACACAATCGATAGTAGATATGTAAGATAGAGAGTGTTATACAACCACATACTAGTAGGTGAACTTGAAAGACTCCG